>NW_022437098.1:720307-1013152 GCF_009761245.1 Sapajus apella | reverse complement strand
TTATATTTGACTTTCCTTATTCAAATTATTATATGGTTTATTTTTACTGACTGGACGCATACTGATTCATCACCTTTGCTCTGAACTTCCTCAAGAAATCATGAGTGATAAGAGTATTTAGCCTGTTTATTTTCTTGAATTGTGAAAGTTAATCCTAAGGTTATTCCCATTTCCACATGACAAAAGGCACATTTGGGTGAGAATGTGTCAGGCTTTTATAAAGGGATGAAATTGTGTCTTTCCAGGCCTTTGCAAATTAGAAACAGTATAGATTGTCATGGAAAGTGAGGTTAGGGAGTATGAGGGGAGGGGAAGAGGACAGGATTAGAACTGTGGTTGGCCTTATGGCATCCAGTGGGCCGGATTCCCAGATGATTTGCCTTTAGATCTGACTATACTTCTCATTATCTTTCACCCATACTTTTCATTTTTCGGATTTCTGGAACTTGTGTTTTCATTTTCCTCTAGAGCCCTAATGACACTTTTGTAATTCAGAAACGTGATATAAACATTTTATGTACATTTAGCTATTTTAGTGGAATCTGAGATCTGATACTCTGGTGACTACCCCTAAGACAGTTTGAGGCTGTGGTTTTACACACACACACACACACACACACACACACACTCAGAGGAGATTTTATTTAAACAATATGAATTTGGCTGTGTGCAGTGCTGTGCACCTGTGGTCCCAACTATTTGGGAGGCTGAGGCTGGAATATTGTGAGTTCAAGTCTATCCTGGGCAAAGTTATGAGACCCATTCTCCAAAAAAAATAAAAAAGGGCTATGATTTTATGTCTGTGATTCCTTCTTCACCTGGTTCAGTTCAAAGGTGTGGAATTGCCAGCCACTTTGGTTTCTTTTATAAGATTTTGGAGGTGCTGTTTACCTTCGTGACTTCTAAAACTGTGCTATGGCTGGTTCCTTTTTGTTGTTGTCATTTTGTTTTTGTTGGTTGTTATTGTTTATTTAAAACAATCACATTATGAGGCCTTGTACTTAGCCTTAATCCTATTTTTCTATTTATGCTTGTACGTTCAAGTGCTGTACTCAATAGATTTTCTTATTAATTCCTGATTTTTTAATGACCATTTGTGGTTATAAATGACTTCTTCTCTCTCCTTATGCACTGCAGTTCATATTATTGCCTTATGTATATATGCCTGTTTCCACAACTCTTAGCTAACTTCTTCAGGATATGTTTTTTTTTTTTTAATTACACAGCTGCATTGAGGTTTGTTGAGTGCCAGCATCCTTTCCTCCCTTGTTTGTTCTGACAGACCTTAGATTTTCTTTCAGTAGTCACTATGGTATGGACTCTGGGGAACGCTGATCCTTACCTCTAGCTCCTGACTTTGATTGTTTTAAGGAATCTGTTTTATTGATTGGTCACAGTCATTGGTTAGGAATGGGCATAAGCTCAAGCAAATCCAGTCTGAATACATCTGAGGTCTGTCTCTTACTTGGAATGCTGGGACAGAAGTATGTACTCTCTTTTTGGGTGATATGGATGTAATGTGACTTTTGTAACGGCTAGAGCTGTTGTGCTATCATGAGGGAAGCAGGATGGAGAGATAGATCAACTGTGAACTCTGCCCTGTCTCTAGACTTGCCAGTTTCTTGAACCAACAAATTCCCTTTATTTTATTTTTATTTTTATTTTGAGACAGGGTTTTTCCCTGTCAACCAGGCTGGAGTGCAGTTGCACGATCATAGCTCACTGCAACTTCAAACTCCTGGGCTCCAGCAATCATCCTACCTCAGCCACCTTAGTAACTAGGACTCCAGGTGTGCATCACAATGTCTAGCTAGTTCATTATTGTTATTGTTATTGTTATTGTAGAGACAGGGTCTTGCCATGTTGCCTAGGATGGCCTTGAACTCCTGGCCTCAGGCTATTCTCCTGCCTGGGGCTCCCAAAGTGCTGGGATGAGAGTTGTGAGCCACCATGCCTGGCCTGTCATTATTGTTTTAGCTGGTTTTGCTTGGTGCAGCAGGTTCATTTAATGCTTACTAAATATTTATATTTTTACTCACATTTCTCAGTTCACTTGCAGCTAGGTAGGACATTGTGATCATTCTAGCCAATAGGTTTTAAGCAGATTACTTCTGGGTAGAAGGATTTAGTAGCAGATTCATGAGCTAGCTGTCTCTCCTTTTTGCAGTGGTGATTATGGAGGCTAGGTGTTGAGATGTTTGAGCACCTATCATGTTGGATCCATGAGTGACTGGAGCAGAATGCTACCCTCATGCCACAAACATGGATGTCCCACATACACATTGGACATATAGTATGAGAAAAAGTTACTACATCATAACTTAGCCTACCTTGATGAATAGAGTTGGGTTTTCAATTACTAGAAACCAAAGGCATCCTACGTGATATAGTATAATCTTGTAATTCTTAGTGTGTATATGGTGATTAACAATGTATGCAGATTATACTTTTTTTTTTTTTTTTTTTGAGATGGAGTTTCACTCTTGTTACCCAGGCTGGAGTGCAATGGCGCAATCTCGGCTCACCGCAACCTCCGCGTCCTGGGTTCAGGCAATTCTCCTGCCTCAGCCTCCTGAGTAGCTGGGATTACAGGCATGCGCCACCATGCCCAGCTAATTTTTTGTATTTTTAGTAGAGACGGGGTTTCACCATGTTGACCAGGATGGTCTCGATCTCTTGACCTCGTGATCCACCCGCCTCGGCCTCCCAAAGTACTGGGATTACAGGCGTGAGCCACCGCGCCCGGCCTCAGATTATACATTTTAATCGATTGGTAAGACACTTATCTGAAGGAATCAGTGATATTTAGCCCTAGTTTTCTGAATTTGGGTACACCAAATTCCTTAGCCTACCTACCCCCACATATCAAAGGTTATAATAAAGCAGTATATAAAGTATAGATTTGCACAAATGATACGTAATTTCTGCTTTTGCTTGATGCTGTTAGCAATGAATTTTTAATCATAGGCCTTAAGAGTCGGTAATCCTGTATTAGTGGTATAACAGCATGCCTCTTATTTATGAAGTAGTATTTTCTGCTGTATTTCGCACCAAGAAGAATATCCAGTGTTTCTGATTCTAATTAGTATCATTAGAATTTTTAGTCATTACGCTAAAAAAGTTCTCAAAGCTAGTGGAACTTTTGCTTGATGATAAGCTTTTTGGTAAGTGGTGATTTTTTGAAACTATGCAGCCAGTTTTAGGAGTAACATAGAAATATTTTTATATGAAATGATATGATTGATTTTATCTTAAAATTGAGTAGTTGTAAGAAAGAAAAGTGCCATACAAATATCTTTTTCTTTTTTAGAGATGTGTCTCACTGTCCCCACGCTGGATTGCAGTAGTGCAATCATAACTTGTTGCAGCCTCAACCTCCTGGGCTCAAGTGAGCCTCCCACCTAAGCCTCCTGAGTAGCTGAGGCTACAGGCGTGAGGCACTGTGCCTGCCATTAAAAATATCTCGAATTTTGGTAGTGACATTCCTTTGAAAGTATTACATGCTAGAAATTTGTTTCATTATATCAAAGTTTCTGGTGTCTTCATTTAGTTCTATGAGTGTGTGCTGTGCTCATCCATTGTTTGCCTAAAATTGCACTAAGTCCTTTTGGTTTTAAAATAATTTAAGTCTAGGCTGCGTGTGGTGGCTCATACCTATAATTCCAGCACTTTGGGAAGCTGAGGGGGATGGATCAGTTGAGTCCAGGAGGTCAAGAATGCAGGTCGGCTGGGTGTGTTGGCTCCTGCCTGTAATCCTAGCACTTTGTGAAGCCAGGGTGGGTGGATCACTTGAGGTCGGGGGTTCGAGACCAGCCTGGCCAACATGGTGAAACCTTTTTCTACTAAAGATATTAAAAAAAAATTAGCCGAGTATGGTGGCGGGGTGCCTGTAATCTTGGCTACTTGGGAGGCTGAGGTATGAGAATTGCATGAACTGGGAGGTGGAGGTTGTAGTGAGCTGAGATTGCGCCATTGCACTAAAAAAAAAAAAAAAAATAAAAAAATTAAGCCTAAGTTTAATTTAAAAATAATTTGAGGTTTAAAAAGATATCTGTTTTTGAGACAAAATGATGAAAATAGGACAAGTATTTGAAAATATTCTTGTACTTGATCAGAACCATCTTTGGTTACATTGTTTTGTGGCTAAAGTGGCTATGACTACATGTTAGTTATTTTAAAAACATTGTTACTGAGATATTATTGATGTACATTAATGGATTAATATTGTTATCATGGGAGTGGTTTGTTATAAAAGCGAATTTGGTTCTCTCCTGCTCTGTCATTGTGTGATGCCTTCTACTGAGATATGACCCCTCGATCTTAGATTTCCCAGCCTTTTGAATTGAGAGCTGATAAATTTCTGTTATTTATAAATTACCAAGTTTCAGGTATTCTGTTTTAGCAGCACAAACCAGACTAAGGCAGTTGAGCAACAGTAAGTCTGAGTTGCCTTTCAGCAGCAGCTGGCAGGAGTGAAATCCTGGCTGTCTTCTTTGCAGTTAAATGGTCTACCACTGAACCATACCCCCGGCTGTCTTCTTTGGACAGTGCTGTTTCGGAGTTGCCACAAGCCCGTCTGATTGCTTTACTCATTTAACTTATCTGTTGTGGACATTTGAATTTATGACCTTTGTCTAAAGTAATTTACTAAGTTTTTGAATAATTTTGAAATGCATTCAGTTGTTAAACTGACACTTAGAAAAAAAATGGACATATCAGATCAAATTTGTCATACTTATTGAGGAAATTACTGCAATAATTAGGGCTCTCTGGTGACTTCTATGTTTCACATCTGTAGAAAAGATTATTATTACTCTTGAGCAGTAAGATACTATATACCCTTTATAAATGAGAGCTTTTTTTTCCTATTGATTTTATAAAAATACATTGGTTTTATAAGCATGGTGGTTTTTTTTTTTTTTTGAGACAGAGTCTCACTTTATCGCCAGGCTGAAGTGGTGCAGTGGGGCGATCCCGGCTCACTGCAACTTCCGTTTTCCGGTTTCAAGCAATTCTCCGGCCTCAGCCTCCGGAGTAGCTGGGACTACAGGCACGTACCACCATGCCCGGCTGATTTTTTGTACGTATTTTTAGTAGAGACGGGGTTTCACCATATTGACCAGGACGGTCTCCACCTCTTGACCTCGTGATCCGCCCACCTTAGCCTCCTAAAGTGCTGGGATTACAGGCGTGAGCCACCGCGCCCGGCCTTTTTTTTTTTTTTTTTTTTTTTTTTAAACTACTACTTTTGGTTTCTTAGTTTATTTTTAACATTACTTTGGGCAGTAGCCCTATTAAAAGTGCTTTGTACTTTCCAAATTATTTTCATATAGCTTATATGCGATTCTCACAATAACCATATGTGCTAAGGTAAGATAGGCATTTTTTTTTTTTTTTTTTTTTTGGAGACAGAGTTTCGCTCTTGTTACCCAGGCTGGAGTGCAATGGCACGATCTCGGCTCACCGCAACCTCCGCCTCCTGGGTTCAGGCAATTCTCCTGCCTTAGCCTCCCGAGTAGCTGGGATTACAGGCACGCGCTACCATGCCCAGCTAATTTTTTGTAGTTTTTAGGAGAGACGGGGTTTCACCGTGTTGACCAGGATGGTCTCGATCTCTTGACCTCGTGATCCACCCGCCTCGGTCTCCCAAAGTGCTGGGATTACAGGCGTGAGCCACCGCGCCCGGCCGGCATTTTTTTAAAAAAAGGAAAAATAGGGCTGAGCACTTGTAGTCCCAGCATTTTGGGAGGCAAAGGTGGGCGAATCACTTGAGCCCACAAGTTCAAGGCAAGTCTGGGCAACATGGCGAAACCTCATCTCTACAAAAAATACAAAAATGAGCCACACCTCCTGATGTGCAGCTGTAGACCCAGTTCCTTGGGGGGATAAAGGGGGAGGATCATTTGAGCCTGGGAGCTTGAGGCTGCAGTGACCTGTGATCATACCACTCCAGCCTGGGTTACAGAGCAAAACTCTGTGTCTAAAAAATAAATTTAAAAAATTAGAAAATAAAAATAGAATGGGGCCTTTTCAAAAAAATTACTTTGGCTCATAATTAGGGAATTCCCAAGAGATTGCCCAAGAGAGGATAGTTACTGACAGACTTCTTGGGTTGATTGTATGTGTACGACTTTTAAATGTGTCTTAATTATTATGATGAGATAACCTTTTCAATAATCAAAAGAGCTGGGTATGTCTGGTTACCCAGACCCAACTGATTTTAGCAGCAAACATTCACCTTTGATAATAACTTCTCTTTGAAATGTTTACAGAGAAGGAAACTGAGTTTAATGGCAAAGCTGTTGACTGTTACCCAGGGAAACTAACTCCTGTCTGGTGTTCTTTCTGTTGCACCAGTAGTTCCATGTCCAAGGGTGGCTGAAGCTTCCTATTGAAGCATTCTTAAGCAAGTCTTTCACAGGCTTTCTGTTGCATCTTTCTACTGTGTAAATAGGGGCATTAGGAGAAATGTAATCTTTGAATACTGCCCAGCCAGTTTCTGCTTGGTAACATGCCCTGAGCCCCTCAATGAATGCCAGCAAACAAATTAGATCCACAGTGTATTGGACATGCATATCTTTTCCCCAAACAAAATTCAAATTTCACAAACACAAACTGAGTCATTTCCCAAATGTTTGTATATGAATGGAAGTTTTTGTCCTGTTCTTCTGTAACCAACACCATAAAACTTCTGAAGGTCCTTGATGCATTTATTGTACAATGTTAATCCAAAACAAAACTTTATTCTGACTAAACATGTAACTATAGAGAGATACCAAACTCATTTTTGTTGATCGGTACAACATGTTTGTACCAACCAGATCTTAAAAATGTGTAAAGGAGTGCCATGCTATAAAGACCTTATTACAGTTGTAAACACCAGTGCAGCTGTTACAAATCTAGCAAAACCTCAGGTTAAACAATTTCAAATTTACTGAAGATGACATTCCAGGCCCAGTTTTCATAACATAAACACTCTAGGACATGCCTTTGAAATGAGTGGGATCATCATTAATATTAATGCCTCTGAATTCAAGGCTGAGAAGCCATTTCTTTTCAAGCTTTATTTTCACTCCTAATTTTGGAATAAAATATACTTTTAGCCTGAAGTATGGCATGTCTTCTCACAGCCCGAAAACGTTTGATCCTGTTGCTTTTCAATTGTAGGGATGCAAAAATACAGTATAAATCTTTTATTCTTTATGGTCATTTAACTTAAATGAGTTTGTTAGAATTAAAGTTGGCAAAAATTAACTATTAATGGAATCCAATTGCATTGTTCAATTAAAAAATAAGATGTTAAAAATAGTTGCTGTTTTAAGGATTGTATTAGTGTGACATTTTAGAATGCTGTATTTAAGGAAATAATTTTATTCTAAGTGATTTGAGGCACACTTTTTGTGGTCTTGTGTTTCGTCGAGACAAGGTAGGGCAAGCATTCAAAACCTGTGCCAGTCTTAATCGATTTTTTTTTTTTCTTCTTAGTTTCCACTTAGTGGGACATCTGGTAAGATATCACTTTGGCCATATAGTCATTTCTAAAGCTACTTTCTGTGCCTTGATTTCCAATTAAGTCTTATGTGATGTTTGCCAAATTTAAGAGTATGTAAGGGTCCACTGGAAGCTCTGAGTAACTGGGCTTTGGCCTAATTCTTGTGCATGGCCGTACGTGTAGGGTTCTTTTGTTTTGTTTGCTTGTTTATTGGTAACTGAATTAAAAAATTCATTTGCCTTTACTGAATTTTTTTTTTTGTTGGACTTTCGGGGAAATCTCTAAATTGGATAATAGAGCAATTAAATGACTGTAAGGTATCCTCAGTGCTCCATTGAAGAAGAGACAGCATTTATCAAAAGAAGACAGTTGAATTTCTTTTGTTTAAACTTGCTTTTGAAATTCTGAAATTTTGTTAATTTTCTGATGAAAATTGAAGCCAACCATTGTCAAGTACCAGGTTGTAACCTAAAGTTGGTAACTGTGGAAACACATGGTTGATATGGTAATATCTTTTTCAGAGGAATTTTGGCTATTTTCATCAATGTAAAGGACACAACAGACTGCATCTATTTGCCTTCACCTCTGCTTTATTTCTTCTGTTTTCCTTTTTTTTTTTTTTCTTTTTGAGATGGAGTCTTGTTGCCTTGCCCAGGCTGGAGTACAGGGGCACGATCTTGGCTCACTGCAGCCCCTGCCTCTTGGGTTCAAACGATTCTTGTGCCTCAACCTTCCAAGTAGCTGGGATTATAGGTGCACAGCCTGCCTATTTTTCTTTTTCTTTTTAGTAGAGACAGGGTTTCCCCATGTTGCCCAGGTTGGTCTTGAACTCCTGGGCTCAAGTGGTCTCCCACTTTGGCCTCCCAAAGTATTGGGATTACAGGCGTGAGCCACCACTCCTGGCCTCTTAAAAAAAAATTAAAGAGGTTGTGGAGGTTTCTTTGAATTCTTTTGGTGTTTTAAAAAATGTTATATTTTGAGAAGAAAACCTGGGCAATTGAAAGTTTTAACCTGTTTAAAAACTTTTTTGCAGTTGCCCTGGAATTTTATGACACTGTGATTCATCCCTCTATCCTTTCTTGATATTGGGTCTTCTGTTTACTATATTTTCTTTCTTGGTTTTCTCCTTCCTCTTGGTGTGGAGCAGATGCTCTGGTATCTTCCTAAAGCAGAATGTGTGGGAGGTAAATTATTTCTAGTCACTGCGTGTAGAATGTGTCATCATTCTAGTCACATTTGATTGATAGTTTGGATATAGAATTCCAGATTGGAAATTATTTTCCTTTAGAATTGTGAGGCACTATTTCATTTCCTTCTACCTTCCTGTGTTTTTACAATTTCATGATGATGTGCCTTCTGTGGATCTCTTCTCGTTCCTTTTCTTGGGCACTTGGTCAGCCCTTTCAATCTGGAAACTCCCATCTTTTAGTTCTAAGAAAATTTTTGTTGATTATATCTTCCCTTTTATATTGGAACTCATTACAGGAAAACTAGTTAAGGAAGAGTAGAGGGTTGTGTTATGGACTGAATTGTGTCCACCCCTCCCCCATTCATATGTTGAAGCTGAAGCTGTAACCCCCAATGGGACTGTATTTGGAGATAGGGCCTTTAGGGAGGTGTTAAGGTTAAACAGAGTCATAAGGGTGGGTCTTATAGGACTGGTGGACTTACAAAAAGAGGTCGAGGGAGATCCCTCCCCACATGAGCACAAAGAAGAGGTCATGTGTGGACATAGGTAGCTGCCTACATACAAACCACGAAGAGGGCCCTCACCAGGAACCTGATAGTCCAGGACCTTGATTGTGGACATTTCAGCCTCCAGAATTGTGAGAAAATAAATTTCTGTTATTTAAGCCACCTCATATGTGATATTTTGTTATGGCAGCCTAAACTGACTAAGACAGGTTGAGGTCAGGTTAGGACCTCAGCTTTATCAAAGTGAACTGCATGCGTTGCAAGATAATATGAACATGGTGCTGATGCACGTGTGTGTGTTTTCCTTTTTGACTGTTTTCTTTTTAAACTTGGCTCACTCATCTGCATACCACCCTTTGTGAGTTAGCACAAGTCATTAACCCAAGGTTCTAGATCTATGCTGACCAATGTCATAGTCAATAAGTACATTTGACTATCTAAATTTACATTAATTAAAATTAAATAAAATACAAAATTCACTTCCTCAGATGCAGTAACCACATTGCATGTGTTCAGAAGCCACATGTGGCTGGTGCCTGCAGTATTGGATGGACAGACAGAGCTAGAACCTTTCCATTCTTGCAGAAAGTCTGGCTGTAGAACCCTGTTCTAGATACTTGCCTTACACCTCTCCCTTCCCCGTTTTTTTGTCCAGTGAGTGTGAACTTTTATTTTGAGATCAATTGTCGCTCTGTCGCCCAGGCTGGAGTGCAGTGGCTGCAATCTCCGCCTCCCAGGTTCAAGCAATTCTCCTGCCTCAGCCTCCCAAGTAGCTGGGATTACAGGTGTGCACCACCACACCAGGCTAATTTTTGTCTTTTTAAGTAGAGACCAGGTTTCACCATGTTGGTCAGGCTGGTTTCAAACCCCTGACCTCCTGATCCACCCACCTCAGCCTCCCGAAGTGCTGGGATTACAGGTGTGAGCCATTGCGCCCGGCTTGTGTGAACTTTTTTAGGCTCAAGCCATGCTTATGAATATAAGAATTTGTAGTGGACATGTTCAAGGTTTTAAAACAACATTAAGAAGTGAACAACCATTATAGTACAAACTCTGCCAAAGTGTCATATGCATACTGTGTCTATCACAGCGTCTGCAGTGATCATGCTATTCATTTGGCCATGCTTCTGCAGTATAGCCCTTAGAAGAGCTGTTTTCTACCCCTACTGGGCTTTCTGATATGTTTGTAGGACAGAGAATTGCAGGAAGCAGGCCTTCATGTCTGAGCCCTGCTGATCTGGTTGCTTTGCTGAATGTTGCTGTGCTGTCTCCTAGAAGAGGTAGGACAGGTGCTTTAGAAGGAACTGTCAGGACCCCACTGCTCGACTGAGCGCTGCTGAGAATGAGGATTCACAGGCTGAGGGCGGGTCAGTGAAAACGGCCTATGTTCTGGAATTGCTTGGAACAGATTGTTTCCTGAGATGACAAAAAGTATAATTTTGGTCAGAAGGGTCACTGATCTCCCTGGAACCTACACCACTAGGCTGTGTCTAGGTGAGAGCTGTTCTCAAGAATCCTCAAAGCAGCTTTTTGAGGTAGGTACTGGTTCACTCCTGAAGAGAAGTGAAGTTTGCACTCAGAAATTTCACATCATTTGCCCTGGCTCACTGAATGAACTAGTGAATAGTGATGCCAGGTTCAGACTTTTCTGCTTTTCTTTAAAACTTGTGTTTTTTTTACCAGAATGCAACTAGGCTTGGCCAGTGGCCCCTTCTCTCCACCATGTGGGATCACCTCTCCTAAAGCTGGACCCTGGATTAAGGGGATTGTTTTGCAAATTCATCAAATTAAACACGTTTAATTCAGGGTAAAAACTGAATGATCTGGAAGATCTTTTTCATCTTATTTTAAAGGATGTTTATTTTTATTTCAATTTAATTGAAAAACACAGAAAAAAAATACAACAACAGCAAATCTCGGGCAGGGCATGGCCGCTCACGCCAGTAATCCCAGCACTTTGAATCGCTTGAGTTTAGATGTTTGAGACCAGCCTGGTCAACATGGTACCACCTCAGCTCTACAGAAATTTAGAGAATTAGCTAGGCATGGTGGTGCATGCCTGTGGTCCCAGCTACTGGGGAGGCTGAGGTGGGAGGATCGCTTGGGCCCAGGAGGTCGAGGCTGCAGTGAGTAGAGACCATTCATGCCACTGCACTCCAGCCTGGGTGATGAAACAAGACCTTGTCTAAAAAAACAAAAAAACCCAGAACTAAAAAAACTAAAAAACCCCAACAAATCCCTCATAGCACTAGCACTTATTTTGAAGACTTCCTTTACTTACATATAGAAATATTTTGTACAAAAATTTTATGATATTATAAATATTTTTCTGCAGCTTTCTTATTTAAGAATTTATAATGAATATCATTTTGAGTCAGTCAGGCATATTCTTTGTGCACTGCTAACTCCTCTGTTACTTTAAAAATGTGTGTGTGTTTTGATAGTTATTGTTATACTGACTTGAGCCACTTTTCATCATTTTAGCCTTTAGGTCTATTTTTTCTTTGTGTGGCCTTAACCGAGAAATAATTGCAAGTGAGGAACAAAGTCTTAAATTTGGTGGCACTCACCACGAAATAATTCCAGATGTTTGCCTTCCCTCTACATAGAAAAAGCCCACTCTGATGCTGTATTTGTTCTCTTCCTCCTGTCTTATTTCTCTTTCATTTCGTTTAACTTTAACCTCAATACCAGACTTGTTTTGTGCAGTCCTTGGCCTGCTGTGGAGATATCTTTGCCACTGGCTCTCTCTCCAGCCCCCAGTCGCTGATGTGTCTCTTGGCAGCGAGTGTAAATGATGGTGGTCCTCTCATCCTAACGTGGGAGCACCCCAAGTCAGCAGCAATATTTGGTATAACAAGTACCAGGGTGGGATAACCACATATCCCTGGACTGGGATTTTAAAATTCTCAGCTGTCCTGTCATTTGTGGTTTAGAGATCAACTTGAGCGAGAAATTGAATTTATTTCTTACAGACTTCTTTTTTTTTGGTTATCATCTGACATTGCCTTATCAGGTATTTTGTAATGTATTTTATTCATTTTTATTATTTTTGGCTTGAATTTTCCTTTTAGTCTTTTACTTTGATCATTCTTATTTTCTCCTCCTCGTTTAGAATTCCTCAGACTTCTTCCCTTTTCTTAATTAACCTTATCCTTACCAGATTTCCTCCTTAAATTTCATGATACAGTTTTTCAGTGGATGGGGATAGAAGGCTGAGGTGAGGAAGCTGTGAGTATATTTGCTACTTGCTGATTTTTAAATATAAAACAAGATATTAAGAAATTTATTTCCTTTTTGATTCCCTGTATTTGGGAGACCATAGAATTGGCTGACCACTAATATCAAGTGGCTTTTGTGTGCAGACCCTTACAAAGAAATGACTGATAAAGTCCCTGCTTCTAGGAGTTCATGATGCATAGTGGGAGAAAAGACCAGCCCATGTAGACAGTATCAGAAAAATATACCAGCAAAGGTAAACTAAGCTGATAGTAAAAAAGTGTGACTTCTGTGACACATACATTGTCAGTGAATGATGGATAAAAATGGACAGACTTTGAGAAGGAGGTGAGTTTTGAGTATACAGAGATATCTTGTGTGTGTGTGTGTGTGTGTGTGTGTGTGTGTGTGTGTGTATATTTGAAACAGGGTCTCGCTCTGTCTCCCTGGCTGGAGTGCAGTGACATGAACATGGCTCACTGTGGCCTTGACCTTCCAGGCTCAACCAGTTCTCCCACCTCAGCCTCCCATGTAGCTAGAACCACAGGCATGTGACACCATGCCTGGCTAAGTTTTTGATGTTTTGTAGAGCTGAGGTCTCACTATATTGCCCAGGCTGGTCTCTAACTCCTGGACTTAAGTGATCCTCCGTTGTCAGCCTCCCAAAGTGCTGGGATTACAGGTGTGAGCCACTGCAGGGCCACAGAGATACAGTATATTTGTGATACTGTTAGTAACTTTTATTTGACAGAGGGTTAAGTATTGACTAGGGGATAAAGCCTATTCTGGATCTCAGAAAACAAGGTTTTGTTCCAAAAAGGCAATTAGATGTAGATAACAGTTTCAGTACTGAATTGGATTCCTTTTTGCTAAAATGTAGTTTACATGTGGGTATCCAGCAATAGAGTCACTATTAGTGAAGAAATAATGTGTCTGTGATATACAGATGAACCACATACAATTTCTTAAAATAATGCGTTCTTCATTTTTGGTGAAATCCTAGATGAAACTGGAAAAATTCCAAGTTTTATTGTTGCTCATTACAAATTACAGGGATTTGGATATTGTGTAGTTAAAAGTTCAGTAGATTTTGGAAACTAGTTATTAATTGACCTCAGTTCTGCACAGTTTTGTTGCTTTGCAAGAGTACCCTTAAGGCTCAAATAAAGTTAAAAGTAGGATAAATGGTATGTCAGACTAAAATTGTATTTTTTGTCTGTCAGCACTTAAATAGAACAACAAACTAGCTTAAGAACATGACTGCAATTTAGAATCTTAAAACCACATATACCATAGTATTTTTAAAGCCTGGAACCAAAAAGTAGAATCATCGTGTTTTATAGCACTTTGAAATTCTGTGTGATGTTACTCTATGTCTGTGCTGTCCTGATATGGCTTTTGGGTTGTGTTTGTGGCACAAAAATGATTTCTTGTGTTTGTATGTTGCTTGGCTGCACAGATGGTATCCACTTCAAATCTACTAAATAAAACTAGAACAATGATTTTGCCAGTTTGTTTTGACTGATTTTTATTTATTTTGGATGGCTGTAGTCTTTGTGAAGATGGCAGACTAAACTTAGAAATGACAGCCAAGAACAGGATGGGTGGGCTACAGGTCTGCCGATTTACCTCAGCAGAATTTGTGCCAGTTCTCCCTCAGTACAAGATTTTTCTTCAATTGAATCTCCACAGGCCACTTGAGACATCCATCACTCCTGTCTTTGACCCAGTCCTTTTCTCATCCTCCCTGGGTTATCTCATCCGTTTCCATGGCTTTAGTTACTGTCTCTCTGTTGATGTTTCTACATCTGTGTTTTCAGCTCAGGTCTGTTTCCTAACCTCATCTTCACATACCCACTGCTCTTTGGGACTTCTTCATTTAGGTGCCCCAGGTCTCTCATACTCACTGTGCCCTAAGCTGAGCCTATCTTTTTTTTTTTTTTTTAATCTGGTATGAAAGACTCAGGGAGACAATTCTTTTTATTGTCAAGGACCAAGAAACAAAGTGTAGAAATACTATACACAGTGGTCATGAGCTACAAGATAGGAGTGGGGTGGAGGGGAGACGCGGTAACACAAGGCATTATTCGGAACGAGCTCCAGCTCTTCATTCTAACACTTGAATCAAGGACAGACAGCCGTCCTTTTTCAGTAAGGCTGCAGCAGAATACAGATGTGACTCATATCAGCTCCCACAGGGCAGGCTGCACAAGAGGCTGTTGTAAGCTGGCTTTGGGAGCCCCCATCTCAAACACAGAGTGGATGCTGAAGGTGGTCCCTGGCCACTGCTGGTCCCGGCTCGCTAGGTTCTGGGCATGACTTGATTCTCAATAATCAGCTTGTCAGTTGAATACAGTTGGCCAGTGTGGACCTGTCGACGAATTATTCCAAGGTCTCTCTTGGCTTTATTCACCAGTGTTTGAATTTCTACAGGATCCTTTACATTTTTATTTTCTCTGAAGGCATCTCTTATCCTCCTGACAGCATACGTTCTGCAATTGTAGGCGCTGAAACGCTTGTTTTCTCTCAGCATAGCCTGGTACAGATCTAACACTTGTGCACGGCTGGAGGCTGCCATTTTGGAAAGAAAAAAACAAACGAGTCCCCAGCCTATCTTTTTATCCAAGTTGTTCCTACTCCTTTGTTTCCCCTTTCAGTATATGGTAGTATAACACACCTAGTTCTCTAATCAGAAACTTGAGCGACATCCTTACCTCCTCTCTATTCCTTTTTTACTATGTTCAGTCTAACCACTGGGTACTGTGTGTTCTCCCTGATAAGCATCTCTTATCTGGGTGCCTTTCTCTATTTCTTCATGCCACTAGACTAGGCCTCAGTCTACCCTGGTGGTCCATTTTCTATATGGGTTGTGTGATATTTTTGAAAAACAAATCTGATTATATTACTTTCATGCTAAAAATCCTCGAGTGACTTCCTGTTGCTCTTAGGATAAAGTCCAGAGCCCTTAACCTGTTTTGTAAAGTCCTTTTAAATCTACCTATTACTTGCTTGAGCAGGGTGACAGTCTTTGGTAAAATTTACTTTTATAGCCAGAAGTCCCCCTCACACTTATGATGCTTTCTTTTCTTGTCAGAAGCAAGAAATTTTATTTTGACATGTTTCCCATTAGTAAACCACACTCAGATCTGTGTGTCCATTTTCCAAAAAATACATTATACATATTTCTACAAAGAGAGAAAACCTGCAATAGTTGTCAGGTTCTTTTGAGAAATCCTTTTGTAGAAGTTATGCTTGGTGTTGTTTTAATGTTTTTATTACAAAGTAGAGAGAGCCTAGCTGATGAATCTTAACGCACATAAAGTAATGGAGGTGATTAGATATCGCTATAGCCTTTCCTTTCTCTCCGGAAGAGGTAGTAAGAGTCAGCATCTGCTCACTTGGAAGCACTTGCCCAAACATGCCAACAGGAGTTGTGGGTATCTGTGTCTCCTTCTAAGAAAGTGGGTTTCCTGAAAGTCTTTGGAAAGGAAGGAAGACAGGGAGGGAGAGAGGAAGGGAAGAGAGTAGGCAGTTGGGCCAGTCACCAGCAGAGGGATAAAAAATGGTGAGATCAAAATATGAAAGCACCAGTAGAGTAATCCTTTGGCTGACCTCTATCTCTAGATACCCTAAAATTGTTTATCTCCATTATTAAAAAAGAAGTCAATGTAGGTGCCTAAAAAAAGGAGGCCTCCCTGATCTGGGCAGGATTCTAAACAATTGTCTTTTGTATTATTAGTCTACACTTTGCTGAACAGCCTACTGTTCCCCTGGTGAGCCCCCACATATGGTTCAGGTCTGTCAGGTCTCTTTCTGGAAACCTTCCTCAACACCCCAAGTCTGCATTAAGGGCTCCACTTAGTCTCCTGTACCATGTAACACTTCTCACTCTGCAGTGTTAGTTTGTATTTTAAGTCCAGTGACTATGACTAATGTTATTGTTTGAAATAAAAGAGATTTTAAGAGTTTCTTCAAGAGCATTGACTAAAGTCCTGAGACATTTCTTCATTCTTGAATATATGAAAGCCATGAGTTGCCTTTGAATTTCATTACAATTTTGAAAATTTTTAGACATATCAAAGATATTCTGTGGATGAGAGCTAGCCTGCTTCAATCCACTTGTGACTATCTTGAGTGTGAATGTCAGTGTTCATGTTTGATGTTCTTTATTTTGGTGAATACTCCTGGTGTAAAGCCAGCCCAATCTTGTCACAACATGACCTGTGTTTGTTTGGCTAACTGAATACACTCTACCTGCTTTTTCTCCATTTTCTGTCTTTACATCCAAATTCCTACACTTGAAATATTCTAATCCACTAGATACTGAAACCCTGTTGGAAAATTCAAATTAATTACCCTTAGGTTAAAAAAAAGCACCTAACAAAGCTTTGTGGATTTGGCATGGGAACTTAACAATTAAAAAACTTTTGAAATAAAACTCACATATTTATTTTAAAAAACAACATATTTATTTTCAAATATGTTGAGCTTTCCACCTACTTCTTCAAAGTCTTCTTTGGCATCCAAAGACATGATATTTGAGGATGTCTCTTTACTATTTTCCAGGCAATAAAGCCTCTTGTTATATTAAATGAGTGTGTCTAGGTTGTGATCCTTAGTCATTTTAAATTGGAGTATGATAGAGAGGTTTTAATATATTGCGCAGTAGATCCTTGATATTTTCAATTTAACAGTAGTTTTGATTTTTAAAATCACTTTATTGAGATATGATTGATATATAAAAAATTGTACATATTTAATGTATACAACTCAATGAGTTTGAGAATACTTAATGAGTTTAGGGATAAGTATATGCCCATGAAGTTATCACCGCCATCAAGGCTGTAAACATAGCTATCACCTACCAAAGCTCCCCCTGCCTCCTTTGTTATTATTTTCTGTGTGTCGTAAGAACGCTTAATGCAAGCTCTACTCTTTTAGCTCATTTTTACTATACAACACAATATTGTTAGCCGTAAGTGTGAAAGATGACTATTTTTTTGTGATATGGTTTTTAAATATACTCATGTGCATTTCTTCAAGGTTCAGTTGTGTGGTTTTTCAGCTGTTGCTCCAGCCACTGGATATGCAAATACTCAATGATTGTGTAAAAACCATACCTGTTAATTTATATATACTGCCACTGGCAGGAGACAGATAGATAGTGCCGTTTATTAGAATTATATGTGCTTCTGAGCATTATTTCCTAACCAGATATTTTAAAGGTTCAGAAAAAAAAAATTTAAGTCTGATCCTTATGTAGTAATTCTGAAAAACTGTAGAAAACAGAGTAATAAAGTATAAAAGCAGAAACTATAGATTGAAATGATACTCTTCTTATTATCATTATTTCTAGAGATAGGGTCTTGCTCTTTTGTCTAGGCTAGAGTGCAGCAGCATGATACATAGCTCACTGCAGCCTCAAACTTGTGGGCTCAAGCAACCTTCCCTCCTAAACCTCCCAAGCAGCTAGGAATACAGGTGTGCACCACCACACCTGGCTAATTTTTGTTTGTTTTTTTTGTGAAGATGGGGTCACTGTGTTGCCTGGGCTGGTCTCAGAATTCCTGGGCTCAGGTGATCCTCCCACCTCAGCCTCCCTAAGTGCTGGGGTTACACGCTTGCAACGTCAAGCCTGGCCTGAAATGAGAATCTTAAAGGGAACAGAAAACAGTGAACAAAAAGAAGAGTCATTGGAAATTAAAAAAAAAAAAAAATGAATGAAGTGAAAAGCCCTACGTCTGATCAAATAGAAGCACTGGATTCAGGTATCAACAAACTAATCAAGATGGAAGAGTGTAGGAAATTTCCTATGTTGTGCCCTGGCAGGAGCTTGGTAACCAAGATATCGGACCAGACGAAACATGTTGAATGCATGAGCCAAGTGCTGGGATTCAGTTGACCTATAAGAACAAATAAGAAGAAATCATGTAAATCCATGTAAAACACAAAACCATGGACACTTGTATTAACGTATAGCTTGTGAATAGAATTTGCATCAGTGCATGCTAAGTTTAAGTCACAGTCAAAGCCTATTCAAAGAATAGCCTAGTGGTTTTTAAGTAGGTCGGCAGATAAAGAAAATACATTGACACCTATAACTCTAAAGATCAGCTGCAACAAACAGTTATTATACTTGCCATACCAACTTTAATTTTTCTCCTATATATGATCTTGGTAAAGGCATCATGTTATATAAAACAGACATGATCAACTTGGATAATGAAACTGTAAATAAAATCCTGCTTTACAAATTATGATTACTGAAACAGCCTGTGGTTTAGAGAAAGCAATAATGTTTTTAGATAAATAATTATTCCATTTATTAATATTAAATTGTAACATTTTATTTTTATGTCAGAAATACCTGTTCTGTACAGAGATTATTAAGAACTGGGAACATGACTCTGTGTTTCTGATAAAGTTCCAGAATTCTTAAGATAAATTATGAATTCAGTTTGGGAGAATGGGGTGCCTTATCAGCTGGAAAAATTGATTTTACTAGTGTATGGCAGTGGTAAAAAAGTCCATACCAAATTCTTTATCTTGGATATGCATCTTGATATTTTATATGACAGAACAGAAATATATTTTTATTCAGGAAAAAAAATTGCAGAAATGTTATTCTGTGCAGCTGTGGTCTAAAATATGCCTGCCTTTTTATTGTAGACAAAAAAGAATTTTCTAGTTTAATTCCTTGAAGAACAATTTGAATGGCTTCCACTTGGAAAATTATGTAATTTCATGTTAAATAGCGGGTGGTAAGGTAGGCAGATGGAAATGTTCAGTTCATCCAGCATCATCAGATTGATTTGACAAATGGAATTCTTTTAACTCTGTGGAAAGCATTTTTCTCCCTTTATCCTTTGGCAGAGGCATTGTCTGTGGTTTCCCCACAGAAGTTTGAGAGAGTAAATTTTGGATGTGTAAATAGAAACAGCAGACGGGGACATTGCTTCTGACAGCTGGAAGGATCCACTGAGAATCTTAGGAGGGTGCTGATATGGATGATGTTGGATAGGGCTGTTTAGAGAGTCTTGAGGGAGGAATTAACCAATGTGAACATAAATGAGGACTGCACATGTTCAGAAAAAATGATAGTTCTTCCTTAAGAAGCCGAAGGATTTTAGGTTGAGCTTGCTGAAAGATTTTGCTCTTGATATGGATAAAAACAACAAAAAACTTACTTTTCATATTCATACTTCATTTCTTTCTGTGACATGTCATCAGCGATTTGTGATGTGGATGAGCATGTGATATGTTTCTCAGTGAGTGGCTCCATCTTGTACATAATATGTGAGTTTGGACAAAATATTCACCTCTCTTTTCCTTAGTTTCCACATTGTTATAATGGGATTGTGGGGGTTAAGATATGTTTACAGTGCTTATAATTGTCCTTGGCATAGAATAAGCACCATGTAAGTGATAGCTGCTATAAAATAATAATAATTATTATTTTGTAGATTGAGAAATTCCCTTAAGGAGGAAGCTGTTTGCTTCCTCTAATAACCTTAGTATTGTTGATTTATTTTTGTAGAAATAAGATACAGAATTCAGGAGCAAATTATTTAGTGTTTAAGATGATTTATAAAGATATGTCCATATTACCTTTTAAAAATTAAATTGTGAAAAATACTGCAGAGGAAGTGCCCGCCACCATGTCCGACTAAACTCTGGGCCTTTGTACATGCCAGGTAATGTGCTGTGGCACGGACACTGGGTCTGATGATGCTCCCCTTTTCTTTGGTTGCACAGTAATCAGCCCCCAAGACTCTTCTGGTTTGTAAAATCTTTCTTTGTGCCCCCATGCTATGTGTATGTGCTGCCATTAGATCAATTTCACATTATTTTTGGAATTTTTATTTGCATATCTGCTATCCCACTCAGTTGTGTGTTTTCCACATAAAATCTTTTGAAGATGAAAAATTACATCTTTTCATTAGCTACAATGCCTGCTACATAGTAGGTGTGTTTAGGTAAGTGACTGAATGATAAATAAATCATACTGGACATGATGCTATTCAACAGAAAACAGTGCTTCTCTTGTTTTCCCTGTAAGGAGTAAGGAAATCTTTCCTGGAAACCCCTACACCAGACATCTTGTATTGGCCCAGGATACAGTCACTGACAAGAGAACAGAATTTCCCTAGTTGGCTTAGGTGGAAAAGGTATTTTGTGTTTAACCACAAAGATCACTGCACTGGGTACAAAAATAATACATGATTATTATAAGAAATTTATGAATTAATGAAAAGTACAAAATAATCCAGCATTACACAAAGAAAACTGTAGTTAACATTGTGCTGTTTGCTTTCTAGTTTTTGGTTGTGTATGTATGTTTGTGTGTATAGAAGAAAATTGCAATCGTGTTGTATATAGTGTTTTATAGTCTTAATAGTCTAACATAAGCAGTTTTCCATACCATTAAATCATATTCTTCTGAAATGAGACTAATGGCTTAAATTCTTTCATATGGCCGTATTACAAGTTATTTAATTGCTTATTGTTGGATTGTTTAGATTGTTAGCAGTTTTTTACTATTGTAAATATGCAGTGAACATCCTTTTATATCAATGATGTACATCTCTGGTTATTTCCTTACACTAAATTCCTAGAAGTGGATTAATGAGTGAAAGGGTACAAACACATTCAAAGTTTTTGATATACTTCTCTGATTATCCTTCAGAAAACTTGGACCAATTACATTTCCAGAAACCTGCATATGAGTGCCTATTTAACTCTATTTTGCCAGTGTTGGGAATTTTTTCTTTTTCTTTTTTTTGAGACAGGATCTTGCCCTGTTGACCAGGCTGGAGTACAGATCACAGCTCACTGCAGGCTCAGCTCCCTGGGCTCAAGCAATCTGTGAATTATTTTTTCATTGCTAATTTTATAGGCAAAGGTGGTTTCACTCTGCTTTTTTGACTCATAGCGTTATTTTTCATTTAGTTAGCATGTAGTGGATATTTGTTGAATGAAAGAAGAAATCCGTGTTTCTTGATGTGTATATTGTTTATTCACATCTATTATTGACATTATTTTTGCTTTTTTATAGTGATCTACAAAAAGTACGTAAGATGTACTAGTGTTAAGTGTAAAACTCCATATAATTTATGATATTCTATTTTCAGTTTGTTCTGGATATTAGCTTGTTCAGTTTATGGTATTACAGTAATTTATAAATTATCTCAGAGCCTAGTCTGAGATTGATTCCATCATAATTACATTCTGCCTGGAGCTCCTAATTACATAGAGACTTCGTTTTTGGTTCTGACTGAGAAATAAATTATTTCTTTCTTGATTCCTTTATATTATTTATTACATGTCTATGATTTTTCTCACAATCCTTTTCTTGGGAACATACCATTTTATTTATGTTCATATTCTTCCAGATATCAAAATCTTCTTTTCTCTATTTAGAAGAAACGTTAAATTATTTTCTTTTTATGCTTTCTCCCTTATTCCTTGGCTCAGATTTATTTTTTTCTGTGTGTGTGTGTGTCTCTGTGTGTGTCTGTGTGTGTGTCTGTGTGTGTGTGTGTGTGTGTATCTTTCTCTGTGTGTGCATGCGCATGTGAGAGAGTGAGAGAGAGAGAGAGAGAGGAGTCTCAGCTCAAGTAAACATACTTTCCTGTGCTATTTATTAACAGCTACAGCTGGTGTTTATTGTTAATATTTATCTTATTTAATCTTCTTTTGTCATTTAAGACTGGTACAATCATTGTGCTTTTCATTTAGAGAGAAATGAAATATTTTGGGCTGTACTGTATGTAAGTGCCGTGTGTATCAGAGCTGAGATTAGAACCTAGTTTGCTAGTGATATGTTTGGATTTCAAATTATAAACTGTACTGGGTTTAGTCTTGCACATAAAAAGAGGCTGAAGTTTCCAAGATGTTGAGAAATTTACAGTTTATTTAAATTTGAATCTTGCTCTCAAGTATACTCTTTTCCCAATTATTTGCAGCTAGAAAAGCAAAAGTCTTCAAGTATAATTTAATATAACCAATAGGAACCACACGACTTTTACAGTCATTTTTGCTATATACTAGTGTTTATACAACTCATGACTTGACAGCCGACCAAACTGTCTTATCCATCTCATATTAACATATTGTGAATGTAGCAGGAACTGGCTTAGCAAAATCTTGAAACCTCTAATATTTGTGGGATACTAAAGTAAACAACTTTGGAGCTTTCAGGTTTGGTTTGTGTGATGCACAGCCTATCCAGAACATTAATGCTTATTCTCAGTGTTGACTCCCTTGCTTTTGTGGACAGTTTTGCTGATAGGTGTTTAGGTTTGCCAAGAGAGATTATTTCTACCTAGTAGAGGACTCTTGGAGAAAGCCATTGGTTTCTACTTAGAAATATGATAACTAATGATAATAGCTGATAATGAATGGGTGTTTACAATGTGTCAGGCAAAATTTAAATGCTTTATGTGTAATTAATATATTTTATTATTCACAGCAACCCTACTAGGTTTTTCCCATTTTACAGATACAGAAATGGAAGCGTAGATTGGCAAAATAACTTTCCAAGGTCAGATAGCTACCTGGAATCCCTACTGTGTAGGGATTCAAACTTTGGCAGTCTGCCTCCAAGTCAGCCTTCTTAATCACTCTGTTATGCTGACATTTATTAGATAAAAATAAAGAGGCACAGGTGAGTCATAAGTGGCTGTTCGTGATTTTGGAAAACATTTGACTTTATGCCTACTGACAGCTCGAAATAATTAAGCTGGTGCCATTCGTTAAATTTTTATTTTTTGTTAAGTGAGTTATTTGCTTGCGTCTAATATTATAATTGGAATATAGTGAGTAAAGTATACTCTTATGTTTGTACAAATTTAGGGTAAGCCAGTATTTTCAGTAAAGAAAGTGGTCTTTCAGAAAGAAAGTGTTTGAAACAAAACTTTGAAGAGTGCGTTCAGAATCAAGATAACAGCCACAGAATGAAAAGTAATTTGGTCAGTGCTCTGTAATAAATAGCAAAGACTGTGCCTTATTGGTCCTGTGCACCATCTTTAAAAGCTGAATGTTGCAGAAATGGCAGGCTAAATGTTTTGGAGTAACCCAAGCTGACTCTAGGCAGAATTTGTGTTTGGCATCTTCTCATTTTGCCTGTCACTGGCACCTGTCTCATTCACCTTTTGTCATTGCCAGATATGGCATGGTGCCTAACAACCTTTACTCACTGTCAAGCCCAGCTGGATGTGGTGGCATGCACCTGTAGTCCCAGCCACTGGAGAGGCTGAGGTAGGAGGATCCCTTGAGCCCACAAGTTTGAGGCTGTAGTGAGCTATGACGTGCCACTGCATGCCAGTCTGGGTAACAGAGCAAGACCCATCTGTTTAAAACAAAACAACAACAAGTTTCTCTTAAAATATTAATATTAGTGTTTAATAAAAGGGATATTCTTTTTCAGGGTATTTGCCTTTAATAAATCATCCTCAAAGTTTGTGCTTTGGGGTTATTTTTGAGAGTCGACGTCTATTGCTGTAAACTTACCTGTTAGAATTGCTTTTGCTCTGTCCCGTAGGATTTGGTGTGTTATGTTTACATTTTCATTTATCTCAAATTTTTTAATGTCTCTTTAAATTTATTTATCTACTCAGCGGTTGTTTAGCAACATGTTTAATTTCTACGTATCTGTAAAGTTTTTAAGGTTCCCCTCCCCCTTTTATTGATTTCTAGTTTTATACCATTGTGGTCAGAAAAGATAATTGATATCTTTTTTTTTTTTTTTTTTTGAGACAGAGTCTTGCTGTTGTCACCAGACTGGAGTGCAGTGGTGTTACCTCAGCTCACTGCAACCTCCAACTCCCTGGTTCAAGCAATTCTCCTGCCTCAGCCTCCCAAGTAGCCAGGATTATAGGCACGGTCCACCACCCCCAGCTAATTTTTTTTTTTTTTTTGTACTTTTAGTAGAGATGGGGTTTCACCATGTTGGCCAGGATGGTCTCGATCTCCTGACCTTGTGATCTGCCCACCTTGGCCTCCCAAAGTGCTGGGATTACAGGCATGAGCCACTGCCCCCCGGCCATGATTTTGATATTCTTAAATTTGTGAAGACTTGTTTTGTGGCCTAACATGATTTATCCTGGAAAATGATTGATGTGCAGTTGAGAAGAATGTGTATTCTGTACCTGTTGGATGGAATGTTCTATAAATGTTTGCTAGGTCCATTTGGTCTGGGGTATGGTTCATATCTGATGTTTCTTTGTTGATTTTTTGTTTGGATGATCTTTCCATTGTTGAAAGTGGGGTGTTAAACAACTCTACTAGTATTGTGTTACAATCTGTCTGTTTCTTGAGATCTGTTATTATTGGCTTTATATATTTTGGTGCTCAGACATTGAGTGCATATACATTTACCCGTCATCAGAGCACCTAAATATATGACATACACTTTTGCTGAATTGACTAACCCCATTATCATATATTAATATAATGACCTTCTTTGTCTCTTTTTACAGTTTTTGACTTAGTCTATTT
Source organism: Sapajus apella (assembly GCF_009761245.1). Classification (NCBI taxonomy): domain Eukaryota; kingdom Metazoa; phylum Chordata; class Mammalia; order Primates; family Cebidae; genus Sapajus; species Sapajus apella. The sequence goes on along the minus strand of NW_022437098.1, from coordinate 988,248 downwards.
TATCTGATAAAAGTATAGCTACCCTTGTTCTGTTTTGGTTTCCATTTGCATGAAAAATCTTTTTCCATTTATTCACTTTTAGTCTATTTGTATTCTTATAGGTAAGGCAAGTCTTTTGTAGGCAGCATGTAGTTGGGTTTTGTTTTCTTTTGTGTTTTAATCCATTTAGCTACTTTGTATCTTTTAATTGGAGAATTTAATCCATTGACATTCAAAGTAATTACTGATGGGTAAGGATTTACTACTGTCATTTTGTTAATTGTTTTCTAGTTTTGCAAAATCTTTTTTTGTTTCTTTTTTTGTTTGAGGTTAAGAGATTTTGTCTAGTAGTATATTTTGATTCTTTGCTTTTTATTTTTAGTGTATCTATTATAGGTTTTGGCTTTGTGGTTACCATGGGGCTTATAAAAGTATGCCTTATAATTATAAAAGGTTATTTTATACTGATAGCAACTTAACTTTGATTGAAAAGAAAATACTCTTCTCCACTTCCCCATTTTGAGTTTTTGATGTCACAATTTATATCTTTTTATATTGCATGTCCCTTAACAAATTATTGTAGCTATTTTTAATTGTGTTGTCTTAACCTTCATAAAAAATGTGATTTACATACCACCATTATATTATTAGAGTATTCAGAATTTGTGTACTTGCTTTTACCAGTGAGTTATGTACTTTCAAATGGTTTTGTGTTATTCATTACTATCCTCTTCTTTCATCTTGAAGAACTCTCTTTAGCATTTCTTGTAAGACAGGTCTGGTGCTGATGAATTCCATCAGCTTTTGTTTGTTCAGAAGTCTTTATTCTTTTCTTCAGTTTTACAGCTTTGGTATAGTATTCCTGGTTGATAGTTTTAATTTTTTTTTCTTTAGAACTTTGAATATATTATCTCATAGTCTCCTAGCCTACAGTGTTTCTGCTTAGAAGTCTCCTGTTAGGCATATCAGTACTCCCTTATACATTATTTGCTTCTTTTCTCTTGCTGCTTTCAGGATCCTCTCTTTGTGTTTGATCTTTGACATTTTGATTATAATACGTTGTGGGTAACATTATTTGGATTAAATCTGATTGGATACTTTTGATCTTCCTGTACCTGGATAGCTATAGCTTTCTCCAGGTTTGAAACACTTTCTGTTATTATTTCTTTAATAAGCTTTCTGCTACTTTCACTTTTTCAAGGTTTCCCCCTTGAACACCAGTGACCCACATATTTGCTCTTTAGACATTACCCCACAAATCCTGTAACTTCATTCCTTTTTCCTTTTTCACCTTTAATTACATATTTTCAGTTAACCTGTCTTTGAGTTCACTGATATTCCTCTAATTGAACAGTTCTGCTGTTGATGTCTTCTATTGGATTTTTTAGTTTGTTCATTGTAGTTCTTAACTCTAGAATTTGTTTGATTTTTAAAAATTATTTCAATCTCTCTGTTAAATTTCTCTGATGAATTTGTGAATTGTTTCTCTCTACTTTATTGAAGTTAGCCAAAGTTCCTTAAAACAGGTATTTTGAATTTCTGTCAGGCAGCTTTTCTATAATCCTCTTTTTAGGATCAGTTACTGGCAACTTATCTTGTCCCAAAGCATGCTTTTCCTTCTTTGACCTACTGATTATTTAGTAGTGCATTGTTCAGTTTCTGTATTTGTGAATTTCCTTTGAAACTTCCTGCATTTATTTTTAATTTCTTTCTTTGTGATCAGAGACATGTGTTATATTACTAATGCTCTTTTAAATATATTAAGACTTATTTTATGGCCTAGCATACAATCTGTTTAGGAGAATATTCCATGTTACCTTGAGAAAAATGTGTATTCTATTGGGTGGAGTGTTCTGTAGATGTCTGTTAGATCTAGTTGGTTTATAGTGTTATTCAAGTGTTCTGTTTTCTTGTTGATTTTCTTTCTAGTTGTTTTATCTATCACTGAAAATGACGGTTTGAAGTCTCTAGCTATTAATATTAAGTTATCTGTTTCTCCCTTTGTTTCTGTCAATTTTTGCTTCATGAATTTTGGTCCTTAGTTGTTTCTGTTTATAATGGTTATATCTTCCTAATGGATTGACCATTTTATCATTAACAAAATGTCCCTCTCCATCTTTACTAACTTTTTGTTTTAAAATTTATTTTTTCTGATATCAGTATAGCCACACTAAGTTTCTTGTTTTTGCTTGTTTGCATGACATATCTTTTCCATCCTTTTACTTCCAATTTGTTTGTATTTTTTTTTTTGAGACTGAGTTTCACTCATGTTACCCAGGCTGGAGTGCAATGACGCGATCTCGGCTCACCGCAACCTCCGCCTCCTGGGTTCAGGCAATTCTCCTGCCTCAGCCTCCTGAGTAGCTGGGATTACAGGCACGCACCACTATGCCTAGCTAATTTTTTGTATTTTTAGTAGAGACGGGGTTTCACCATGTTGACCAGGATAGTCTTGATCTCTTGACCTCGTGATCCACCTGCCTCGGCCTCCCAAAGTGCTGGGATTACAGGCTTGAGCCACCGCGCCCGGCCTTGTTTGTATTTTTTACTCTAAGTTGTGTCTTCTGTAGACAGCATATAGTTAGATCATGTTTTCTTAAAGTCTGACAATATTTTTCTTTTGATGAGATTGTTTTTGTTGGGATTTTTTTTTTTTTTTTTTTTTTTGAGAAACATTTTTTTTTTTTTTTTTTTTGAGACAGAGTTTTGCTTTGTCGCCAGGCACCAGGCTGGAGTGCAGTGGCATGATCTCGGCTCACTGCAGCCTCCACCTCCCAGATTCAAGCAATTCTCCTGCCTGAGCCTCTCAAGTAGCTGGGACTACAGGTGCATGCCAACCACGCCCAACTAATTTTTGTATTTTTTTAGTAGAGACGGGGTTTCACCATGTTGGCCGGGATGGTCTCTATCTCTTGACCTCATAATCCACCCGCCTCGGCCTTCCAAAGTGCTGGGATTACAGGTGTGAGCCACCACGCCCGGCCTGAGAAACATTCTTTTTTTGAGACAGTCTTGAACTGTTGCTCAGACTGGAGTGCAGTGGCATGACCTTGGTTCACTGCAACCTCTACCTCCTAGGTTCAAACAATTCTTGCTGCAGCCTCCTGAGTAGCAGGATTACAGACATACGATACCACGCCCAACTAACTTTTTCTATTTTTAGTAGTGACAGGGTTTCACTGTGGTAGCCACTCTGGTCTCAAATTCTTGGCCTCAAGTGATCCACCCGCTTGGCCTCCCAAAGTGCTGGGATTATAGGTGTGAGCCATTGCAGCCGGCTAACTTCTGTTGATTTTAGTGGTAAAAGTTATGATGTGTTCCATTCCAACCTAAGATTTCCAAGTATTTTCTACAAATAGAAAAATACATCATTGAGCAATGAAAGCTTTTTATTAGTAAATGATTCTAAATTGAATGAATGTAGTTTGTACATAAAATGTGTTAAAATAATGCTTTGTCGCTTCAATAAAAAAGAGGAGGCATGCTGGGATTGATAAGGAGGAAGGAGTCATTCTTTGGAAGATGGTTGGTGAGTCAGGTGATGGACTTTTAAGGTATGCATTCAGCAGCAGAAGTGCTTAATAATATTAATAGTATTTTTCTCTGTGGATTTTGACTAATGTGGAAACCTTTGGTATATCAGTAGAATGAGATCTTGTAGTCAAAAAAAAAAACAAAAAACAAAAACGTAAGTTTGCTTCCCTTTTTGTAATTTGCAATTCATACACCTCCTTACAGGATGTTATATTAGTTTCCAGAAGCTGCTATAGCAAATTACTACAAACTTGATGGATGAAGAGAACAGAATCATGTCTTGTTGCAGTTCTGGAGGCTAGAAGTGTGAAACCTGACAGGGCCACATTCCCTCTGGGGACTCTTGCTTCCTCCTGCTTCTGGCAGCCAGCATGGCATTCCTGGGCTTGTGGCTGCATCCCTCCAATCTCTGCTTCTGCCTTCACATCGCTGTCTCATCTGTGTCTGTCTCCCAACTCCCTCTGCCTCCTCTCTCATAAGGATGCAAGTGGCCCATCCTGATATTCCAGGACAAGCTCCTTCTCTCAGGATCCTGAACGTTACCACTTGGTAGTTGTTGTTGTACAGGTAATAGTCATTCCTTTGCCATGTAAAGTAATATTCACAGGTCCCATGTGCTAGCATGGGAATGAGGTGGCGACATTTGGGCTGCTAATTCTTTGTTGTGGGAGACTGTCCTTTGCATGGTAGGTGTTTCAGCAGTGTTCCTGGCCTCTGCCCACTGGATGCCAGTGACATCCTCCTCCCAGCTGTGACAACCAAAAATATCTTCAAACATTGTCAAGGGTCCCCTCTAGGGCAAGACTGTCCCTGGTTGATGACCACTGCTTTAACCTAATCAGAGCCCATTCTTATCCCGTTCAAATATGCTGGCTGGGAAATTCCCAGTCCTGTTAAGAAGGGGGAACGTGGAGAATGGATACTGGAGAGGTGACTGCTCCTCTCTGCTACACCTAACATTCTGTTCAGGTCCACAAAAAAGTTGCGGCGTTTTCATCATGACTAAGGCAAGGGAGAGGTTGTACATATAATGGTTGCCAGAGTGCCCCTACGAGACCAATAAAACATACCAAAGCTGTATGATAAGCAGGCCGACATGTATGTAAATTGTTCAGGTGAGTCTGTCTCGGGGTTTCTGTACTTGGCAATACCTAAAGGCTTCATGTAAAGCATGAAGGGCTCCAGAAAGAACCTGCTCTTTGCTTTCAGTTGCATTCTGTATGTTTAATACACAGCACAGCAGAAGCAATCAGCTCTCCCTGATGTTACCTATCCCATAAATTCTTTCCTTACGTCTATGTATTTTCTTCTTTATTCCGTTTTATTAAGAGATCATCTGATCTCCAGCTTTGCTGGCCTAGAACCTCTGTTCATCTTAAGCTCCTCAAGGAGAAAGGGACTATTATAATCATCTTTCAATGAGTTTGTGAAAGCAATTCCCCCATTTCAGCACTGTGCCTCATAGGGCTTAAAATTTTGACCAAATGACTTGACTTTACATACATCCTTCCCAGACCCTTTAGGACTACCACTGCTTCTCCCCTAGAGGTTTTCTCTGCCTTTTGGAAAACAGGTAGGGGAAAAGGTATCTAGAAATAGCAGTATTCATTATGATAGCCAAAAATGGTTGGAAGGAAAAGAGATTCATTTTACTGTGGTAATTAAAGTGAGAATGGGAGAGTAAGAAGGCATGCTGCTGGTTTTTCAAGAGTCTTGGCAAATGTACTAGTTTTAAAAGAGAAAGAGACATAGCCAATTAGGTTGAAATGAGGTTTATCCCTCCGCAGTCATATTTTACTGAGCCATTTTTCAATAAATGGACTAAATTGTCCCTTGGAACTCAGTAGGTGGTGCTCTTGTGCCATAGCATAGCATCGGCTTTGGAGAGGTTCTGAGAGCACAGTGTCTGGTTCCAGGGCCTGTATCCTGTCGATCCCCTTGTGTAACTGCCAGGCACACCACCTGGAGGGCATCACATGGCTGGTTTGGTGAGCTGCTTTCTGTCTTTGGAAATGAGGGGGCGAATTAGGGTCTTTACCTTCTCTATCCTGTCTGAGCTCTGCCTTCCAGGGGAACCTAAGTGAGAAGCTTACTGACCTTTTAAGGAAAAAAAGTGTGACTCTATTCTTTATCAAACAATTGTAATGTGTTTTGTTACCAGTTTTCCAAGTTTGTTTTTTATTGTTATTCTTCCGTGATGCCTTAAATCAAAGTTCCTTTCCACATAACTCAGGCTATCATTCTTGTTTATGTTTTCCTTTATGTTAATGTTTGTTTCCTGTTTTAGTTTCAGAGAAGATGCGGTAGAATGAACTATGTAGTAGAGAAATTTGGAAGTGATGAAGGAATGCAGGTGAAAGCCATCAGGTTCATGCAGCAGCTAGTAATAACTTAGCTGACAATTGGCAGGAGCGCATTGCTTTACTCCTTTTACTGTATAATGAGTTCCTTGGTCCAAACTTGATTGTAATACCATGATGGTGAATAAGGAATCCAGTCAAGTCCACATTTGGTGATGCTGGAGAAGTGTGGTGGGCAAGGAAGATAAATTTAAATCCAGAATGAGTTTTCTATTGCAAGGAGGGCAGATCTGTTGCCAGAAGTTACCAGAAGCATTTCGGGGTCTGCTTTTTCAGCAAGTTTCTGTAGGGGTTATATAAAGCGAAAGTTGCTTCACCTATATCCACCAACTGGTAGGAGAGAGGCAGAATGCTAGTGGGACTCACACCTGGATGTGCTGATCTGAGCCATTTAGTCACCTGTGGTGTGGAAAGGCTACGGGGCAGGTCTGAGTGAGACCGGGCTGTGGGGCTAGCAGCTGAGCTCCTGAGCTGTGTGGCTGCAGATTCAGTGATGCGCAGTGTGTTTTGGCAAGACAGAGCGCTTCCTCTCCAGTCTGCTGTCCAGTATCTTGTGCACTGAGTTTTTCAGTTTTAATGACTGTAGTTCTGATTTACATACTTTTTAGTTGATTGTTTTTGAGCCGTTTTTTAATTCTGCCTTTTTGATTTATACTTTCTTATTCTTTTTTAATTAGCTTTTTAAAAAGCACCCTAAATATACTTGTTTTTGTTGGTGTTTTTAATCACCTTAAATATATTTTGTTGGGATTACTTTACTATCTTAAGTATACTTTGTTGGAATATTTTAGCATCTAAATATACCCTTTGTTGGACTGATTAACTTCATCTAAAGTGAATTTATGATCTAATGTCTGATTTTGTTGCATTTATTTCTTTAGAGCTTTGGTTAAATGACATATTTTGAATGAGGTTTTAAACAACTTTCTTAACTCATTCGGTTATTTTTCGTATTTCTTTCTCTCTCTCTGCGTACTCTCCCCTCTGTAGCCCCATTTTGGTTGTCTCTGCCTGGCTTCTATGGAGCTTGGGTGCAGAACCAGCTTTCATAGTGGGGGCCCCTGGGCAGTCACAGGCTACTTCATGGAATGCCTGGTCCTGGCTGGCGGGTGCCCTCCATCCCTCCCTAGACCATCACTCCATAGGCAACACGGAAGCTGCCAGCCCTCCTTCAGGCATGAAGGGGTAAGGCTCCAGTCAGCACCTTCCATTCCAACTTCCAACAGGGGTGCTAGTTCTTTCTCTGTCCTTTGTGCCTCCTCTGTTTAGCCCCCAGCCTTTCTAAGACCTAAACCTACAGTTTCATTGCCTGTTTGGATTCTAGCATAGGAGGGGCTGGCTGCTCAAGGTTTTGTCCTCAGGGCCTTGCCTCTTTGTGTTTCTGTCCCATATCTGTTTCATAGAAATGTTTATTTTTTGTGTGTGCTTGCCTGCATCCTTTTCCTTTTTTATGTTTTTCCTCTCTTTGCTGTATGTTTGGAGTAGAGAAAATCCATCAAAGAGCGAATTCACTGTGCCATCTTAACTGTAAGTCATGTGAGCAGAGAGTTTTAAGGAAAGAAAGTCAGGTATTTGGTTTTACATAGTACTAAAAGCTAACCACAAGAATGCTTCCTATGAGAGCTCAGTGACCCACAGTATACATTTATTTAAACTCTGCCTGAGGCTCTAAAAGATGAGTGGGATTAGGCAGGTGGGATTTATTAGGATGCTATCGTCCTCTATGCTAAATATTTCACATTCTATTTTTCATTTTGATGGTAATTTAAAAAAATTCATGTTTCCACACACCTAAATGCCTACAATTCTAACCAAGTAATGTCTTAAGATTTCAGTACCTGCAGTTGTGTTTGTATTGGTGCCAGGGAGCACTACTTTAAATACAGGGAGATATTACAAAAGAACAAAGGTGAAAATGTAAATAATGTGTTTGAGCTAAGAGACTGCCTTTGCACAGTGGTTCTGAAGAGAAAAGTGATGGGTGAATTAAGCTGTCTCCCAGCATATGTCAGTACTGGCCAGTCAACAGAACCTGCCTGTTGTCAGTACCAAGCTCACATGGTTAGTGAGTTTCAATGACTGCATCATTGATCATGCTGAATTAATTTTGTCAGTTTAAATTTTACTCATTTTGTATATTTGTTGGTATTTAATTTTGTACATTTTTTTTGTTTTATAGTTGTATAAGAGTTGTAAGCATAAGGTTTTTTTGCTTTATGTTTGTTAATATTTAACTAACAAGAAAAATGACTTTAGATAATACTGGGAGCTCTCAATAGTTTTTAAGTTTGAGAACCATGGGTCAAATGGTAATTTAACTCTTGCTGTGCATTGCAGCAAGCACCTTGCATTTGATTTTGATGTCTTTAGCTTGCTCCTGCTCATGCTTCCTACCTGCTTAGCTCAGGGTCATTGCTGTCTGGGGCCTCTGACACTTCCTTGCCTGGCTGGTGTCCCTTCCTCATGCTCCCTGCAGCCCCCTGTGTTTCCTTCTCTCCCAGCTTTTCCCTATTAAGTGTTATCTGTTATGGGTCCCAATTTCTTCATTAGCCATAAGTTACTTGAGAGCAGGGAACACTGTCATCTTTCTGTTTGCAATGATTTTCAGGGTTCTTGTCATAAAATAGGTTCCTAATAAATGTATGGGTTTCCTTGTTTTTGTTTAGGTAGCAATAAATTACCTGTGGAACCAAGAGGAGAAAGAGGCAGAAATAACTTGGAGCCAAGTCACCAGTCACAAAGGCAAGAAGAAGCTTCCTAATATTTTGACAACTAATGTGTTCTTCGGCTCACTTTCTAACTGGTCTAACCAAAACCCAACAGTCTTACTGTCAGGTAAGTGAAGTTGAGGACAAGAATGCAAAGAAAGGAAGTAATCATTGAAATAGAACAGGTGAAGGCAGGCTGATATTTTTCCAGTCCAAATGATGGCTCTTCGGTGCTCTGATAGAGAACAAGATCAGGGTTTCTGTCTTAGCAGCCTCAAAGGCGAGCACTATGGTGAAGGGATGCTTTTACTCTGAAGCCAAGTCCAGAGAAGAGCTCTTCTCCTACCACCACTGGGGACATGGGTGAAAGAATTGAGCTTAGTAAATCCCCAGAGTTATCTGCTAGATTCAATTTGCTTAATGTTTTACAGAGTCATCTGAAGAGTATGTATACATACTCTGCACCTGGATTGAAGTTGGCTCCTCCAATTCCTTAGACCCAGATTTCGTTTACAATTGAGGTTTGTTTGAAATTATCTGCAAATTTCAAGTCTTCTGTTCTGATTAGACTATCTCAGAGGTAGAACACCGCTGACTCAACAGAGAAATAGCCAGCTCCTCCTAGTGGAACTTTTCTTAAAACCTTGTTGGTTTTAGGGGGAAAAATACCATTTGTTTCTTTCATAAGCACTTCATGGGAACAAGAGTATTTTATTGTGATTTTCAAAAAAGAAAGCCGGTAAATTGACCAGTTTTACCCTGTGAAGTGAAGCAAAGAATCATTACATTTCAGCAAATTAAAAATAGTTATCAGGCTTTCATCAAGGAGGAGGAAGAATCTTGTCAACTTAAGGGGAATTGAACATAAATTTGTTAATTTTATATTTGATTATATTTTAGGGGCTTTAAATATTTTCTGACAAGGTCATGGTGCCCCTAGTTGATGACATTGATTGGAAGCTAGGTATGTGATTTGTTTCATTTTCTTTTTCCATAAATAGTGTGTTTTATAGCATTCTCTCCTGTTTGGTGCTAATTTCATGAGAGAAAGGACTTCATGCTGAGGGGAAATGGGAAAAAAAAGCTGTTTATTCAAGGTGCGTCCACTTTGAGAAGGTTATGTGATCCATATTTGGCATGAATAGACTTAGCTCTCTGGGCTTAGAGATGTTTTAGATCAAAGGAAAGCATTTTCAGACTTTCTTGTCCCTCCAACAGGTACCATATATAGCCATTTTTGTGTGGTTTAAAATGAGCTTTGTTTTAAATGCTGACAATCTTGGAGCTATAAGGGTTTCTATCAATATAAAATCAGTATGAATTTTATCTGTTTTATTTTTCCTCTACAGTAGCCTTGGTGGGTTTGTTTGTTTATGTATTTATTTTCCATGTATTTGTTCAGTACATATTTATCACACTCCTACAATGTGCCAGGTACTGTGTGAAGTCGTGGGTTTCAAAATATGCTCAGCAAACTAGGTTTTGAGATGTGTCAGCAAGGATGTGTTTGACTGCAGGTAGCAGGAAAGCCAAAGAATGGTGGATTAAGCAAAAAGAGCAGTTCCACAGTCGGCTCTGTCGTTGCCTTAACTATGCTGTGAGGACACAGGGCTGTGATTCTTCTGTGCTGTTTGCAGTACATTGGCCAGTCCTCTCAGGCTTCCTTATCCCTGGGTCTCAAGGGGACTTTTGCCGTTCTGAATGTCACGGAAAGACTACTGTGTTGGATATGGAAAAAAGTGAACTCATTTAAAACTGAGAAACCTTTCAGTTGAAGTTTAGTTCTCATGCCCTAGAATTCCATAACATGCACGTTGCTACAGTTTGATATGAGAGCAAAAGTAAATACCATGACTGGTCTGTACTAGCCATTCCCAAAACATGGCTGAGGGCCCAGGGTCCCTGAGACCCTTTCAGGAGGTTCACAGTGGTAAAAGTATTTTTATAATAATGCTAAGCTGCTATTTGCCTTTCCACTCACATGTTCTCACTAATGTGCAGTGGCATTGTCAAGAGGTTACATGATAGATGATGATCCCATCGTTCTGATAGCTGATGGAATGTGTGCTTGTATATTTTGTCTTTAATTTTTGTCAGTTTTAGTTTCTGGTGGTAAACATTAACATATATAACTCACATAAACAAAAACTCTTTGTGGTCCTCAGTAATGTTGAAAGATATAAAGGGGTCCTGAGAAGCAAACATTTGAAATTACCTGGTCTGTGTGAATCAAGATTCACCCTGGCACTGGGGAATATCCCAGTCTCTCCTTAAGACATGTGGCCCTGCGATTCCTGGACAAAACGCTTAACAAAGAGGAAATGGAGGGCTTAGGGCTGCTGGCTGGGCAACCAGTAGTGTGTGCAGCACTGTTCTGAGTGGTTATGGAGGGGAGGGGAGGGTGGGGATGCAGGATGTTCTCCAGGCCCCACCTCTGCTGGACCAGCCATGACTGGAGCTACTCCAGGTTTGTCATATCTGTGTTGTTGGTTTTTTAATTGTGGTATATATCAATAAGATTGTAACCATCTTAACCACTTTCACGTGTAATTCAGTGGCACTGATTACATTAACATTGTTTAACCATTGCTGCCATCCACCTGCAGAACTTTCCCGTTATCCCAAACAGAAACTGTACCCAATAAGCAGTAATGCTCTGTTACTGTCTTCCCTCATGAATTAATTTGACTCTGAATTTGGCTATTCTAGGTACCTCATCTATGTGGAATCACAGAATATCTGTCCTTCCTTGTCTGTCTGATTTAACTAAGCATAGTGTTTTCAAGATTTATTCCTGTGTGTATCAGAATGATATTGCAGTGTGTGCATCTACCACACTTTGTGTATTTGTATATCCTTTTCTCCACTGATGGATATTTGAGTTCTTACTTTTGGCTGTTGAGTTCTTACTTTGTGCTGCTGTGAATGTGGGTGTACAAATACATACCTAGAAGTGGGATTGCTGGATCAATGGTAATTCTATGTTTAGTTTTTTCTTTAAGGAGCTACCGTACTGTTTTCCATAGCAGATGTACCATTTTACATTTCCAGCAGCAGTACACCAGAGTGCTGGTTTCTCTGTGTCCTCATCAACGCTTGTTGTTGTTTCCTTGATAGTAGCCATTCTAAGTGAAAAGAGGTGGTTTTCTGTTTGTTTATAATGAATTAGGATGCATTGTCCCAGCCTGTCACCCAACGTCTCCTCCCTCTTTGTTTTCTTTCTTCAGACACTGCTCAAGTGTTTTGATGCTTTTACTTCCTTTTTCTACTGTCATGAATTGTGCTTGGTGAGCTCCATATTCTTGTGAGGTACATTTTCTATGAAGTTTTTGAATATATCCTTCTCTTAAAGAACAGAATTCACCAAAATGAAGAACATTTAGCCCTGAGGTAAAACTCTTTGTTGCCTGATGTACTTTGAGTCTGAGCCATGTTATCTCAGTGACTCAGACTGTGAGCCCCTGTGGACAGTGGTGTATCTTTGTACCATGGCGATTTGAGTTCATAAAATAGTACTTAGGAAGCAACCAAACTCTTGAGCAACTTATATGTGTGAGAAGAAGGGCAATGGCAGTGGTCCTAAGCTGAAGTCATTGTGAACTGGTCCCTTTTCAGTATCTTGTATGTTTGCCCGGCCCCATGGCTGGTTTCCCTTGGAACTTTATCCCACCCGTTCAGGTCTTCCTGCTTCTGAAGGATCTGTGCCCACCTAGCAGGAAACAGGGGTAGGTGCAAGCCTATGCTGATCCTTCACTGGACACTGCCTTCTGTTCCAGCGTCTGCTCTCTTTGCTCATAGGACTTTGCTTTAGTCCACTCTGCATAGGAATTTCTGAAGGTCACTTTATTTTTTCCTGGAAATACTTACTGAGGAATCTAACAACTTCTGTTGTTTTTAGTCTGCATATGTGGAGAAGGTGAAATCATGGTTTGTTTTGATTCCCAAGGGACTGGGTAAATGCACCAAAAGATACATTACTCAAGAAGTGGAAAATGTGTATTTCCTTCTAATTTTTCATGCCATTTGCTTTTGCTACATTAATATATGCTGTGCATGTGTGTACAAAATACTTGTTAAAATCCTGAGTTTTCAAGAAATATGTTATAAAACATCAACCTTTTTTATTTCTTAAAAGATGCTAAATGGTTTTTCTCTAAGAGCTAGTAATGAAATGAATTTAGGAACAGACACTAGGCAGAATCATAAGAAAGTCAAGGATTTACATATGGAGCAAGATAAAGGATGTTGGTATTGAGCAAAATATGTATAGTCAGCTGTCCATTGTCTAGTAGGGTTTGTAGATTACCTGGGATGAAGAATTAGTACATTTGTGAAAAAAGTTGAAATTACCATAAATCTGAAGAATCAGCCCCATTTTTCAAGACATGCATTTTTTTGAATTCCATGGAAGCCACCTTGTGTGTCTGCTTTAGTGTAATACTGTCTTATTCCTGCCTGAGTAGTGAATTGAATGTCTCTCCCTCTTTGTGACAAAGCCCTCTTGGACGAAGCAGAAGCTGTACAGCTAAGATAAGGAGCCGAGGAAGAAGGTTTTGGATTTTCCCCTTCTTAAAGCTAGAACTGGCAAAATGGAGTCATTATTATTATTATTATTATTATTAATTTTGAGATGGAGTTTCACTCTTGTTACCCAGGCTGGAGTGCAATGGCGCGATCTCGGCTCACCGCAACCTCTGCCTCCTGGGTTCAAGCAATTCTCCTGCCTCAGCCTCTCAAGTAGCTGGGACTACAGGCGCGCACCACCATGCCCAGCTAATTTTTGTATTTTTAGTAGAGACGGGGTTTCACCATGTTGACCAGGATGGTCTCCATCTCTTGACCTCATGATCCACCCGCCTCAGCCTCCCAAAGTGCTGGGATTATAGGCTTGAGCCACTGCACCCAGCCTAATGGAGTCATTATTTGCGAACACGAAGGAAAAGAAGGGAGCAAGTGCTAGGACTGTATCTCCGCCCATGCTGGTGGATGATTTTAATATTTTCAGACAGAGAACTCAGGCAAAAAACAGAAAATACTTACTGTTTCAACAATTTGAAAATTTTTATTGTATTCATCAAGTACTGTCCATCACATTTATAAACTATAATACTTTTTCTTTCTTTCCTTGCCTGTGGGGTGATTCTTTATGGTAAATGTGAATCTGGAGGTTTATTATTATTGTTATACTTTAAGTTCTGGCATACATGTACAGAACATGCATGTTTATTACGTAGGTATACAAGTGCCATGGTGGTTTGCTGCACCCATCAACCCATCATCTATATTAGGTATTTCTTCTAATGGTATCCCTCCCCTATCCCTCCACCCCACAACAGGCCCTGGTGTGTGATGTTCCCCTCCCTGTGTCCATGTGTTCTCATTGTTCAGTTCCCACTTATGAGCGAGGACATGTGGTGTTTGGTTTTCCGTTCCTGTGTTAGTTTGCTGAGAGTGATGGTTTCCAGCTTCATCCATGTCCCTGCAAAGGACATGAACTTAACCTTTTTTTGTGGTTGCATAGTATTCCATGGTGGGGATGTGCCGCATTTCCTTTCTCCAGTCTATCATTGATGGGCATTTGGGTTGGTTCCAAGTCTTTGCTATTTTGAATAGTGCTGTAATAAACATACATGTGTCTTCATAGTTGAATGATTCATAATTCTCTGGGTATATACCCAGTAATGGGATTGCTGGGTCAAATAGTATTTCTGATTCTAGATCCTTGAGGAATCACCACACTGTCTTCCACAATAGTTGAACTAATTTATACTCCCACCAACTGTGTAAAAGTGTTCTATTTCTCCACATCCTCTCTAGCATCTGTTGTTTCCTGTCCTTTTTAAATGATTACTATTCTAACTGGTGTGAAATGGTATCTTACTGTGGTTTTGATTTGCATTTCTCTGATGACCAATGATGATGAGCTTTTTTTCAGATGTGTGTTGGCTGCATAAATGTCTTCTTTTGAGAAGTATCTGTTCATATCCTTTGCCCACTTTTTGATGAGGTTATTTGTTTTTTTCTTGTAAATTTGTTTAAGTTCCTTGTAGATTCTGGATATTAGTCTTTTGTCAGATGGATAGATTGCAAAAATGTTCTCCTATTCTGTAGATTGCCTGTTTACTCTGATGATAGTTTTTTTTGTTTTGTTTTGTTTTGTTTTTTTGCTTTGCAGAAGCTCTTTAATTTAATTAGATCCCATTTGTCAACTTTGGCATTTGTTGCCTTTGCTTTTGGTGTTTTAGTCAAAGTCTTTGCCCATGCCTGCATCCTGAATGGTATTGCCTAGGTTTTCTTCTAGGGTTTTTATGGTTTTAGGTCTTATGTTTAAGTCTTTAGTCCATCTTGAGTTAATTTTTGTATAAGGTGTAAGGAAGGGGTCCAGTTTCAGTTTTCTGCATATGACTGCCAGTTTTCCCAATACCATTTATTAAATAGGGAATCCTTTCCCCATTGCTTATTTTTGTCAGGCTTGTCAAAGATCAGATGGTTGTAGATGTATGGCATTACTTCTGAGGCCTCTGTTCTGTTCCATTGGTCTATATCTCTGTTTTGGTACCAGTACCATGCTGTTTTGGTTACTGTAGTCTTGTAGTATAGTTTGAAGTCAGGTAGTGTGATGCCTCTAGCTTTGCTCTTTTTGCTTAGGATTGTCTTGGCTGTATGGTCTCTTTTTTGGTTCCGTATGAAATTTAAAGTAGTTTTTTCTAATTCTGTGAAGAAACACAATGGTAGCTTGATGGGGATAACATTGAATCTATAAATTACTTTGGGCAGTATGGTCATTTTCACGATATTGATTCTTCCTATCCGTGAACATGGAATGTTTTTCCATTTGTTTGTGTCTTCTCTTACTTCCTTGAGCAGTGGTTTGTAGTTCTCCTTGAAGAGGTCCTTCACATTCCTTATAAGTTGTATTCCTAGGTATTTTATTCTCTTCATAGCAATTGTGAATGGGAGTTCACTCATGAAGTGGCAGTCTGTCTAATATTGGTGTATAGAAATGCTTATGATGTTTGCACATTGATTTTGTATCCGAAGACTTTGCTGAAGTTGCTTTTCAGCTTAAGGAGATTTTGGGCTGAGACGATGTGGTTTTCTAAATATACGGTCATGTCACCTGCAAACAGAGACATTTGACTTCCTCTCTTCCTATTTGAGTAACCTTTATTTCCTTCTCTTGCCTGATTGCCCTGGCCAGAACTTCATAGGAGTGGTAAGAGAGGGCATCCTTGTCTAGTGCCAGTTTTAAAAGGGAATGCTTCCAACTTTTGTTGATTCAGTATGATATTGGCTATAGGTTTGTCATAATTAACTCTTATTATTTTGAGATACATTCCATCAATACCTAGTTTACTGAGAGTTTTTAGTGTGAAGGGGTGTTGAATTTTATCAGAGGCCTTTCCTGCATCTATTAAGATCATGTGGTTCTGTTTATGTGATGGATTACATTTATTGATTCGCTTATGTTGAACTAGCCTTGCATCTCAGGGATGAAGCTGACTTGATCGTGATAGATAAGCTTTTTGATGTACTGCTGGATTTGGTTTGCCAGTATTTTATTGAGGATTTTTGCATTGATGTTCATCATGGACATTGGCCTGAAATGTTCTTTTTTTGTGTGTCTTTGCCAGGTTTTGGTATTAGGATGATGCTGGGCTCATAAGTTATGGAGGAGTCCCTCTTTTTCTATTGTTTGGAATAGTTTCAGAAGGAATGGTACCAGCTCCTCTTTGTACCTCTGGTACAATTCAGCTGTGAATCCATCTGGTCTTGGGCTTTTTTGGTTGGTAGGCTATTAATTACTGCCTCAATTTCAAAACTTGTTATTGGTCTATTCAGGGATTTGATGACTTCCTGATTTAGCCTTGGGAGGGAATATGTGTCCAGGAATGTACCCTCTTCTTCTAGATTTTCTAGTTTATTTGCGTAGAGGTGTTTATAGTATTCTCTGATTGTAGTTTGTATTTCTGTGGTATCAGTGGTGATGTTTATCATGTTTTATTGTGTCTGTTTGATTCCTTTCTTTTCTTTTTTATTGGTCTGTCTGGTGGTCTATCTATTTTGTTAATGTTTTCAAAAAACCAGCTCCTAGATTCATTGATTTTTTTTTTTTTGATGGACTTTTCATGTCTCTGTCTCTTTCAGTTCTGCTCTGCTCTGATCTTAGTTATTTCTTGTCTTCTGCTAGCTTTTGAATTTGTTTGCTCTTAGTTCTCTGGTTCTTTAAATTGTGATATTAAGGTATTGATTTTAGATCTTTCCCTTTTTCTCCTATGGGCATTTGGTGCTATAAATTTCCCTGTAAACACAGCTTTAGCTGTGTACCAGAGAGTCTGGTACATTGTGTCTTTGTTCTCATTGGTTTCAAAGAACTTACTTATTTCTGTCTTAACTTTGTTATTTATCCAGAAGTCATTCAGGAACAGGTTGTTCAGTTTCCACGTAGTTGTTCAGTTTTGAGTGAGTTTCTTATTTCTGAGTTCTAATTTGATTGCACTGTGGTCTGAGAGACTGTTGGTTATGATTTCCATTCTTTTGCATTTGCTGAGGAGTGTTTTACTTCCAATTATTTGGTCAGTTTTAGAATAAGCACAATGTGGTGCTGAGAAGAATGTATATTCTGTTGATTTGAAGTGGAAAGTTCTGTAGATGTCTCTTAGGTCTGCTTGGTCCAGAGCTGAGTTCAAGTCCTGAATATTCTTGTTAATTTTCTGTCTCATTGATCTGTCTGATATTGACAGTGGGGTGTTAAAAGTCTCCCACTATTATTGTGTGGGAGTCTAAGTCTCTTTATATGTTTCTAAGAACTTTTATCAATCTGGATGGCCCTGTATTGGGTGCATGTATATTTAGGATAGTTTGCTCTCCTTGTTGCATTGGTCCTGTTACCATTATGTAATGCCCTTCTTTGTCTTTTTTGATCTTTGTTGGTTTAAAGTCTGTTTTATCAGAGACTGGGATTGCTACCACTGCTTTTTATCTCTTTCCATTTGCTTGGTAGATCTTCCTCCATCCCTTTATTTTGAGCCTATGTGTGTCTTTGCACATGACATGGGTCTCCTGAATACAGCACACTGATGGGTCTTGACCCTTTATCCAATTTGCCAGTCTGTGTCTTTTAATTGGGGCATTTAGCCCATTTACATTTAAGGTTAATGTTGTTATGTGTGAATTTAATCCTGTCATCATGATGCTAGCTAGTTATTTTGCCTGTTAGGTGATGCAGCTTCTTCATAGTGTCAATGGTCTTTACAATTTGGTATGTTTTTGTGGTGGCTGGTTCCTGTTTTTCCTTTCCATATTTAGTGCTTCCTTCAGGAGGCCTTGTAAGGCAGGCCTGGTGGTGACAGAATTTCTTAGCATTTACTTCTCTGTAAAGGATTTTATTTTTCCTTTGCTTAATTTGAACCTTAATTTGGCTGGATATGAAATTATGGGTCTAAAATTCTTTGCTTTAAGAATGTTGAATATTGGCCCCCACTCTCTTCTGGCATGTAGGGTTTCTGCAGAGAGATCTGCTGTTAGTCTGATGGGCTTCCCTTTCTGGGTAAGCTGATCTTTCTCTCTGGCTGCCCTTAACATTTTTTCCTTCATTTCAACTTTCTTGAATCTGATGATTATGTATCTTGGGGTTGCTCTTCTCAAGGAGTATCTTCATGGAGTTCTCTGTATTTCCTGAATTTGAATGTTGGCCTGTCTTGCTAGGTTGGGGAAGTTCTCCTGGATAATATCCTGAAGAGTGTTTTCCAACTTGGTTCCATTCTCCCCTTCACTTTCAGGTACACCAATCAAACATAGGTTTGGTCTTTTCACATTGTCCCATATTTCTTGGAAGCTTTGTTCGTTCCTTTTCATTCTTTTTTTCTCTAATCTTGTCTTCACACTTTATTTCATTAAGTTGAACTTCAATCTCTGATATCCTTTCTTCCACTTGATCAGTTCGGCTATTGATACTTGTGTATGCTTCATGAAGTTCTTGTTCTGTGTTTTTCAGCTCCATCAGGTCATTTATGTTCTTCTCTAAACTGGTTATTCTAGTTAGCAATTCCTCTAACCTTGTATCCAGGTTCTTAGCTTCCTTGCATTGGGTTAGAACACGCTCCCTTAGCTTGGAGGAGTTTGTTATTACCCATCTTCTGAAACCTACTTCTGTCAATTTGTCAAACTCATTCTCTGTCCAGTTTTGTTCCCTTGCTGGTGAGGAGTTGTGATCCTTTGGAGAAAAAGAGGTGTTCTGGTTTTTGGAATTTTCAGCCTTTTTATGCGACTTTTTCCTCATCTTTGTGGATTTATCTACCTTTGGTCCTTGATGCTGGTGACCTTCAGATGGGGTTTTTGTGTGGACATCCTTTTTGTTGTTGTTGACGCTGATGCTAGTCCTTTCTGTTTGTTAGTTTTCCTTCTAACAGTCAGGCCTCTCTGCTGCAGGTCTGCTGAAGCTTGCTGTAGGTCAACTGCAGACCCTGTTTGCCTGGGTATTGCCAGCGGAGGCTTCAGAACAGCAAAGATTGCTGCCTGTTCCTTCCTCTAGAACCTTCGTCCCAGAGGGGCATCTGCCAGAGGCCAGCTGGAACTCTCCTGTATAAGGTGTCTGTCAACCCTTGCTGGGAGGTGTCTCTCAGTCAGGAGGCATGGTGGTCAGGGACCCAGTTGAGGAGACAGTCTGTCCTTTAGCAGAGCTTGAGTGCTGTACTGAGAGATCCGCTGCTCTCTTCAGAGCATGCAGGCAGGAACATTTAAGTCTGTTGAAGCTGCACCCACAGCCACCCCTTCCTTCCCCCAGGTGCTCTGTCCCAGGGAGATGGGAGTTTTATTTATAAGCCCCTGACTGGGGCTGCCGCCTTTCTTTCAAAGATGCCCTGCCCAGTGAGGAGGAATCTAGAGAGACAGTCTGGCTACAGCAGCTTTGCTGAGCTGCGGTGGGCTCTGCCCAGTTTGAACTTCCTGGTGGCTTTTATTTATACTGCAAGGGGAAAACCACCTACTCAAGCCTCAGTAATGGAGCACGCCCCTTCCTCCACCAAGCTTGAGCATCCCAGGTCAACTTCAGACTGCTGTGCTGACAGTGAGAATTTCAAGCCAGTGGATCTTAGCTTGCTGGACTCCATGGGGGTGGGATCCGCTGAGCTAGACTATTTGGCTCCCTGGCTTTAGCCCCCTTTCCAGGGGAGTGAATGGTTCTGTCTTGCTGGTGTTTCAGGCGCCACTGGGTTATGAAAAAAAAACTCCTGCGGCTAACTTGGTGTCTGCCCAAACGGCCGCCCAATTTTGTGCCTGAAACCCAGGGCCCTGGTAGTGTAGGCATCCAAGGGAATCTCCTGGTCTGTGGATTGCGAAGACTGTGGGAAAAGCATAGTATCTGGACTAGAGTGCACTGTTTCTCACAGCGTGGTACCTCACGGCTTCCTTTGGCTAGGGGAGAGAGTTCCTTGACCCCTTGCACTTCCTGGATGAGGTGACGCCCTGCCCTGGTTCTGCTCACCCTCCGTGGGCTGCACCCACTGTCTAACCAGTCCCAATGAGATGAGCCGGGTACCTCAGTTGGAAATGCCGAAATCACCTGCCTTCTGTGTTGATCTCACTGGGAGCTGCAGACTGGAGCTGTTCTTATTTGGCCATCTTGCTAGCCCATGGAAGTTTTAAAAAATGTCTTTTAATTGTGGAAAGTAACATATTGAAAAGCATATAGGCCAGGCGCGGTGGCTCGTGCATGTAATCCCAGCACTTTGGGAGGCCGAGGCGGGCAGATCACCTGAGGTCAGCGGTTCAATACCAACCTGGCCAACATGGTAAAACCCCATCTCTAAGGGGAAAGAAAAAAAAAAAAAAAGAAAGAAAAAAAAGAAAAGAAAAGCATATAAACATGATTTCTACTTTGGTGAATTATTAAAATGTGAATACATAGTCATTGCCATGCAAGTCAGGAAATAGAATATTGCCAGCATCTTGGTGCCAATTATTCACACCTTCCCAATAGCACATCTTCCCTTCCTCTAAAGGAGGGGTCCCTAAGCCCTGGGCCACAGACTGGTACCAGTCCATGGCCTGTTAGGAACCAGGCTGCACAGCAGGAGGTGAGTAGTAGGCCAGTAAGCATTACTGTCTGAGCTCCACTCCCTGTCAGATCAGCAGCAGCATTAGATTCTCATAAGGACATGAACCCTCTTGTGAACTGCCACGTACAGGGGATCTAGGTTGCTCGCTCCTTATGAGAATCTGACTAACGCCTGATGATCTGAGGTGGAACAGTTTCTCATCACAAAACCACATCCTTCCTCTCCCTGCCCCTCTATCCGGGTCCATGAAAAAGTTGCCTTTCACAAAACCTGTCCTGGGTGCCCAAAAGTTTGAGGACCACTGATCTAAAGGTAAGTTGCCTGACTTTTTATGGTAATTACTAGAATTTAATTTTACATGTTTTTGAACTTTATGTCAGTGGAATAAATATCTTATGTATTTTTATGGTTTGTTTTTTTTTTTTTCCTCAACATTGTGATTGCCAGTTCATCTCTGTTCCTGTAGTGGTAGTTCCTACATTTTCATTGCTGCATGGTATTCCATTGTTGAAGTATACCACATTTTACTCATTCTAGTCTTGGTTGGCATGTGGATTGTTTAAAATTTGTGTCTATTATGAATAGTGCTGCTATGAACATTCTGCTAGTATATGTAAACACTTAATAACCTTGGAGTTTTCTTTAAGGGAAAGTTTGTATCTTGTGGATTTTTAAATTTAATTTACTGGGAGAAGTGTGTTACAGTTACTCACTATGATTGGAATTGATTATGTCTGTTATAGTTGTGTCAATTTTTGTTACATTTTGAGGTTTATTTTTTAAAATTTTTTGCACATTTTAAAAATTGCTGTTTTCAGGACATGTTAGAAAACTATTTTTCTGTTACTGAAATAAGCATATCTTTGGTATAGAAATTATACCCCATGTGTGATCTTTAATAAAACTAATCAAGAATGGTGAGCTAATATGCTAAACAATTATTTGCTCATCTATCTGTCGTCCTTCTTTAGAATTATTATGTAAACAATTTACAGAGCTCAAAAAGTAATAGCATAGAGCCATAAATTTGATAAGGCACTTTAAAGAGAGCAATCAAACATATTACAAATATCAAATACAACAAACATTAACTGTGAATGCAGTAACCATAGAAATAGAGAAAAATATGCATTCTTAGAGAGTCGTTTTCTAAAGTAAGACCTTTCTTTTAAAAAAAATACAAAAAATTTATATATTTTAAAAGGCTATCATTAAGTTTAAATCTCTGTAAAAAAGAATTTTTTTCAAGTCAATAAAGTTTGGATTCATACATTTTCTAGAGAAACAATTATAGTCTTTGTACTAAATATGAGAAGAAAAAATAGCTTTGAATTATGTTTGTCAATTCTTTTATTCAACAAACATTTAATGAGTGTTGTGTGACACTGTTCTAGGTGCTGGCGACATAGAAGTAAGAAAGACACAATCATTAGCTCTAGAGAACTTAGCCTAATGTAGCTGGATCTACCATTGGCAATCGTGAAGTTACCTCCCTTGCTTCTTAAGATGAAGCTCACCTTCAGACTCTGCCCATGGTTGGCATGTTGTTGTAAAACAAATAATGGTCTACCTAGTTTGCTGCTGGTGGCACTGTGGCACTGTTAATATTAACTATATACTAATGAAATTAACTTTTACAAAGGATTCTATGAAAGTTTAGAGGGCAGAAAGTATTCAAAGATAAACAAGTACTCTTTATCAAAATAGCATGAGCATTCTGCTTTCAAAAAAGCCAAGAAAACCAGGAAAAGTTTCATTCTGAGTATATACAGAACTGCTGGAAAGAGATCACCCTATACATGTGGTACACATGCAAATATCATATACAAGGAGGTATGAATTAATTATTACACCATCATTATTAAATAACTAAGCATGCCAAATCAGGTCATGTTTCAAAAAATCATAGCTTTTATGAAGTGATTCTCTTTACCTCTAATAATGTTTTTTGTTCCAGAGTCTATTTGATACTGTTTATTTGGTTCCTTTGATTTGGTTTGAGTGGTCTTTTAAAAAATTCTTCTTTTAGCCTTTCTGTATGTTTTAGATGTGTGTTTTATAACAGCATATAGTTTTTTTTTTGTTTTTTTACTTATTTTATATTTTTATTTTTTGTCACTGGGCTGGAGTGCAGTGGTGCAATCTCAGCTCACAACTTCTGCCTCCCAGGTTCAAGCGATTCTTCTGCCTCAGCCTCTCAAGTAGCTAGGATTACAGGCATGCACCACCACTCCCAGATAATTTTTGTATTTTTAGGAGAGACAGGGTTTCACCATGTTGGCCAAGATGGTCTTGATCTCTTGACCACGTGGTCCGCCCGCCTCAGCCTCCCAAAGTGCTGGGATTACAGATATGTCAATTTAAAATCACTTATTATTATTTTGTGACCAAGAACCTGGAAGAGAGGGCCTGTCCTACTAAAAATGAGAAAGGCTAGCAGAACTTTTGGCCACATCACAAGGTTGGAGAGACATACGTTGGACTTCCGAAGGAAAAAGTTGTTGACCTTGCTACTTAAAAATGTAAAATTCTGGGCATCAAGAAGCACCATAAATTAGAAAATCACTATTTTTCAACCCCTAATGGTTTTAAAATGATCATCAATGCATCCTAAAACCATTAGAGAAGAGGTTGATGGTAAGCTTTATAATGGATGGATTATGTTGACAGTGCCTGAATTCATTATCAGTTTCAACATTGTGAAATGTGAGAGAACCAAACATTACGTGCCTTCTGATTTGATTTAAAAGTATACAAACAACACCACAAATGAGGTATTCTTGTGAAATAATTGAACCAGGATCAAGCCTCTAGATCTATCAGTTTGCAAGAAATATAGGGGATAGCGAAACATGTAAAACACTACCATGGGGATACAATCAGTCAAATGCAGAAGTATGAGAGAGTCTTAGAAACAATAGGCCAAATGCCTTGGTTTCTCCAGGGATAAATGATATGAAAAAGTTTAAAATATATAAAAGAAGGATAATCAGTACAGATTTAATGAAGAAATATTAATATTGACCATATGTGGTTTGTGGCTCTTAATGTGAAAAACAAATGATATGAACAAATAGAAAGGGAAATTTTAAAGAAATTTGAATGTAGTTGGGCTACTAGTTGACATTGTTTTATTCTGTGTGAAAGAGATATTGTTGTCTCTTCTTTTTTAAAGGTCTTATAGAAAAGCGATACAAGTCAGAGTCTTCTGGCTACATGATACGCTTTAAAATGGCCAAAAAGGATAATTGTGTGAACTGGTTATGAGTACATAGGGCTTACTTTGGCTGCTCTATGTACTTTGTTGTATGTTTTTAAATATTAAATAGTTACCAAAAAAAGAGAAATCATCAACAAAACTTCACTTGTACTACATAGCCTACCCTTCCTATGTGGTGAAAGTTCAGCTGTTTTTGAGTGGTGTGAGACAAAAAGGCGTACACTTTATTTTATCTGTATAGCATATTTCCTATTAGTTTTATCTGCTGGCCCTCTGTAACTCACCACTTTCTAGGGATGCATACCTTGATCCGTTGTCTCAACAAGACCATACTGTAAGAAAGAAAGACATTTCTTTAGAGCAATAGTGGGGAGTATATATATGAAAAGGACAGGAAAAAGTGCTAGGTAGGCAAAACCCACAGACATCCACTACCTTTCACTTACTGGCTTCTCAGGACATTCAAACTTACTGATTTCTACACACTAAATTTTAAAAATACTTCCAACTAACATAATTTAGCTCTCTCTTCCTTTAAAAAAATAGATGATCCAAAGTAATACCCAGTTCAAGCCCAGGAGTTCCGGATGATGTCATTTCTTCTTCCCAGCTCTGTTATGTCCTGTAAATTATATACAAAATAGAAAATGTGTTCACTAGTCATATACTCTATATATGCAGTAGGAGGAATGAGAAAAATGAAAGAGAAGGAATTTTAAAAAATTGTATGACATAGTAAGGAAATGCAGATAATACCTAAAAACCTCACTTTTGCATTTTTACCAAGTGGGCATAATGTGCCTGTGATGATAGAGTGCTGCTAGGCACACCCAGCTTTGTGGCTTGGAAGATCTCAGCACAGTCATAGGCTCCTTCTGGAAATCATATCTTCCACTCATGCTTTAAAGAGCATTGGGTCATATAATTGAGTGGCAGAGTGCTGCAGCAGGACCACCTGTGCTCTAACACTTGCTGTCAGTCCTAGCCGGTTTCTATTGCCAGGCCAATGGGTAGAAGGAGATAAATGATCTAAAACCCATGCAGTACATGCCACCTTCACAGTCTTAGAGAGATCAACCAAGTATTTGCTTCTTAGCAGGTTCGAAGTACAGGAGTTATCATTCACTTTAATTTCAGTTATTAATTTTGAGTAAGTAGTCTATATGGCATTAAATTGAAAAGATACAAAAAGGTGTACAGGGAAAATCAGCCACATAGATCTCTTCACTGGAGGCAACTACTAGTACTAGTTGCTTGTGTATCCTCATTTTAAAGGGCATTATTCTGACTTGGCACAGATCATGGGATCAGAAGAAACTTCCTGAAGTGGTAGGCCCTGTATGTTCCTGGCTTTTACATTCTACTTGCTGGAATATATGCAAGACACATATAGCTTTCTACTCTCCAGGTTCTGTGAGCATGGTAATCTTCAGTAGACCAGTGTAGATATGATGTGTCCAGTGAAATCTGCATGTCTTGAATTGAGATCTCTGAGGCAGGTGAAAGTGAACTGCTTTCTCATGTCCTCAGTTTATCCCAACAGAGAAATGCATTCACCAGCTTCATAACGGTATTTTAGGTGTCAAGGCTCACATTAATTTCCTCCAGTGAAGACTCACTTTCTGAAAAGGCAGCTTGAGTTGGAATTATCTTTTGATTATGCTTTTGGTAGAGTAGTGTCATTGATGCTTTGACCTCTCAGTAGGGCAGGTAGGATTCTCTGCACATCACCAGATGTGAAGGATTGGGTTTAAAAAAAATTTATTTTGAGGGGTGGGGCGATGGGTAGATTCCAGTGACTTTTACTTGGCCGTTTTACTAGACAGGCATGAGTCGGGGGCCTTGATTGCTGGAGATACCTCATTGATCAGTATTACCCTCTTCTTCCATGGACTTCTGATTTCCAAATTCCTAAAATGAACAGAAGTTTTACTGCCATTTTCCCTGTGTTGACTTAATAACCAGTTCTAAATTCTCCTATTTTCTCAAAAGGTCTGTTGCCTATGATCCATTATGTAGTACCTGTGACCCTCTCAGTTTGTATTCTTTGATGGAAAACCACAGAAACCAACAGTGGTTAATTTAAGGGACTTAAAAAAAAAAAAAAAAAAAAAGAATTTATGGGAAGGTTCCAAGGTAGCTTTGTTTGTCCATCTGCATTGCTGTAAAAGAATACCTAAGACTGGATAGTTTATAAAGAAAGGAGGTTTATTTTAGGCTCATGTTTCTGTAGGCTGTACAAGCATGGGACCAGTATCTGCTTTGCTTCTAGTGAAGCCTTGGGGAGCTTACAATCATGACAGACGGAGAAGAGGAAGTTGACACATCACATGGTGAGAGGGAGCAAAAGAGAGCGAGGGAAGGGGTGCCTATAGTCTTTTTAAACAACCAGATTTTCCATGAATTATAGAGTGAGAACTCATTACCTCAAGGACAGCACAAAGACCTTCACGAGGGATCCAGCCTCATGATCTAAACATTTCGCACTAGGCCTACCTTCATCATTGGAGGTCACAGTGCAGCATGAGATTTAGAGGGGACAGAACATCTAAACCCTATCAGTAGCTGACAGAATCAGATACAGCTGTAAAACCATGCTTTAGAAGAACACCCAGTTTCCAGTTCCACATGTAAGGAAGTTGGAAATTAGGACACTCCATCCTAACAGTAAAAAGCTGAACAAATTTTGAAAAACCAACAACTCTTCTTAGATCTTTAAAAAAAGTGAAGGCACAGTACAAACTCTTGCCCCCCAAATTGGAGAGTTAAAAACTCCAGAGGTACCTAGTCATAGGGAATCCCCCACACTTTTGTGAGTTTGACCTCCAGGAGCTCAACTAGGTTCTCACAGTAAATGTTGAAGAAAAATCCCCTCGTGGTTCTGGGAGAGTGAGGGGGAAAAGAACCATTTTGAAATATGCCAGAGCACTCTGTTCTTAACAAGGAGAAACTAGTTAATGAGAGCCTAACTGGCCTGGAAGGAGAGTAATACCAAACTCCAGCCAGTTTTAGCCTTCCATATTGGAGAAGGGAAATACACAAATCTACCTCACTCTTGCCGTCCTGTCCCACCTAACAGGTGGGGCTAGGAGTGGGAGAAAAAAACCTGAGAAACATATGTGGACTTCACAGCCCAGAGGCATAGCCTCATAAAAGACTGAGACCTAATAACACTGAGCCTTTGTAACACTCTCCCTCCCCACTATACCTTACCATCACATGACAAAAGGCCTGTTCATAGCAGTTCCTTTGACACAGTGTATCATTTTTAGCTCTTGAGAAAAAATTACAAGGCATACTACAAGGCAAAAACAAAAACACGGTTTCGAGAGACAGAGCAAGCATCAGAATCAGGCATGTGAAAAGGTTTTAAAAGAACTACAATTAAAATGCTAATGGCTCCAATGGATAAAGTGGACAGCATGCAAGAATGGATGGTCAGTGTAAGCAGAGAGATGGAAATCTTAAGGAACCAAAAAGAAATGTGAGAGATAAAAAACAAAACACTGTAATAGATGAAGATTGCCTTGGATGCCCTTACTGCTAGACAGGATGCAGCTGAGGAAAGAATCTCTGAGCTTGGGGATATGTTAATAGAAACCTCCAAACCTGAAAAGCAAAGAGAACAAATAAGGAAAAACTCAGAATATTCAAGACCATTGGGACAAATACTCAAGGTGTAACATATGTGAAATGGGAATACCAGAAGCAGAAGATATGCTGAAGAAGAGAGAAGGGAAGTTAAGAAATATTAGAGCGGGTGTTGACGTGATGTGATTTCTGCCCAGTGCTCTGAATGTCAAAGTGAAGAAATTCAATGAAGCGTGGGTAAACGACGGGAGTAACTATGACTCTCTTAAGGTAGCCAAATGCCTCGTCGTCTAATTAGTGACGTGCATGTATGGATGAACAAGATTCCCACTGTCCCTACCTACTATCCAGTGAAACCACAGCCAAGGGAATGGGCTTGGCGGAATCAGCAGGGAAAGAAGACCCTGTTGAGCTTTATTCTAGTCTGGCACGGTGAAGAGACATGAGAGGTGTAGAATAAGTGGGAGGCCCCTGGCGCCCCCGCCCCGTCCCCGCGAGGGGGTGGGGTGGGGTCTGCCGGCCTTGCAAAAAAAAAAAAAAAAAAAGAAATATTAGAAACAGACTGTACTCCAGCAGCCTGGGCAACAGAATGAGTGAGACTTCATTCCCAAAAACAAAAAAGTAGGTGTCTCCTGTTTGGACGGACAGAGCATGTACAGACTTGCATCATGAACTTTTGCTCCAGAACTGCTGCAGGAATATACCAGGAATGCCAAGGTCTGTGGATTCACAGACCCTCTGAAGAAAGTGGATTGCTACTGCAGGACCCAGGAAACAGCCCAAATACTGGGCTGGTATCTATGACTGAGAGACCTGAAGGTGGTTCACATCACAGGACTGTTCAGACAACCCCCAGTACCAACCTGGAGCCTGGTAGCTCTGCTGGGTAGCTAGATCCAGAAGATAAATAACAATCACTTACAGTTCAGCGCTCAGAAAGCCACATCCCTAGGAAAAGAAGAGTACTACATCAAAGGAACACCCTGTGGTACAAAAGAATCTGAATGGCAGGCTTGAGCTCCAGATCCTCCCTCTGACATAGTCTATTCAAATGAGAAGGAACCAGAAAAACAATTCTGGCAATATGACATAACTCTCCCCAAAAATCACACTAGCTCATTACAATGGATCCAAACCAAGAAGAAATCCCTGATTTACCTGAAAAAGAATTCAGAAGATCAGTTATTAAGCTAATCAAGAAGGCACCAGAGAAAGGCAAAGTCCAATTTAAGGAAATAAAAAAACAAATGATACAAGATATGAGGGGAGAAATCCTCAGTGAAATAGCATGAATAAAAATAATCACAACTTCAGGAAACAAAGGACATACTTAGAGAAATGCAAAATGTACTGGAAAGTCTCAGTATAGAATTGAACAAGCAGAAGAGAGAACTTCAGAGCTTGAAGACAGGGTTTTTGAATTAACCCAATTCAACAAAGACAAAAAAGAATTTTAAAAATGAACAAAGCCTTCAGCAAGTTTGGAATTCTGTGAAACGACCAAACCTAAGAATAATTGGTGTTCCTGAGGAAGAAGAGAAATCTAAAATTTTGGAAAACATTTTGGGGGGACTGATTGAGGAAAATTTCCCTAGCCTTGCTAGAGACCAAGACAAGAAGCTCAAAGAACACCTGAGAAATTGGTTACAAAAAGATCATCACCTAGGCACATAGTCATCAGATTATCTAAAGTCAAGACAAAGGAAAGAATTTTAAGAGCTGTAAGGCAAAAGAATCAGGTAACCTATAAAGGAAAACCTGTCAGACTAACAGCAGATTTCTCAGCAGAAACCCTACAAACTAAAAGGGATTAAGGCCATATCTTTAGCCTCCTTAAACAAAACAATTATCAGCCAAGCATTTTATATTCAGCAAAACTAAGCTTTATAAATGAAGGAAAGATACAGTCTTTTTCAAAGACACAAATGCTGAGAGAATTCACCACTACCAAGCCAGCACTAACAAGAACTGCTAAAAGGAGCTCTAAGTCTTGAAACAAATCCTGGAAACACATCAAAATGGAACCTTTTTAAAGCATAAATTATAAAACAAAAATACAAAAAACCAAGCTATACAGACAACAAATAGTATGATGAATGGAATAGTACCTCACATCTCAATACTAATGATGAATGTAAATGGCCTAAACACTCCACTTAAAAGATACAGAATGGCAGAATGGATAAGAATTCACCTACCAAGTGTTTGCTGCTTTGAAGAGATGCACCTAACACGTAAGGACTCACATAAACTTAAGGTAAAGAGGTGGAAAAAGACATTTCATGCAAGTAGGCACCAAAAGCGAGCAGGAGTAGCTATTCTTCTGTCAGACAAAACAAATTTTAAAGCAGCAGCTTTTAAAAAAGACAAAGAGGTACATTTCATAATGGTAAAAGGCCTTGTCCAACAGGAAAATATCACAATCCTAAATATCTGTGCACCTAACATTGGACCTCCCAAATTTATACAATGGTTACTACTAGACTTAAGAAATGAGATAGACAGCAACACAACAATAGTGGGGGACTTAAGTATTCCATGGACAGCACTGGACAAGTCATCATGACAGAAAGTGATCAAAGAAACAATAGATTTAAACTATACCCTAGAACAAATGGACTTAACAAATATTTATGGAACATTCTACCCAACAACCACAGAATATACATTCTATTCATTGGCCCATGAAACATTCTCCAAGATAGACCATATGATAGACCAAAAAATAAGTCTCAATAAATTTAAGAAAATCAAAATTATATCACTCAGACCACAGAGGAATAAAATTGGACATCAATTCCAAAAGGAACCCTCAAAACCGTGCAAATATGTGGAAATTAAGTAACCTGCTCCTGAATGATCATTGGGTCAACAATGAAATCAAGATGAAAATTTAAAAATTCTTTGAGCTAAACAATAATAGCAACACAACCTATTAATACCTCTGGGATACAGCAAAGGTGGTGTTACAAGGAAAGGCCATAGCCTTAAATGCCTACATCAAAAAGTCTGAAAGAGCACAAATAGACAACCTGAGGTCACACCTCAAGAAGCTGGAGAAACAAGAACAAACCAAACCCAAACTTAGGAGAATAAAAGAAATAACCAAGATGAGAGAAGAACTAAAGGAAATTGAAGCAAACAAAAAACACAAAAGATACATGAAAGAAAAAGCTGGTTTTTTGAAAAGATAAATTGATAGACCTTTAGCAAGATTAACCAAGAAAAGAAGAGAGAAGATCCAAATAAGCTGAATTAGAAACGAAATGGGAGATATTACAACCAATACCACAAAAATACAAAAGACCATTCTAGGGTATTATGAACACCTTAATGCACATAAACTAGAAAACCTAGAGGAGATGGATAAATTCCTGGGAATATTCAACCCTCCTGGATTAAATGAAGAAGAAATAGAAACTCCGAATAGACAAATAACAAGCAGTGAGATAAAAATGGTAATTTAAAAAATTACCACCACCACCACCAAAAGTTCAGAACCAGACGGATTCACAGCTGAATTCTATCAGACATTCAAAGATGAATTAGTACCAATCCTATTGACACTATTCCACAAGATAGAGAAAGAGGGAATCCTCTCTAAATCATTCTGTGAAGCCAGTATCACCCTGGTACCAAAACCAGGAAAGGACATCACCAAAAAAGAAAACTACAGACCAATATCCCTGATGAACATAGATGCGAAAATCCTTAGCAAAATACTAGCTAACCAAATCCAGGCATATCAAAAAGATAATCCATCATGATCAACTAGATTTCATAACAAGGATGCAGGGATGATTTAGTATATGCAAGTAATAGATGTGATATACCATATAAACAGAATTAAGAACAACCTCATGATGATCTCAATCTCATGATGATCTCAATAGATGCAGAAAAAGCATTTGACAAAATCCAGCATCCCTTTAGGATTAAAACCCTCAGCAAAATTGGCATACAAGGGACATACCTCAATGCAATAAAAGCCATCTATAACAAAATCACAGCCAACATAATACTGAATGGGGAAAAGTTCAAAGCATTCCCTCTGAGAACGAGAAGAAGAAAAGAATGCCCATTTTTGCCACTTCTATTTAACATAGTACTGGAAGTTCTATAGGGCAATCAGAAAAGAGAAATAAAGGGCACCCAAATAGGTAAAGAGGAAGTCAAACTGTCACTCTTTGCTGATGACATGATCATATACCTAGAAAACCATAATGACTTGCCCAAAAAGCTCCTTGAACTGGTAAATGAATTCAGCAAAATTTCAGGTTATAAAATTAATATACACAAATCAGTAGCTCGGCTATATACCAACAATGACCAAGCTGAAAGGTGAATCAAGAACTCAATCCCTTTGATAGTAGCTGCAAATATATATATATATATATATATATAAAATGCTTAAGAATATATCTAATCAAAGAAGTGAAAGACCTCCACAAGGAAAACTACAAAACACTGCTGAAAGATATCATAGATGACACAAATGGGAACATGTCACGTCCCATGCTTATGGATGTGTAGAATCAGTATTGTGAAAATGACCATACTGCCAAAAGCAGTCTACAAATTCAATGCAATTCCCATCAAAATACCACCATCATTCTTCACAGAACTAGAAAAAATAATCCTAAAACTCATATGCAACCAGAAAAGAGCCCACATAACCAAAGCAAGACTATACAAAAAGAAGAAATCTGGAGGCATCACATTACCTGATTTCAAACTCTACTATGAGGCCATAGGCACTAAAACAACGTGGTACTGGTATAAAAATAGGCACATAGACCAGTGGAAGAGAATAGAGAACCCAGAAATAAACACATATACTTACAGCCAACTGATCTTTGACAAAGCAAAGAAAAACAAAGTGGGGAAAGGACACCCTGTTCAACAAGTGGTGCTGGGATAATTGGCTAGCCACATGTAGGAGAATGAAACTGGATCCTCATCTCTCACCTTGTACAAAAACCAGCTCAAGATGGATTAAGACTTAAATCTAAGACCTGAAACTATAAAAATTATAGAATATAACATCAGAAAAACCCTTCTAGACATTGGCCTGCACAAAGATTTCATGAGCAAGAACCCAAAAGTGAATGCAACTAAAACAAAGACAAATAGGTGGAATTTACTTAAACCAAGAGCTT
The DNA here is from genome assembly GCF_009761245.1 of Sapajus apella. NCBI lineage: Eukaryota > Metazoa > Chordata > Mammalia > Primates > Cebidae > Sapajus > Sapajus apella. Next base: position 955,638 of record NW_022437098.1, on the reverse strand, counting down.
TTGCATGGCAAAAGGAACAGTCAGCAGAGTAAAGAGACAGCCCACACAGTGGGAGAAAATTTTCACAATCTACACAAACGGCAAAGGACTTATACCCAGAATCTGTAAAGAACTCAAACAAATTAGCAAGAAAAAAACCAAGCAGTCCCGTCAAGAAGTAAGCTAAGGACATGAATAGACAGTTCTTAAAAGAAGATATACAAATGGCCAACAAACATATGAAAAACTGCCCAACATCACTTATGATCAGGGAAACACAAATCAAAACCACAATGTGATACCACCTTACTCTTGCAAGAATGGCCATAATCAAAAGATAAAAAAATAAAAATAGATGTTGGCATTGATGCGGTGAAATGGAACACTCCTACATTACCAGTGGGAATGTGAAGTGGTACAGCCACTATAGAAAATAGTGTGGAGATTCCTTAAATAACTAAAAGTAGATCTACCAATTGATCCGGCAATTCCACTACTAGGTATCTACCCAGGGGAAAATAAGTTATATGAAAAAGATACATGCACATGCATGTTTATAGCAGCACAATTCTCAATTGCAAACATGTGGAAAGTCCAAATGCCCATCAGTCAACGAGTAGATAGACTGGGTGGGTGGGTGTGTGTGTGTGTGTGTGTGTGTGTGTGTGTGTGTGTGAGATGGAATACTAGTCAGCCTTAAAGAGGAATGAATTAATGGCATTCACAGCAGCCTGGATGGGACTGGAGAGTATTATTCTAAGTGAAGTAACTCAGGAATGGAAAACCAAATGTCATATGTTCTCATTCACAAGTGGGAGCTAAGCTATGAGGATGCAAAGGCATGAGAATGTTACAGTGGACTTTGGGGACTCGGGGCAGAGGGGAAGGGTGAGAAAGAGATGAGGGATAAAAGGCTACAAACTGGGTTCAGGTTATACGGCTTGGGAGATGGGTGCACCAGAATTTTGCAAGTCACCACTAAAGTACTTACCATGTAACCAAATACCACCTGTTCCCCCAAAATCTGTGGGAATCAACCATTTTTTTAAAAAAAGAAATATCTGGAACAGTAATTGCTGAGAATTTTACAAATTGATGTCAGACACCATACCACAAATACAGGAAGCTTTCTTATTTTGAAAGAAGCCAGAAGAAAAATGCACCTTACCTGTAGAGGAGCAGAACATTCAACTTCTCCTCAGAAACCATGCAAGCAAGAAGAGAGTGGAGTGAAATATTTAAAAATATTGATTTAAAGTGTTGAGAGAAACACCTTACCTTATTAAGAACATGAACTCAGATAGCTCTAGGGATCTAGACTAAGAGAGCCTTTGAATGACTCAGTTCCACCTGTCAGTCTAACTCAAGACTTAGATTCCCAGCAGGGTCGGATTTGCCCAACAAGCGTGATCATCCCACATGCGGCTGATGGCACAAGGCACTTTGATTAACCAAATGCTGGCAGCAGCTGCCACCTCCACCCCCCAGTCATCACTACCACAGCACCATGTTTCCACCCCTACCCCAGCCCTAGAGGCTGTGGAGCAGCATATTAAGGACCACTGTACTGCATGATTCCTAAAGCTGTTTCCATTTAAAACAATCAGATATTTCTGTTGCTAAGCAAAAGATTTGCCATTCTTTTTTTTTTTCTTTTTTCTTTTTGTTTTTGTTTTTTCATTGAGACAATCTGGCTCTCTCACCAGGCTGGAGTTTGGAGTGCAGTGGTGCTATCATAGCCCAAAGAAGTCTCGAACTCCTAGGCACAAGCCATCCTCCTGCTTCGGCCTCTATAGAGTATCTAGTACTATAGGTACCTGCCATCATGCATGGCTAAGTTTTAAATTATTTTGTAGAGATGAGGTCTTGGTATGTTGCCCAGGCTGGTCTCAAACTCCTGGCCTCAAGTGATGCTCCTGCCTCCGCCTGCCAAAGTGCTGGGATTATAGGCATGAGCCACTGTTCTAGGCCTGCAATTTTATTTGAGTAAAATGTTTGTCTCTTACTTTTATCAGAAAGTCCTTCATTTTACTGTTCCCAAATATCTAAACTGATCCTCATATAGTGCCATATGAAATATATAAGAAATTCATCAGTTTGTTTCTTCTGTTTATTTCTTCTTCTTCTTTTTTTTGAAACACTGTCTTGCTCTGTCTTTCAGGCTGGAGTGCAATGGTGCAATCTTGGCTCACTGCAACCTCCATCTCCTGGGTTCAAGGGATTCTCCTACGTAAACCTCCTCAGTAGCTGGGATTACAGGCTCCTGCTACCATGCCCAGCTAATTTTTGTTATTTTCAATAGAGACGGGGTTTCACCATGTTGGCTAGGCTGGTCTCAAACTCCTGACCTCAGGTAGTCCTCCTTGGCCTCCCAAAGTGCAGGGATTACCGGCGTGAGCCACCATGCCCTGCCTCTTCAGTTTATTTCTTTAAGGACACAGACTTCAGAGCCAGACCCTGGATTCAAATTCTACAATCATAGCTCTGCTGTTTACTAGCACTTACTTACTTTCAGTTTTTACATAGTCTTACTCTGGGCAATTATGTAATCTCTTGGTGCCTCTGTAAAATGGAGATGGTAATAGTACCCATTTCATAGCGTTGCTGTGATGATTAAATTAGTATGAATGAAGCATTTAATATACTGCCAAGAGCATTAGTATAAATGTATGCAAGTATAAGCTATTACATTTGTAAAATGGATATTACTAATTAAATTTCACACAGGCAACATAAAAAAACCTAAAAAGCTTTTTGGTTGGAAGTTACCTCTTAAAAATTAAATTACTGGCCAGGCATGGTGGTTCACGCCTGTAATCCCAGCATTTTGGGAGGCTGAGGCAGGCAGATCACTTGAGGTCAGGAGGTTGACACCAGCCTGGCCAACATGGTGAAACCCTGTGTCTCTACTAAAAATACAGAAATTAGCCGGACGTGGTAGCATGTGCATGTAATCCCAGCTACTTGGGAGGCTGAGGCAGAAGAATTGCTTGAACCCAGGAGGTGAAGGTTTTAATGAGCCTAGATTACTCCCCTGCACTCCAGCCTGGGCGATAGAGTGAGACTTGTCTAAAAATAAATAAATAACATTAAAATTAAAATTAAACAACTTCACCTGGAGAAGCATTCTGCCGTGGCATTTAGCTTAGAACTGTACTGTGAGGAATACCAGTGAATTATTCATTCCTTAATTCAGTATTTTTTGAGTGCTTGCCAGGCATATGCTGTATTCCAGGAAGACAGGGAATTTACACACTAGTAAAGGAAGTGGTAACTAAGTGAACAAATAAAGCCCAGGATAATTATCGATGTGGTAAGAGCTGTGAAGGAATCAGCAGAAAGGCCTGGGAGGATTTGTTGTGAGCATGAAGCAGATGAGAGGCCTGGGCTGGACTGTGGTGAGCTGTGGAGAGAGGAAACGAGCTGTTGGAGAGGGTGCTGGAGCTGTGTTCTGCAGGGCCTTCAAAACTCCAGCAAGCCGCTGGGAATATACAGGGAGTTTGAATTTCTTTTCAAGGAAGCTGTGAAGAGGGGTTTTACCCAGGGGAGTGTGCTGGTCTCCCAGCACATTTACATTTGGTAAAGTTGTTTCTGTCTACTGCATAGAGAATGAATTGGGGAGGGGCAAGCCCATCCTGGCGGTAGACAAGTGCAACACTCCAGGGCTAGGCTGAGTGGCGGCAATGAGGTGGAAGGAAGTGCATGCAGTCAAGTCAGATCACACACATTTAATTTGGCGGTAGACTTGACAGGTGGTGATGATGGCTTGGATGAGGAAGACAATGAGGAGGCAGGGACATTACCTAGATTTTTGGCTAAGTGCCATTTTGACAGTATGCATTATATTCTATTATTAAACTTTTTTTTCATTTTGACATGATCCTTCCCTCTAGGGAAAAGACCCCGTAAGTGCTGAGGCAGGAGCCAAAGCCTCAGCCTATTTCCATATAAATAATGAAGAAGAAAGTAACTAGAAATATAGTCGTAGTCTTAGTTAATCATAGGTGATCTTAATTCTTTTACTAATACCTCTCAGATCGGAAGTGTGAACCTGGGGGTGACATTGTGAAAAAAATGACACTAAGGCAAGATGCTTTAAGCCCTCTGTCATGCCTGCGTAAGGGCTGCTGGAGGGCGCCTTGGCTGTGCGGCAGCGGCAGTGCCAGCGCTGGGAAAGTGCCCGCTGTTTAGCCAGCCAGGGAAGGAGACGTCCAAAATAGCTGAGATGTCTCCTTCCCCTGAGGAGTTAGGAAGAAACTCCACTTCTCAAAGCTCTTGTGGTAAGGCCTGACGGCTGTCAGGTAGACCTGCAGACATCTGGGGGCTTAATTGTCTCCATGTGATGCTGTGCTTCAGTGGTCAGGTTCCATGTCTACTCTCATGTTATGCTTCTGCACCTGGTTTCTTTTTTCTTCGAAAAGATAATCAGTAATAGTAATATAAATCTTAATGTTTTTGTTCTTTCTTGATAAGTATGGAAAAGGTGCTGATGCATTATGCTCCTTACTCACTTCGGGTGCCAGAAATTCCTAGCCCCTACCTAAATGACATGTGATGTACTTGACCTTATCACTGCCATGCTTTATCTACCCTGTCCCAGTCTCCGACCACCAAGACGACGCCCTACCTACCCTGCCCCCAGATTTGCAACCCAATTAAAGTGAGAGCATCCAGGCATTTGGGGCCACTGCTGGTTTCGATTTGGGTAGCAGTGGACCCCTGGGCCCAAACTCACTTTTCTCGATATCGGTGTCTTGTGTCTTTTATTTCTACAATTTCTTGTCTCTGCACCAGCCGGGAGGGGCTCACAGAACCCTGTAGGGCTGGCTGGACCCTACACTTCCCTAAACTGTAAATGTTCTAGTATGTGTACTGCCCAAGTGAACATAAAAACTGCACGCTTTTAGGTATTTTAAAACTTTAATTTTCCCAATCTAGATTTTTTTGCATTGCAGCCAAATTGTACAGTTGTCTTAAATTTCTTCTGGTTTTCTTGTTTGGTAATGGGAATCTCCTTTGTTGATATTTTGGATATTTAATTGGGAGCATTTCACCTGTTAATTATGGCTGTTGAGGATTTAAACTTACTTTTTTTTACCACCAGTCTTTTGAAATTAGATTGCTGAATATCCTCCCTCTACTGGAGAGTGTCAGAGCCTGTGAAGGCCTGCACCTGTTGAGAGGCAGCCTTTCCTCCTCTGCGATTCCTGCTTCCAGCTTCCACTGGCGATGGAGGGGAGGGGTGTGGGATGGGAGGGGGCACCTGGAGCTGCTGAACCAGTTCCATCTGTGTAACTCCATTGTTCTTTTTAGCATGGCCTTCTGGGGTAGGAAGTCAGGCTTATAAGATTTTATCTACTGTCACTTAGAACCAGTATTCCTCCTCAGAAATTGGAATTTACTATTATTTTACTAAAATACGGCTTCTTGTGAATGAAGTGAGATCAAGCATATAAAGCAATCTTTAGTTAAAAGATTGCTTAAATTGATTAATGTGGAATGAATTATTTTACTTTTTTCTAAGAAATGAGAAACTGGGAAAAAATTCATTAGACTGTAATGCATAGAGATTTTTTTACATCTAAATGAGAAGCCAGAAATTCATATAAAACGTAAGAACTTCAAAAACATTTCTTAGGCACAGACTTATTAAACATTCGTGGATGTTTTTGATTTCCTGTTACATTAAAATACTCAAATCAATTTCCTATTTAGAACATTTAAAAATAGCTCAATCTTAAAAAGGAGATATAAAGTATTATCAGCTGTGCTTTTTGTGCATAATTAGCATGTTCCTGTGGAGGTATAATGACTTCTAGTCTAATGATAGTATCATGATAAAAAATTCAGATGGTAAAAATTGGAGCTCCAGCTGGATAACACATTTTATAACAATTCAAAGATGACTCCAGCATAGAAGCTATGCTATTTTAGTTCCTTGTAATCCCCTCTTCACCCATCAATGGGTCATGTAGGCACTGATAAAAGAGCCTTTTAGAAATGCTTCTATTTGTTCCCTTTCTTACAGATTTAATGTATGCCCACTATTTCCTTCAGTGCTGGACAGGCTTCTGTGAAGGGGACGTCACCTTTTCCCTTTTTCCAAGATGGCTCAAGATTCAGTAGATCTTTCGTGTGATTATCAGTTCTGGTTGCAGAAGCTTTCTGTATGGGATCAGGCTTCCACTTTGGAAACTCAGCAAGACACCTGTCTTCACCTGGCTCAGTTCCAGGAATTCCTGAGGAAGATGTATGAAGCCTTGAAAGAGATGGTAAGTAGTAGACCAAAATAATGAAATGATTTTCTGACTTCAGGGTCTCTACCAGATTTCACCAAGACAGAATGCCATCCAGAGTTGGGACTTGTGGTATTGACTGAAGTGCCAATGGATTAGGAAGACAAATTACCCAAGAGCTGGTTTCCTAGTCTCTGATTCATTATATTACTATAATTTCTTCTTGAGTAGCTGTATTATCACATGAGACTTCCTGACCAAGCAAGTTGTTTTTAAATAATCAAGATTTCATGCTTGTTGTCAAGTAGTAAATGGGATTCTTTTAAAGGCCTTTGTGTCCCTTGAATCTTGGAGAATTTGCTACCTGCTTAACCTTTCCTCCACCCTGTTCTCAAGTGGGCTGTCCTAAGAGATGATAAATATTAAGATTTTTTATAAATATAATACTTTTTATAAATATTAAGATTTTGAGTATCTTTACTATTATATAATTTGTTATTTTCAAAATTTAATATCTTTATGGATGTCATGTTTCTTTCATTATATTTTTATGACTTGGCACTTGTTTATATATTATGAGCTAGTATTTTGCATTTAATTTCAAAATGAAAAGCAAAATTGTCACTTAATAAAGTGCCCTTGTGTTAAGCTTTTCTTCCCTTAATCAATGAGCAAGTAGGAAATTTGAAGAATAATTTGTATTGATAGTATGTGTTCATATGTCTTTAGAAACTAGAAGGAAGATACAGTCTGTGTGAACAACCAGTGCTAATTTAAAAAAAATTTTTTTAATGAGACATATGTAACTTGACTTTTATGTGGTCCCAGAAAGTCGAGGACCAGCCTTGATGCTGGGACACAAGTGAGAGATGTTTTGCTGCCGCAGCAGGAAGTACCCATCGTTTCAGCTTACCTGCACATTAGTTTGCTTTTATTTTTTAACTTTTATGAAAGGGAAGAAGTGGAAAAAGGTCTAGTTGTACAATAGCATGTGTGTTTTTAAATCTTAGGCTGTTTTCTATTTGGTTGATCCTTTTTTTGTCAGGGTTTAGATTGTTACAGACTACATATGATGTCACTTACCATACAGTAATCAAAATAGTAATAAACAGAGATATATACATTTGTGCTTTGGCTGTTTTTATTTCTTTATTCAAGTTCCAGAGCTCTTGTTCTTTTAAACCTTCTTTGAAATAGCCTTAGTGGAGCTGAGTTAGTAACCTCTCTTATGTTAGAATAAAAAACCAGGATGAAGATATAGGATTATGTGGCTATTGATCACCAATATTGTGTTTCCCCCCCTTTTTTTTTTGAGATGGAATGTACTCTGTCACCCAGGCTGGAGTGCAATGGCAAGATCTCAGCTCACTGCAACCTCCTCCTCCCAGGTTCAAGCAATTCTCCTGCCTCAGCCTCCCAAGTAGCTGGGACTATAGGCACATGCCAGCACGCTCAGCTAATTTTTGTATTTTTAGTACAGATAGGGTTTTACCATATTGGTCAGGCTGGCCGTGAACTCCTGACCTCAGGTGATCCACCTGCCTTGGCCTCCCAAAGTGCTGGAATTACCGGTGTGAGCCACTGTGTTCAGCCCAGTAATGTGTTTTCAACTCTTGAGCAATCTTTGTTATTTTAAAATAAAGTAGCCTTTCCTGAGTAGAATTAATTTTGCAACACAATTGATTTTATGTAACTATGTCATACATCTTAGTTTGGTGACTAAGGATGAAATAAGGTGGTTAATTGCTTTGTAAGCTTTATTTGAATTGCTTAGCTAAAGATCCTCTCTAATCCTTTTTTTGCCACCTTTCAAAAATGGTATACTAAACAAGAAGCATTCAGGCTCCCTCTACCTATATCAGTTCAGTCTCTCTGAATTGCATAATGCCTTTACTGACCAAAATTTAATTTTCTTTCACAGGATTCTAATACAGTTATTGAAAGATTCCCCACAATTGTTCAACTGTTGGCAAAAGCTTGTTGGAATCCTTTTATTTTAGCATATGGTAAGAATCCAAAATGAGTCCTCTCAAAATGGCTATTTTAATCTTTGCATTGTTTCACAGAGGCTTATATTATGAACCTTTCTTTTATTATTTCTTTTTCTGGAACAGCTTATCAAATGTATTCATTGTTCCATTACAAAGATGGCGTCCTATACTGTTGTTCATGTCTGTGTGTGTAGGTTTGTATAGACACACACACACGCACGCACGCATGCACGCACGCACACGCACCCACGCACGCACACGCACCCAGTGCAGATCTTTAGGAAAATAGAGCTCTTTGTATTAGATGACAGAAATTTCTAAATGATTTAGATATCTATTTTTGCCTGTAATCACTTTCATAACTTAATTTTAAATTCAGTATGAAATGGCTATACTGATGATACCGGGTTACTTTTGTTTCACGATTTTATAACAACTCACACTGTTTCCCATGTTGTAAAGTCATACTTCAGAGTCTGAATCCTGCCGTGACTTTGCCTTTGCATTTGGCTGCTTTGACTTTATTTAGGGGTGCCATTTTGCTTTTATTTAAGGTTGAGAGGAATTTGGGGGCACTTTGGGGAGGTCTCCTTCATTGAGCTCCTGCTTGCTGTCCGGTCTCATTTCCTGTTTCATCTTCTACAGCTATACCTCATGGTAGTAGCTGGGTCCTATTACTAACAGTGCTTGAAGGTGCCTGGCATCAGGATTTCTTTTACACTCATTCTCCTTTGCAGTAGCCTTACTGGGCTGAGTTAAGAACTGCTGGGAGTGTCTCCATGACCTCCAGCATCTTCCTTTAATACACTTACTTCACTGTCTGATGCTCTGGAAGACAGCATGCCTCTCGAGAACAGGAACCGTGGTTTTAGTTCTCTTTGTCATCCTAGGGCCTCCCAAGGAACATGGCTGAGATTTGCCTTGGATGGACGTATTGTTAGCTAATGTAATATTTACTTTTCAGATTTTTTAAAGTCAAAGGCTAATTGTATAATATCATGACTTTAGAATCCAAAATAAAATGAATATTCCCCTTTGATTAAAGAATCATATAGTTTCCCATTTCTAGGCTGTCATAGTAATTATTGGAAGATATGTGAACTAGGCGGGAAAGGGACAACATGTGTATTTAGCTCCGTGAACATGCGTGCATGGACACCCACACACTCAGCCTCGCTCACTGTACCCCACCCTCCTTCTTCCCACTTACACCTCGTCCCCCAACCCCTAAACTTGTTCAAATTCTTGATTCAAAATGGCAAAACTAGTGAGTCAGCAGTGTGTTTGCCCACTAGGGCTATGCTTACCTGTCCTGGGTTTATCTGTTGTAGTTAGGTCAGTGTTTCTCAAACGTCTTTGACCAGAAATACATTATGTACATGTGTATGTGTGTATATGCATATGCACATAGATGTGCGCACATACACACACACACAATAAAACACATCTCATGAAAGAATGCATACAATAGCCCCCCCCCTTTGACTTTTTGCAGTTTCAGTTACCCACAGTATAGTACAGTAAGATTTTTTGAGAGAGATCACATTTATATAACTTTTCCTTTTCTTTTTTTTTGAGGGGGGGACAGTTTTGCATTTGTTGCCTAGGCTGGAGTACAATAGCGTAGTCTGGGCCCACTGCAACCTCCACCTCCCAGGTTCAGGCAATTCTCCTGCCTCAGCCTCCCGAGTATCTGGGATTACAGGTGCCTGCCACCACACCCAGCTAATTTTTAGATTTTTGATTGAGATGGGGTTTCACCATGTTGGTCATGTTGGTCTCAAACTCCTGACCTCAGGTGATTCGCCCACCTCGGCCCCCCCAAAGTGCTGGGATTACCGTTGTGAGCCACCTTGCCTGGTTTAAGGGATTAACAATGACAACAATTGCAATAAATCAACTATAACAATATTGTTAACATAAACATGGGGAGGTTTATGATGTAGTGTGAGAGGCATTGCTCACTTTGTGCTGGGCACTGTTCTCTCTGGACTACATAATGGACCTAATTGAATTCTTGATGACAGTGTTGTGGGATAGAAAATTATGGATTAGAGTCAATAAGTCGCTTTCCCTAGAATACAACACTAATAAGAGCCAGAACCTCACTTCTCATGTGACTTTAAAGTCCACCTTGTTATAATGTTCTAACTCCATTGGATCACATCCTGTGATTGTAGTGTTCCAGTACTGGCATTTCCACTAGCCAGTTTCACTTGTGTGTACATAATCATTCAGCAGGTATTTACCAAATGGTTTTATTTATTTATTTATTTAGAGACAACCTTGTTCTGTCACCCAGGCTGGAGTGCAGTGGCATGATCTTGGCTCATTACAACCTCCACCTCCTGGGTTCAAGCGATTCTCCTGCCTCCCACTCCTGAGTAGCTGGGATTATAGGTGCTTGCCACCACGCCCAGCTAGTTTTTTGTATTTTTAGTAGAGGTGGGGTTTCACTGTGTTAGCCAGAATGGTCTCTATCGCCTGACCTTGTGATCTGCCGGCCTTGGCCTCCCAAAGTGCTGGGATTATAGGTGTGAGCACCCGGCCTACAAAGTGTTTTTTTTTGTGTGTGTGCCAGCCCTTAGGAAAACGTGGCTCACCGTCTTTGCCCATTGTGACCTTCCAGTCAGGGAAAAGAGATACCTAAGCAGGTCAGCCTCACTCAATGTGATTGTTTTCTAAATGGGAGTAGCAGTTGCTGAGAGGAAAGAGGGTTTCTCAGGAGAGCCCCTACTGGGACTGACTTGAAGATGTGATTCTCTAAGACAGGGCAGCTGAACTCGTGGGGTCTCATATTCCTTTTTTTTTTGTAAAAGCAGGAGGTCAGATTGATTTGTTTTGGTGTCCTTGAACTCATATCTGTCTGTGATCTTTCCTTAGCACCTTATCAGCATTGGCCTTGGCCCCCTCTAACAACCAGAAACAAATTCTCCATCCCTTTCTGTCTCAATGCTTGTGTTACCTTTTGAACTGCCCATAAATTTCAGGTTCCTGTTGAGGTATGCCCTGGCTATGAGCTCAGAGAGGCGGCTGAACGACATGAAACTCCGTGAGCAGTCAAATGTTGCCTGTGTCGCCCCTGCTATTTCACAAGTTGGGTACTTTATTCCTAGAAGGGATCTTTTCTTATGGTTTTATAATATCAGAATTGCTTTTTAATTACAGTAAAAGCAAACAATTTTCATAATGGAAAAAAGTAAGCCGTATGTAGTGTTCATGGAGAATAGGATCAGAAAAGGGTAATAAGGAAGTAGGGATGATTTGGAAATAAAAAGATACCAAAAAGAGAAGAGACATAATTGATAATAATGGAAAGCAAGAGAACACCTTTTTATTCGCAGTGTCCTCAGCATAAAAACACTGCCTTTACCTTCTGAAATTCTGGTCCATTGCCTCTAACTCTGCCCTCATGATGAAGCGTAACAGCTGTTACCTCTCTTCTTCACTATTCACTCTATTCTGTATAACAAATTTCCGCCAAACTTAGCAGCTTAAAACAGTGAATATTTATTGTCTTAAAAATGTGCTGACTTCATACTTTTAGAGTGTAGAATTAAAGATTAAAGAATTAGTTCAGCTTTTATGTGGAATTTCAATTCCAGATATAAAAATAAAATATAAGGTGGCAAGTGTATGTTAACGTCCTTTCCCTTCCACTCATTTTTAGAATCCAAATTTACACTAAGATGGGCTGTCAGCCACTGTCCCTGCAGTAAATCCCAGGCAGTTTCCCATCTCCCTTAACGTGCCTTGTGGGGTGTTCTAGCCCAAGCTCAGGGCCTCCAGGGGAAGCCTGACAGATGCCAGCCTCTGGAGAGAGTGCTAGTGGCACTCATCAAGCGTGGCTCATGTTTGTAAATTGCCTAAGCAAAGCAAGCTGTAAGCTCATTAGCAGTGCATTTCAGTGCATTGACTCTGGGCAAGGAAAGTCAGCTCCTAAAGGTTGGGTGGAAGTTTATCTGGCTTCTCTTTTTTTAACTTTTTGGGAGAAAAATTAAAAAATAATATACTTTTTGAACTAAGTTTGCATAATCACTCAACACCTGGGGAAACTCCCAGTTTTGGGGATTCTTTTAGATTTAAGTTTCATAAACTGACGTTTCCTTTTTTTTTTTTTTTTTGGTGGTAAGTGTCTGGTTTTTGGAAATGCTCCCATCAGATCACGTTCTTTTTAACAACCTGCTGCATGTGTAAGGATGTCATTGGGTGCATCTGTCATACTTGCTGCATGAAGCTAGGTAGAATTTCTCCTAATATTTAAACCGTGGGAAGCATAACAGCCACATTTTTAATCAGTGGCATTGGTTAAACCTGAAGAACCCTAGGATCTTTAGTGGTTAAATTATATAACTCCTAAAATGAACGGATCCCAGACAAGTCAGTGCCTTATAATACTTTATTTGAGCTCATAAAAGCGAGGGGGAAAAATGAATGGCCTCAGAATAACCCCTGATAAAGTTTTTTTCAGAGCTGTTAAGTTATTGGAAAAGCATAAGCTTATGGATATTCACAGGGAAAAAATGGGTTTAAAAATTACTGCTAGCATTTTTTAGTTTGTGGATAAAAATACAGAAGTAGTTTACTAGAGTTGGTATTGCTTTATTTCTTTGTTAATGAAGCCCTTAGAAATGCTGCGTTTTGGCCAGGCATGGTAGCTCATGCATGTAATCCCAGCACTTTGGGAGGCCATGGCAGGAGGATCTTTGAGCTCAGGAGTTGGAGACCAGCTTGGGCAACATGGTGAGGTCCCATCTCTACAAAAAATATAAAAATTAGCTGGGTGTGGTGGCACACACCTGTGGTCCCAGCTACTCAAGAGGCTGAGGTGGGAGACTCGCGTGAGCCTGGGAGGCAGATGTTGCATTGATCTGAGATCATGCCACTGTACTCCAGCTGGGTGACAGTGAGACTCTGCCTCAAAAAAAAAAAAAAAAAAAAAAAAAAAAGAAAGAGAGAGAGAGAGAGAGAGAAAGAAAGAAAAGAAAGAAGAAAAGAAAAGAAAGAGAAAGAAAGAAAGATAGATGATTGGGTTTATTAGATTGCAGAAGATGAGACAGTAGAGAGGACCAATTCCAGGCACTGAGTGTCTTACCCACCTCCATGGCCTTGTTATAAAGTCTGAAGTTGCTTTGCCCTAGCTCAGTTACTGACATCTTCAGTTTCTAGGCCACAATTTTGTTTCTTAATGGTGTTATAAATTCTCCAACTGGAATAGACTCAGTCACCACAAGGGGAAAAGGAAAGCGGCTCATCAAGTAGATGTTCCTGCAAAATGTAAGCTTTCAAAGTTTAGATTTTCATTGCATGTTTGGTAAAGTTTTATATTTTAAAGAATTTACATTTTAGAGTAAAGGAGCACATGAGAGGCTTCTGTTTTATCCAAAGCATTTGGTACTAAAAATATATTTTAAAACCTTTTTATTAAATTTGTTTTTAACAAGTAAAGATATTTTGACAAATTAGAAAATTAAAAGATTAAATCAGAAATATTGGCTACTGACTGCCTATAACCATTAAGTTGCCTTAGAAAGGTTGAAATTACTAATGGTTTCAAATGTTAAATAAAAAACTGATCATGAGAAAAGCCCAGTTCTCTAAGTGTTTTCCATCCTTCTCGTTTGGCTTTAAAAATTGCTACTGTTAAATACAAGGAATTGACCACACAAGCGTTAGGTGATCTTGAGGCCACAAGAAGGGAAAAAACCCACAAAGTTAAGTTTAGGGAATTCTGAAGGACAGCTAGGAGAGCAAGCATGGAGTGAAAGAGAATATTCCTGTCAGTAGGAAGAGAACGTGCCAAGTAGGGTGGTGAGAAAGCAAATGTTGCATTCAGGGTTACTGGTTCTGTGAACTTAGTAGTTCGAGATTTTCCTAAATATAATGTTTAAAATGTTTTTATATTGGTTATTTTTTCTGTTTGATAAAACTTACTAAGTTTTCCTTTTTGTAGATGAAAGCCAAAAAATTCTAATATGGTGCTTATGTTGTCTGATTAACAAAGAGCCACAGAATTCTGGACAATCAAAACTTAACCATTGGATACAGGTAAGAGAGTAAATCTTGCTCTGCACTTTGACTTAAATCGATCATTTAAAAGTGCTGCTTAAAAATTTTTTTAGGGGGGTCCAGTTCTAAGATGTTTCAGAAACTTTTTCAAACATACCCTTCACTGTTACATTATCTTGCTGGGTATAAAGTTTTTCAAGAGATTTCAATTTTGTTTGACTGTGAATTCCAAAAGATATCAGTCCTTAGGGTGAAGACCTAATGTTGAGTGGTTTTGAAAAGCTTCTTTCAGGTGATTAAAATAATGTGTTCTATTTCACTCTAGCAATTTCTATCCTTCAGAAAATTGTTTTACTCTCCCAACCTGGTTTAAATACTTAAGTAATTCCTTTCCACATGCTTCCCTGCCTCTTTCAAAATCTATTTTGTAGTAAAATGAAAATTCAACAGTGTGGTGGGAGCGGCACTGTATTTTGTGTCCCCAAGTTCGTGCCTGGGCCAGCATATGCACAGACCAGAACTTGGTACTGCGTGGCCTCTGCTGCTGACACTTTCCAGTTGGTTGCCTACCATGCTAGTCCAGGTAGCTGACAGCTTCCTAGATTTCCCTGTTTGCTTCTGCTTCTGCTTCCTCCTGAAGGGCAGGCGTAAGGTGGAGATGTGGTGAGGCTGGGCTGCAGCTGCCCTCCCTAGCGGCACATGGCTGTTCTTTTCTCACTGCCTCGCTGCACCAACCCCAGGACTTGCTGATGCATGCCAAACTCCACTTAGTATGCATGTGGTTCAGATTAGTATTATGCTTAGTATTATGAAATCATCCAACCAGATTAGTGCATATGGTTTTGTCTATCAATCTGACTGGTGATATCATTACATTCACCGCTTTTTACGATTTCTTTGTTTTAGAAAAAATTCCTAATAGAGATAAAGATGGTATTTATATTTTCTGTTAGACTGAAAGAATAGAAGAGAGTGAGGGGAATTGGACAATGGAAGGAAAAAATACAAACTTTAATTGGAAGGAAAATTAATGTAAGGAACTGAAGAAAGGAGCGGATAAGTAGAATTACGGAAGAATGAATGTGTAACAAACAAGGCCGTAGAAACAAAATAACATATTTAGTCCTTAATTTTTTAAGTGTTGCTTTTGTTATTTGATATTTTAATGAATATTTAGCATATAATTTTATATTAGATAGCTCATTGAGTCCTGAAGTAGGCCATCTAATAAAGTGTTTTGAGGGTGATTAGGTTAACTTTCTTCATTTAACTCATGACTTTATTAGCCTATTTTAAAATTTCTAGTCTCGCATTTTATTCTGTTTGTCTAATACTGTATCTATTTATTAGTAGGTCCTTTTTAAGTATAGTTCATGGAGGTAAAGTTAAAACACTTAATCTGTGCCTTCAAGGAATTCCCAGACTGGTAACCAGGTCACTCCAGGGCAGCATAGTTGGGTTATTGCTAGAGCTATGTATAGGTGTGACAGTGACATAGAGGGGAAATTTGCTCACATGTGGGCATTTGGAGACACTTCCTGGGGCAGGTGACATGTTAATTGAATTGTGAAGGACAGCTAGGAGAGCAAGGATAGAGTTAGGGAGAATATTCCTGTTAGCAGAAACAGACTATACGAACTATGGTGGTGAGAAAGCAAATGTTGTGTCCAGGGAACTGCAGGTGCTTAGGTGTACCTGGAACTTGGGGTTTTATGGGGTTGGTGATGAAGCATGAAGCCAGAGAGACCGGCAAACACAGGCCTTGCGTATGACTACAGAAGGTTTTTATCTTGATGGCAGTGGGGCAGCCACTAGAGTATTTAAACAGAGAAATCATGGTTGGGTGCGGTGGTTCAAGCCTGTAATCTCAGCGCTTTAGGAGACCAAGGCAGGTAGATCACAAGAACAGGAGATGGAGACCCTCCTGGCTAACATGGTGAAACTGTCTCTACTAAAAATACAAAAAATTAGCCAGGCGTGGTTGCATGCCCCTGTAGTCCCAGCTACTTGGGAGGCTGAGGCAGGAGAATCACTTGAACCTGGGAGGCGAGGTTGCAGTGAGCTGAGATTGCAACACTGCACTCCAGCCTGGGTAGGAGAGTGAGATTCTGTCTCAAAAAAAAAGAAAGAGAAATTATGTGGCCAGTGTGTGAGTTTTAGAGACTTAACAACAAAAGGAAGTTGGTTGAGAAGAGGGCAAGGATAGACGTTGGAAGCTATTGTAGTGATAAGGTGAGAAATTGTGAGGGCCTCAAATAAATGGAGAAGGGGGCCTGATTTATAAGATATGAATAAGGTAAATACCCAGAAGGTGTAATGGCATACTAAATGTCGATACACTTAGGCATAGCTGGAAACGCACAGCGAGAAGGTGAATATCCCATTCTCAGGAGAGCAAGCTGATTTGCTGGCAGGGGCTTGAAAGCCACCTGTGGGAATAGTGGAAGCCTTTGGTGAGGTGAGGTCCGCCCCCAGAGAATGCTGGGATAGGGGCACAGGGGAACTCGAGAGAGCCTTGGGAGACACTGACCTTAAGGGGAAGTGAAGAATGATTGATGCTTCAGAATGCAAAGAGGGGTCCAAGAAGTAGAAGGAGGAAGCAATGGAGAATGAGTGTTCATTCATGTTTATGCCATTCATATCTAATGCAGCACTGTCCAATAGGAATAAAATACATGCTGCATAGATAATGGCAGACTTTCTGGGTGCTGCTTTAAGAAATGTAAAAAGAAATAGTTAAAATTAGTTTTAAGAAGATACTTTACTTAGTTCACTATATCCCAAATACCGTCGTTTCAACATGTAATCATTATACAAATTACTATTGAGATTATTCATGATCTTTTTCATGCTGCATCTTTGAAATCCAGTGTGTATGTTACACTAACACTTACATCTACATGTTATATCTTAATTCAGACGCTAAATTTTCTTGGAAATTCTTGATCTGCATATTTATTTCATAAAATATAGGGTTGAAAAAGTAGATTCACATACCCAAGTTGTTCCTAAGAATCTTATTGAATCAAGTATTGGTGTTTAAATTAAAATTAAAATAAAAAATTCAGTTATTTCATGGTGCTTACTGCTCTGCAGCCACATGTGGCAGGTGGCCGCCGTGTTGGAGAGGGCAGCTGTGGAGCATAAGGCAAAAGGATCGAGAAGTACTCTTTGGATTTAGCCACTGTGAACAAAGACTCAGTGAGAAGAGGTGTAGTGAGAGGCGGTGGGAAATAGCCAGATTACTCGAGACTGAGAAATGATGGGGAGGTGAGGAGGCAGAGTTGATAAACTTTACCCTTTCAAGAAACTTGACAGTAAAGGAGGGAGGACTTTGGCGATGAAGGAGGTGATAGCCAGACTAGGGCGGGGTTGGCTGAATTGACCAAGTCCTGGTCATGGAAAGAATGTGCGGGCAGGGAGCAGGGTAGGACATGGGAGGTTGGGAAAACAGTTTCCCTCCTCATTTGCCATGCAAGCCTGAACTAAATAACATGAACCGATAAAAGGATGTCTAGGAACATGTTATTTAGCTCTTAACAATTATTATTAACATATTAATTATCTAACTCTTAACAACTCTAAAGCTAATTACATGTGTCCATCACCAATCAGTAGGTTATCTCATGTTGACCATAAATGCACCAAGACAGAAGGTAGTCATTGACTTATAAATCAGTTTACATCTCGAGTATACTTTATCTTAGAGGAGATATTTTCCTCATGGAGGTTTTAGAGTGACATAGTACATGTTAAAGATGTGTACCTTGTCATTCAGTACCCTTGTGAAAATTATAAAACAGCCATATTTTAAAATGTTTGCTAATTCATTCAGCAAGCATTTATTAGGGCCTACCATGTGCTAGGATATTCTAATTGTGGTGATAAAATCTTGGGTCATTCTGTGTTAGTGGAGCATTACAAATATGATTCAAATACCCTGAATCAAAAACCAAGAATTTCTACAGTAAATTCCAAAATTCAGTAAACATTCAAATTAATCAATAAATTTGAAAATGGTAAACTGAGTTGTATTTTTAGCACAGAGAAGAAATAATTGACACGACCTGTTAGCATATGTTACATTGGAAACACATTAATGAAATGTTTGGGAGCTGTACTAACAACTTTGAATGTGCTGTCATAGAGCACCACCTCAATGGCTGTTCTTACAGTTCAGAGACAAAGTTCCAGGACTCTTTCACATATTTTGGGAATATGTGGTCTTGAAAAACATAGTTTTACTGGTGAATCCACTGAGCAGATGCTTTTTGAGCTCCTACTGTTTGCCAGGTACTACTACAGAGGCTGAGAATATAGCACTGGATCTAGAAAGACAGTCTGTTCTCAGATACTGCAATGGAAGGGAAAGGTTTCCAGGGCCTGCCAGATGTCGGGGGATACCTGTCTTCTCTGGCAAAACCATACTACTATTATTTTTTTATTCTGATGAAAAAAACCAGCGGGGTACCAGGAACAGAGATCAAAAGTGTTGTATTCTGTCTGTATTCCCTTTTGAAATGCAGTACTAAGCAATATCCAGATAGCTTCTGTCCTCTACTTCTTTTATTTTAAACAAAACTTTTAAATTAAAAAAAAAATCTAACAAACTTACACAAAATAAAAGTGCCAAGCTTAACAAATTGTGAAAGATCCTTGTAACCACCACACAAGGAAATAGAACAGAACATTGGCCGCTCCTAGATGTCCCTGCCCCCCATGTGCCCCTTGTTGCTTTTATTCCTCTGGCCTCCTCCAGCAGTTACCACTAGCCTGGCTTTTATTTACATTTCCTCATGGTTTTACCACTTAATTATGCCATTTGCCCTATTTTTTAGCTTGTTAGAAATAGAATAATACACTATGTATTCTTTTGTGTTTATTTTTGTTCACCATTATTTTTGTAAGATTCAGTCATGATATTGGGTGTAGTTTGTTCATTTTCATTGCTGTGTAATATTCAATTTCATGAACATACCACAATTTATTGATTCTACCTTGGATAGAAATTTGTTTCCATTTTGGGGTAAGTAGGAACAATGTTAGTTTGAAAATTCTCACATATATCCAGAGTCCAAAGCATGTATTTAAAAGGAAGTAATGTTGCATGTTCCAGGATATACATGTCTTTAATTTTATTAGCTCGTACAAAATTGCTTTCCATGGTGGTGATTCCAGTTTAAATTTCCCTGGTCATCGTGTGAGTTCCACAGCCTCCATGTCACTGGACATTGACAATGTTTCAAGTGCTAGGTATTCTGATGAATGTGTGTGATAGTATCTGTTATGGTTTTAATTTATATTTCCCAGAAATTGAGCACTTATTTTGTGAAATTCCTGTTCAAATTGCTTGATTATTTGTCTCCTTGGTATCTTTCTTACTGATTTGTAGAAATTTTTTTACTCATGCTGATATGGGCCATTTTGTAGAAATTATGTGTATTGCAGCTATTTTTTTTTCCAGTCATGGTTTGTGTTTACATTCCCTATTTTTCAAAGAAGAAATGTTTTACATTTTATTGTAGTCAGATTTATTAGACTTTTCCTTTGTGGTTAATTACTTTGTACCTTATTTAAAAAATTTTTCCATACTCCAAGATCATAAAGATCTTCCATATGTTCTTCTAAAAGCATATTGGTTTGCTTTTCCCATGTAGGTCAGTGATCCACCTGTAATCTTTTTAGTATGGTCTGAGGTAGTAAGTAGTCCATTTTCATCTTGTTCCACATTGATATCGCATTGCCTGACACTGTTACTGAAAATAATTTCTCACTGATCCGTGGTGCTACCTTCGTCGTGAATCAAGTGCCTTGGGTGCACAGGTGTGATCCTGAATCTCTCCATTGGTCTTGTTGTTTATCTGTGATATTAATCTTATGTATCAACTTGACTGGACACAGGGTCCTGATAACATTATTCTGGGTGTTTCTGTGAGGGTGTCGGGGTGAGATTAACATTTAAATTGGTTGACTAAGTAAAGCATATTGCCTTTCCTAATATGGGTGGGCCCTATCTCTTGGGTTTCTGACTTGCTGGCTACTGTAATGGTGTTAGCTGATTCCTTATAATAAATCCCTGTATGTGTCTATCTCATTGGTTCTCTTTCTCTGGAGAACTCTGACAAATACTCTATCTTTATGAGAAGCCTGAACAGAACAAGAAGGCTGACCCTCCCCTGAGTAAGAGAGAAGTCCTCCTGCCTGAAAGCATTTAAACAGAGACATTGTCCGTTTTCCTGCTTTCACACTCAGACTGAAACATCACCTCTTCCTGCGTCTAAAGTCTGCTGGCCTTCTGACTGAAACTATACCAGTGACTCTCCTGGTTATCTGGGCATTGGCTCTTTTGGGTCTCTGACTTGCTGGCTACTGTAATGGTGTTAGCTGATTCCTTATAATAAATCCCTGTGTGTGTCTATCTCATTGGTTCTGTTTTTCTGGAGAACTCTGACAAATATACTATCTTTATGCCAGTGCCACATTGTCATCATTAATGTGGCCTTCTAAGTATCTTGCTATCTAGGAGGAAGTTTTTCCATCTTGTTCTTCATCAAGACAGCCTTGGCTAATACTGGAACTTTGCATTAACTGTTACTTAAATTTTAGAATATGTTTGTCATGTTTCACCAAAACACAAAATAACTTGTTGGCATTTTGATTGGCATTGTAATCGGTCAATTTGGTGAGAATTTCAATGGCCACTATCCTCTAAGGCAAAATTGATTTTTCTCAGCTTTGTTTACTATTAGCAAATTGAACAGTAACTGGCACAGTATAAATTTTTGAATGAATTAATGAATATATGATATGAATAAATGAATGACAAGATGTACAAATTTATTATTTCAAACAGTCTCCTGATAACTGTGAAACATTTTTGCCAACTTTTAATTAGCATAACTTTTAATGAGGCTGATGACTAGCCTGCAGGAGAAGTGTCCATGCTAACCATTTCCGGGTTCTCTTAGGTTGCATTCATAGTAGTATTTTTAATCTCTGACTTCTTTGCAGGGATCCTTGGAAGCCAGGTGTCTGTCTGATGGTTCCTTTAGTTACATAGTATAACCAGCAGACCTTCCTTCTGGTCACATGGAAACCATCATGCACATCCTTGGAAGAAGTGGGAACTGGAGGGGCTCCTACCAGCCCTTTGTGAGGTGGAATCCCCACTCTTTCCTCAGGGTCCCACTTGGACTACCTGTGACACATGACCATCTAACATCTAGACTGGCTAAGGTCATAGTGCCAGTACATTTGTGAAACATTACTAAAGCTTAATTTCTTCTTACATATAAACATTCTAATGTTGTTTTTATATCTCAGTGGACTGTCTTATCCACTACTTGGAGCATACATCCCAACTTTATGTTAGTAAATTTTGATAAAATCCACATACTATCTTGGATTTTATGCATATAAAAAAGAGAAGCATATGCAGCTTCTCTTAATCTTTTCTCAACCCTAATATCTTTCCATTTTCTATTTTTGTACCCACATATTATGAAGGCCACTCCCTGATCTTCCCACATCCTAGGATCTTGCTATACTAGCTCCAGATGTGCCAAACCTATGCATAGATTTTTACTTGGCAGAAATTTTCTTTCCTGTCCTTGGAATGGTTTTCTACCCTTACTAGCCTGGCCTGGCTGAGATATGGAAACCTAGGAAAATAATTATTGTTCAAGTTTGAATAGCAATTTAAAAGGGAAAATAAGGTAGTTAGTGAAAAATAGCAGAGGCAAGGTGAAATTCAGGGGCAATTCAGGGGCAAGGCCCGGATGTTAGAGCTCTTCCACAGCTCCATCCACTGTTTTTATTACCTTTAAATAACAAACACATTACTGATATTTTTTCAGTATCAGTAATGTTGTTACTGATATTTTTCCTATCTGTGCTCTATTTCCTTGACGTTCTACAGCGTCAGGTTTTTTTTTTTTTTTTAAGATTAATTGATAATTGAATTTTTGTATTTGCCTATATAGGGGATATTTATTCATTGCTTTTCCAGTATCCATTTTCCCTCCTTTCCCACCTTCTTAATAGTACCCTGAATTTCCCAGCTGTACATGATTCATTCTGGGTAAGAGGTATCTTTATGTAGCTCCTGGAGTGGGTCCTACCTGGCTTAACCAACACAGCTTCTCTGTTCCCTGGCCACAGCGGTTGGTCAAGATGAGCCCTGTCAAACCTGGTGAGATTCAGGGCTGTAACATTTGTTTGCAGGGTTAGGAAGTGGATTGCATCTTTCCTGATGAACATGAATTAAGTAACACATAATCCCTGAAGTTGCTTTTGGTCACTGTGGAACCGTGAGATCAGAGCCTCTCTGGAAATGGAGTCAGTCCTGACAAAACATATCTGAGAAAAAGAGAAAGCGAAAGCAGGTCATATTCACATTGTGTGGACCCTGGATCAAGCCTTTCCCAGGCATAGATGCTCCAATTTCTTTCCTTTTCTATTTGAGCTGTTTGGTTCAGGATTTTGTTACTAAAAGCCAAGAACATTTTGAGATAACATTGTTTGGGGCATAAAATACCATTTTTTTGAAGGTTTTTGAAACTCAGGGACACATGGACACAATTGCAAGAAAAAAATCTATTCAAGAATATTATGAATAAATACTGAATTTAACAAAGTACTTTCAGTTTCTTAAAAATTGCTTTAATTTGTATTGGTTTTTTTCACTGCCATTCATCGTAGAAGATACATGCATTCAAGAAGGGATTCTTCCCAGCTGCAGTCAATTTTACTCCTTTGCACAATCCTGAAGTGAGTTCATATTATGTTTGTCACTGATATGGTTTGGATCTGTGTCCCCACCCAAAACTCATGTTGAATTGTAATCTCCAATGTTGAGGGTGACTGGGGCTTGTTGGAAAGTGACTGTATCATGAGGGTGGTTTCTCATGAATGTTTAGCACCATCCCCTTGGTATTGTCTCATGATAGTTCTTGCGAAGTCTAGTTGTTTAAAAGTGTGTGGCACCTCCCTTGTTTCTCTTGCTTCTGCTCTGGCTATGTGATGTGCCTACTCCCCCTTCACCTTCCACCATGATTATAAGTTTCCTGAGGCCTACCCAGAAGCCAAGCAGATGCTGCTATGCTTCCTGTATAGCCTGCAGAACCATGAGCCAGACAAAGCTCTTTTCTTTATAATTACTTTATAAATTATTTACCACCTCCATTACTCATTCTCAGGTATTTCTTTATAGCAGTGTGAGAATGGACTAATACAGTCAGTTCACACTGATTTCCATGGTGGCTGAAATGGCATAAACCCAATAATTGAATGTCAACAAGATCTTGCCAAAAGAGAGAGTGGCCTTCAAGTAACACCTCTATGACATGTTTTACCAAATAATAAAAGTCTAGCATATAAGTTTCTTTTTAAAATATCCCTCTCTTTGATTTGTGCCCTCGTAAGAATTCCACTTTAGGTTAATCATGAGCTCTATTCTCCACACTTGGAACTTTCAAATATAGGATTGTTGTGGGACTTTTCCTTAGGTCAGCTAAAGATGGGGTTCTTTGTCCCATGGCCACGAAAATTCAGGCTCACAGACAATTTGAATGATGAGTGAGATAGGGTTTTATTGGGTGAAAAGGAAGAAGAGGGAGAAACAGGGACTCTGTAGAGTCCCTGCCAGAGAGCTTCCTGCCTGCCATTTGAATCCCAGGTTCTGCACAGGAAGAGGAGAGGCCATGTGCCGCCCTGATGCAACTTCCCTAGGCTCCACCTCAGTTAGTGGGAAGGCTGGTTGGAGTTTGTCCAGGGAACCCTCCCACCTGGCTGTCTCAATATGACCTTGATGTATCCTTATTTTTAGGAAATGTGTTTGCAACCACCATTGAAAAAGTAACACAGTTTGGATATTTTATGGACTTGGTTTTTACTTTCTGCAAATATTGCATATAGGTAATCTCAGAAAAATAAAACACAAGGATAAACTCGTGGTCTAAAATAGTATTTGGTATGACAGTGGAATTCAAGGTTCATTCTTAAAATTGAATCTAATGCAAGGTCAGACTGGTAAAATGGAATGAAGTTACAAAAAGAAATCTACTGATAAGGTTAAATAATTTTGCACTGGAAACAGTGGTTCTTTATTCATCCATAGTCCAGATGCAACATAGAAAGCAAGATATGTGCTTCCAAAGATTTCTCACCCCTGAAACCAGCCTTGAGTTCGGGAAACCACTCACTGGTACGAAGAACAATTAGACTGTACTCCGATCTAATTGTGGTGGGTGTGATTGCACTGCGACTGCACCACACCACAGCAGAACCCTGGCTCCTCAGGCAGATCTCTTTCACTGGGCTCAACGTGCTGGGGACAGAACAGGGCTGAGTCTAAAGAAATACCCACGTTGATTTCTGAATGGCAAACTTAAAAAATTTTTTTACTGAAATAATTAAGGAAACAACCATTTAAATAGTATTTGTCGGCTTTCCAGAAATTATATTCCACAGAATTGGGCCATGTGGTTTTGTTCATGTTCTTTCTTTCTGTTTTGTATTTATAACTCATAGCAGGCACAAAATAAAAAACTACTAATAGATAAAATTATTTAAATTTTAATAATTCAGAATTGTTTTTCTTTTCTCTTTCTAAAAGGTAAAACTGCCCAGAGTTTTGTTTTATTTTGAAATGATCTGTTACAAGATCACTAGAAAGAGCCATGAAAGAATTAGAAAGTGTTGTGTGTGTGTGTGCGTGTGTGTATGTACATGTGTGCACACATGCACTGACAGGTCCTAAGCCTACATCTCTGGGTTGAACCTTTCCCCTGAGCCCCACACTCCTGACTGCCTCTCTGATATCTCCACTTGGGTGACTGTGAGTATCTTAAACTAAACATGTTCCAGCTTAATTCCTGACCTTTTCCCCAAAACTGTATTCCCCCTCCAGACTTTCTTAACTCAGTTAAAAAGCAGCCTCATTCTTCTGTTTCCTCAGGTCAAAAGCCCTGGCATCATCCTTGGTTACTCTCATTCTCTCATCTCACCTCCAGTCTGCCAATCCATCCAGTCTGTTGATTTTATCTGTGACACGTGTCCAGGATCTGACCAGTTCCTACCAACCTCACTGCTTCCACCCCCATCCATGACATTGACAACCTCTCCAGGAACGTTGCGGTATCTTTATATGAACTCTCCTAGAGTCTAAGCCAGAAGGCTCTTTTTTTTTTTTTTGAGATGGAGTCTCACTCTGTTGCCCAAGCTGAAGTGCAGTGGCACAATCTCAGCTCACTGCAACCTTCCAGGTTCAAGCGATTCTCCTGCCTCAGCCTCCCAAGTAGCTGGGATCACAGGCATCTGCCACCACACCCGGCTAAGTTTTGCATTTTTAGTAGAGATGGGGTTTTGCCTTGTTGGCCAGGCTGGTCTCCATCTCCTGACCTCAGGTGAGACACCTGCCCCTGCCTCCCAAAGTGCTGGGATTACAGGCGTGAACCATTGCACCCTGCCCAGAAGGATCTTTTTAAGTGTCTCTGTTCAGAACTCTTGGGTAGGCTCCTATCTTATTCCAAGTGAAATGCAAAGTCCATGCGTGCATGGCTCATGAGGCCCTCTGTGACCTGGCTGTTGGGTGTTACTGATCTTCTCTCTCATAGCCTCATTTCTCTCAGCCACAGCTGCCTCCTCACTGTTCCCCACCTGTGCCCAGCAACTCCCTCCTGGGGTTTAAGCATCTACCTTCACTGCTCCTCCTTGAGAACAGCATGGCTCCTCTGGGTACTGCTTGGGTTGCTCCCAGATATCACCTCCTTGCGGAGGCCTGCCTCATCATCCTGTGGTAGACCCTCGCTCTCGTTGCTTGCACACAGTCTTCTTAGTGCCGGTCAGCTCCTGACATGCTGGGGTTTTTTCATCTCCCCATAACCTCCCATCTAGTTACATGTTCCGTGAGTGCAAAGACCTTGATCTACAGACTACGATAGTGCCTGGCACACAATAAGCATTCAGTGATCGTTTGCTGAAGCAGTAAAGAAATGAATAGGAATTTTTGTAGCAAAATGTGGTGGGATGAGGAGAGGGACTTCCACATGAAAAGAAGAGAGTGGACAAAGTTGGCCGTGGCCAGGAAATAGTGACTACTCCAGTTAGGCTGGAGACTGAGGTGGCTAGAGGGGGAGGTTGAAATTCAGGTTAGAAAAATAGTTTGGGACACATTTTAGAGGACTGTGAATGTAAGCTTGTGAGTTTGTTTATAGATTAGCAGTGTGAGGCAAAGGTGCTGTCAGAGTGTGGTACCGTGGCACCTGTCACGCTCCACATGCCCCTGCTCCCTCACTGGCACCCCTCCTCCCTCACTGGCTCCCCTCCGGTGTTTTCTTCATCCTCCGTCCCTCATTTATTCCACAATTGTATCCTGAGTGCCTGTAGTGTACAAGCAGGTGTTGGGGATGGAAAGGTCATGTGGTGATTTTGTCGCATTTTACCAAGTGAAGGGGTAGAATAGCGTGCAGAAGGCACTATGTTAGCCAGAGGGAAGGGAGAGACACTTTGTTGTGGCAGTGCAGAGAGGTTGCAGGCGTGGTTAAGAGGCTTCCAGAAGGGACAGTTGAGTTTGCAACATGAAGAACAAGGCCCCAAGTGAGCAGAGGCTTCAGGCCTGTATGGTCCTAGGAGACCTGAAAGTGATTTGCGGTGTAGGCAGAGATAGTTAGAAACGTTCTTCTTGCTAATGATAAGAAGAAGAATGGCCATCTCATTGATCAGATGTTAGGTACTCAAGAAGGTTTAGATAGGGCCTGATTGCAGCGCACCACTTGGCTTATAGTAAAGAATTTACTTACCTTGGAATGCAAGACTTTTAATTGAAAGGGTTTAAATGGGGGGTTGGGGGACACGTATGTAAATATAAATAAGATTGAAAATACATTGAACACGGTGCAGGAAGGAGGGAATTGGCAGGTTTAGATGTTGGAGAAGTGTGAGTAGAGCAGTGGAGGACAGCACTGAGGAGACTCATAGCACCTGTCAGGTGTCTCCTGTCTTAGAAACTAGTTGAGAATAAGATACTGAGGCAGGCAATTGGACAGTTCCTTTACACCTAAAAACAGATTCAAGAATGTAGCATGTGTCTGTGGTTCAGTTGGCTCCTCTGGATTTGATAGATATATCCACCAGGCACTGGTCAGCTGAGCCCCGAGAGGCCTTCCTGGCTAGGACTGAGCCTGCCTGGCCCGGCATGGTGCAGCAGTAGGCCAGGATGCATCCTTTCTGCAGGCAAGGCAAGTTGGAAAGACAAAGGAGGAGGGGTATATGGGGAGCTGGGTATTTTAAATTTTCTCTCCCAAATTGACCAACTAGATCAGTTCTCCTAGAGAGGAGAGAGTGGGTTGAGAGATGATATCATAGGTTGGTCTCTCAGAAACTCTGAGATGGAGATGAGCGTTCAGGGAGTGCTTTGGGGAAGGACAGCTATGAGGCAGAAAGGAAGGAGACAGGACTGTGCAAAGGAAAAAGTTTAGCTACAGTACCCTCTCCACAGAACCCTCAGCTGTGCCTGTGGGGGTAGAAGCAGGAGACCCTTCAGAGCTTTCTTGTGCTGAGATGAGAGGGCTGGACCTTTGTAGCTCTATATCCATCAGTCATTGGGATGTGGCCACTATGGGGTGGGGGGTGTGACCTTGGGCAAGGTGGAGACAGCTGATTATGATATGGTTGTCACATCACAACATACTTCACAGATACTACATTTGTTCCTCCTCTGCTTTGCTCTCCTGGGGAGTGCATGGACATTCTGTATTCTCTGGGAAACCAAGCAGCTTGTCTCGCCTAAGAAGGAATGCTGAGGTTTCATGGTTGAAGATAGACCTTTCCCTGAGAAGTGTAAGGGGAAGAGGTGGGGGGATCCATGACAGAAGCCACTAGAATGTGCAAGAGGGAGGAGCAGGAGACAGCACATCACAGCAGCTGTGTTCCTGGGCAGCTGCATGGGGAGACGCTGTCTTCCCTTCTGCCGCCCTCACTGCCTTTTGGTGTCCTTTTCTATTCGTAGAGCATAGATCAGGGACTACAATAAGGTTCAGTCCTTTTCCTTTTCACCCCCTGTCTATTATTGAATAAAAGTGGGTGGAAACAGACATCTGAGAAAGAGAAATGGTTGAAAGTTTTCTTTGTAATTTTGTAAGTGTATTTTCCCTGGAGCTTTGGAAACCACAAACGCTTTCTGTCATACTTTATTAGGGTAGTAGAATTGGTGGTAGGTTCTAAATTCAGCAAGTACATTTAGTAAATCCACAAAATGCCATTGCTTTCTTAAATATCATGATTTTATTTAGTCTGAAACATTTTCTCAGCATTTCATAGTTTTGCAGTGTAAATAGGGCATCTAGCATCATTTTACAGGGCTCTAGGAAATGTGGAAATTACTGCTATTCCCATTTTCAGTATTTGAAGTCCATTTGGTGTGATCAGTACTTCATTCCACACATGAAGTCTAAGTGTGAATTTTTAAAATGTCTTTATATGTGCATGTTTTGGGGGGAGTGGTACTTGTCTCCTGAGTCATTAATGTGAATGCACTGAACTTCTTAAACTTCCCATTATGAAAATTTGCTTCCCCGAAAGGGGTAAAATGAGATACCATTTGTGTTCCTAGCTAGGTTTTTATTTTGTTTGGGAGTTTTATTTTGTTTTTTCATTTCATTTACATGGAGTTCTGTTCATTATAACACTAACTGTATCAGATTGTTTCTGAGTGATTTGCCACGGCTCTGATAGGCCAGATCAAGACATCTATTGTCAATTAGGAACAGGGTGTTTGAGATATTTAGTGATGTTGTCCAGATGACCTGTTTTACGTTTTCAGTTTGTTTTGTTTTTGTTTTATGATCATATTGGCTTTTCCATTAAACTGTGACTCTGAGTTGGCTTAGTTAGTAAAACATTGACCAGCTCCCCTTCTCTATCCTCCAGCCCTCTCCTGATGCCTCTTCCCCTATTGTCCCCAGCCTCAGTCTGAAGTGAAGTGAATTTTTAGGTCTGTATGTTTCTTATGTAATCGGTATTTCCAAGACATTAGTTCACTGTATGTCAACCTAAGTTGCCTGAATAGTGCTCCTTGGAACGTTTAGGGATAAATCCCTGTGAAAAGTAAATTTAAACAGTGATGTCTATAGTGGGAGATATTTCCTAATGAATAGCCACTACTGAGGATATGTGGATGTCTGCACTACACGTGGCTGCCTGATCACTACATCTGTTTTGAAGTTCAGCGATTTCCCAGACTACATGTGCATTTCTTTAGGAGCCTGATATCCCTCCCAGGATCCAGTCATTGTGAGCTGGTAACTGTAACTGGCTTACTCTTTTGACCTAGAGATTATTATACTTTGTCTTACTTTGACTGTTCCTATCAGATCTGACAACACTGGAATTTCTATAAATTAGCAGCATGGCAGAGGAACCAAGCATATTTAAACTCATAAGTCATCATCTCCAGGTCTTTTAAAAGCTTTGTGGTTTGAATAGTACTTTACTGTATGGTAGACATAAAGAGTGCTTATAAAAATTCTGGCTATCAGGAGGCTTTCATAGTTCAGCTGAAACTACAAAATAACCTCAGATGAGTCACTCCTTTGGGAATCAGACCTTCCAGATTTGTCCTAGTTTTGCCAGTGAGATCTTTTACGAATTATATCCCCTCATTTTTATATATTAAAAAAAATAACAAATACTATATGATTCCACTTAAATAAGCTACTTAAAGTAGTCAAGTTTATAGAAACAGAAAGTAGAACAAGCCAGGGGGGGTGGTCGTGTCATAGGGGAGTTGTTTAAAGGATGTAGAGTCTAGGTTCTGCAAGATGAAAAATTTCAGGAGATCTATTGCACAACAATGTGAATGATTAAGAGGTAAATTTTCTGTTTTTTTTTAACCACAGTTTTTTTTTTTTTAATGTTCAAAAGGATGGTATTACTGTTAACTGAATGCTTGGTATGTGCCATACATGCATTATCTTATTAACTATTCGCAACTCCATGAAGGTAGATATTGTCACCCTGTTTATAGGTGAGAGAACTTAAATGTAGTTTACTGGTTAGTAAGTGGGGACCATGTTGGACCTAGATGTGACCGTAAAGCCACTTAAAAAATGTATTGTCACCAGCTCACTTAAAGGCAGGCTCACTCTGAGGCTTTTTAGCTCTGGAATCTGTGATTCTATGATTCTGAGATATGCCAGAGACCTTGCAAAGACCCATCAAGTAGGAACAAAATTTAAGTGTTTATGTGT
Organism: Sapajus apella; assembly: GCF_009761245.1. NCBI lineage: Eukaryota > Metazoa > Chordata > Mammalia > Primates > Cebidae > Sapajus > Sapajus apella. The sequence goes on along the minus strand of NW_022437098.1, from coordinate 925,176 downwards.
TCAGAGACCACTTCTCTACTATTTTTAGTGAATAGAAATTGCCATACTGTATTTAATATGTGGTACATTAGCAGCATCAAATGCTGGTTTGTGGGAGATTGAGATGTTACTCAAATGTGAGAAAAATTAAGGTGTTAATAGTAATTCCTTTTTTTTTTTTTTAAAGACTGAGTTTTGCTCTTGTTGCCTCGGCTGGAGTGCAATGACGCGATCTCAGCTCACTACAACCTCCATCTCCTGGGTCCAAGCAATTCTTGTGCCTCAGCCTCCTAAGTAGCTAGGATTACAGGCATGTGCCACCATGCCTGACTAATTTTTGTATTATTAATAGAGATAGGGTTTCTCCATGTTTGTCAGGCTGACCTTGAACTCCTGACCTCAGGTGATCTGCCCACCTTGACTTTCCAAAGTGCTGGGATTACAGGCATTATCCACCACACCCGGCCAATAGTAATAAGTTCTGTGGAATGGCTTGGTAAAGACCGAGAAGAGCCTTACCTAGTCATTATATTTTTTTCATTTTTTGAGTTTGTAATAGCCTATAGTACTTGTTATAAGTTGAATTTGTGCCCCCAAATTCATATGTTGAAGGACTAATCCCCGGTACCTCAGAAGGTGGCCTTACTTGGAAATGGAGTAATTGCAGAAGCAATTAGTTAAGATGAAGTCATACTGAATTAAGGTGAACCCTAATCAACATGACTATTGTCTTTGTAAAGAAGGGAAATTTGGAAGTAGAGACATGCACATAGGGAGAATGCTATGTGGACATGAAGACAGAGCTTGGCTGATGCTTCTGCAATCTAAGGAATACCATAGACTGCCAGGAAGCCCCAGAAGTGTGGGGAGAGGCATTTCCTCACAGCCCTCACAAGGTATCAGCCCTTAGGACACCTTGCTGTTAGAATTCTAGCATCAGGACTGGAGATGAATTTCTGTGGTTGAAGCTTGTGGTACTTTGTCACAGCAGCTCTAGCAAACTAATAAAATTTCTAAAATAAGATTTTTTACATACAAAAAGAAAAGTTAACCACGGTTACTGATAGTTTATCCAGAGCAGTGGTGAAATTAAGAAATGATCCTTATATATGAAGATGTTCATTGTAATATTTTTTATAATCAGAAAAAATGAGAAACAATCCAAATATCTAGGCATTTGTGAATAACCAGTTATAACAAATTATAGTATAACTACTTGATGAAATATCATGTTGTCATTTTGTATAGCCTGTATATGAAAAATGTATATAACACAAATAAGCTGGATGAAAATTTTTGTGCAAAATGATAACAGCTGTGTGAAATATATATGCATCAGATTGAAATTAGAATGAAACACAGAAAATGAAAAAGCTTTGTTAGGATTATGGAATCATAATTGGGTTTTTTTCTCTAAATGTTTCTTTTAATTTGCTGCTTTTATTACATAGAATTGTGGCAATGTATTATATTATTAAAAAAATCAACTTTATTGAGGAAAATTTTTACATGCATCCAAATGCACTCTTTTAAAGTGTATAATTGGATAGTTTTGACACGTGTATACTTCCTTATAACCACCAGCACAATCAAGAAATAAAACATGTTCATCACCCAGAAAGTTCTCTCTAGCCCTTTTATAGTCAGTCCTTCTCCCAGCTCTGGACTGAGTTAACCTACTGATCTGCTTTCTATCACCATAGATGAACTTTATCTTTTCTATAATATCATACAAACATAATAATATAGTATATACTCTTGTGTCTGGCATCCTGCATTCAGCATGATGTTTCTGAGATTTATCCATGTTCTGACTTATATGTAGCTGATTGCTTTTTATTGTTCAGGAGTGTTCCATTGGTACATTGTATCTATACCATTTTGTTTATCAGTTCGCTTGTTGATAGCAATTTGAATTGTTTCTAGCTTTTGACTATTAACAAGTTGCTTTGAATTTTTTTTTTTTTTTTTTTTTGAGATAGGGTCTTGCTCTGCTGCTCAGGCTGGACTTATCTGGGCTCAAGTGATCCTCTCACCTCTGCCTCCCAAGCATCTGGGAATACAGGCATGTGCTCCCAGGCCCAGTTTGAACATTTTTTGTAAAAGTTTTATATCGTCATACATTTTTATTTCTCTTGGATAAATGCCTAGGATTGGAATTGCTGGATTGTGTGATAGTATGTGTTTAATGTAAGAAACTGTCAAATGGTTTACATTCTCATCAGCAACTTATGAGAGTTCCAGTAGCTCTACATGTTCACCAACACCTCACATTATCAGTCTGTTTTTCTCTTATTCTCATGGGTATATAGCTCTCACAGTGGTTTTAGTATGAATTTCCCTGATGATTTGACATTGAGCATCTTTTCATGTGATTCTGTCTTCTTTTGTGAAGTGTCTGTGAAAATATTTTGCCCACTAAAATTTTTTTTTCTTCTTATTAAGATGTATAACACTGCCCTTTATATTCCAGATACCGTTTGTTTATCAAAGATATGTATTCAGAGAACATATATGCTCAGTTTGTGGCTTGCCTTTTCGTTTTCTTAGCACATATGTACTCAAAAATACATGTTTTAAATTTTGACAAAATCCTTGTCGTTTTCTTCTGTTACAATTCATGCTTTTTGTATCCTAAAAATTTTTTGCCTATGTCAAGTTTATGAAGATTGTGTCCTGTGTTTTCGTCCTAAAGTTTTATGTCTCACTTTTTACATTTATATATATGATCTATTTTGAGTTAACTTTTCTAGATGGTTATGAGGTGGGGGTAGAGGTTATAGATTTCCATTTGTTCTCTGTTTTCTTGTTTAGCTCTTTGAACATATTTCAGACAGTTTTTAAAAAGTCTTTGTCTAGTAAGTCCAAACCTGTATTTCTTTAGGGTTGTTTCTAGAAATTTATATTGTTCCTTTGAAGGGGCCACATTTCCCTGTGTCTTTGTGTGCCTTGTGATATTTTGTTGACAACTGGTCATTTTTTTAAAAATGCCCATTTTCTCAATCTTTGCAGACTGACTCCAGGTAGGGGAAGACATTCAGTAGTTAGCCCAGTGTGAAGGCTTAGTTTTAGGCTTTTTGGGGATATGCTTCTTCCTTGGATTTGTCTGTCTGGCTTTTTATTTTTTTCCAATTCTCCCCATATACGTGGCTGCTTTTACATGTATTAATTTCTCTAAGAGCCTTGCTCCTGCTTCTCCACAGAGACTTAGCTGTTGTACTGTTTCCCTCTGCCCATAATCTCTTGCCCACAGGCGTCTGCAGTTTTCTGTAGTTTCCAGGCACTACAGCACTTGTCACTACCTTCTGCAGCTTTCAACCTGAGATCCAAAGTGTGCCATCGTTCGCATCTAACTCTGAGTCAGGCAGTGAAGAACTGGTCCCTTGGGCAGCCTGCAGACATACTTTTCCCTCTGTAATGCGGGAGAAAACCAGGAATTGGGTCACTGTGTCTCTCCCATGCTGTGCCAGGTAAAGGCTAGGGCAAGTGCAAGCAAGTGCAGCATGACATTTCCTATCGTGTTCAGTGTGGCTTTTTCTTGATTGGGTGTTTGCTTGGTTGCATCCTTGACTGGTTTCCTAAGCTTCCATGAAGCCATTTTAAACATTGTATAGTTGTTTACTTGATGTTTCCATGGATGAACAGAGAGGCCATCCTAGTCTGCCATCTGGCTGACATCACCCTATCAAATGCTGAATATTTTTAAATGCTTTTTCTGCATCTATTGAGATGATCATACAGTTTTTCTTTTTTATACTATTTTAGTATAGCAAATGCAGTCATTGATTTTTTAGTGTTAAAAGTACTTTTCATTACTGGGATGATCCCCATTTAGCCATGTAGTGCTTTTTTTTTTAACATATTGCTGCTATATGCTAAAGTGTTAAAGATTTTTATGTTTATGTTCATGAAGAATATTGATCTATTGTGTTTTTGCAGTGTCTTTGTTTTGACATCAGGGTAATTCACTCAGTATTATTTTTTGAGATAGGGTCTCCCTCTGTTGCCCAAGCTGGAGTGCAGTGGTCAATCATAGCTCACTGCAGTCATGACCTTCTGGGGCTCAAACGGTCCTCCCACCTCAGCCTCCTGAGTAGCTAGGGCTATAGATGTGTACCACTGCATCTGGCTAATTTTCAAATTTTGTGTAGTAATGAGGTCTTCCTGTGTTGCCCATTCTGGTCTTGAACTCCTAGTCTCAAGCCATCTTCTACCTTGGCCTCCCAAAGTGCTAAGGTTGCAGGCATGGGCCACCACACTCAGCTTGCCCTTATTTTTCTTCCTTAATTGAAATCACTAGTGAGACTTTCTGGTCCTCAGATTTTCTTTAGGGGATGTTTTTAAATTGTAGGTTTATTTTTTTAAATAGGAAGTTTCTGTTCAGGTTGTCTGTTTCTTCCTAAGTCAGTTTTAATATTTTTTGTCATTTAAATTTATTTGTTTATCTGTTCTATATCTATATCATTTATCTGTTCTATCTTGGTTGTCAAGTTTATTGGTATAACATCCTTAAATAAGGCTTTTAATATCTGTAGGTTATGTAATGATGTCTTCTGTTTTATTTCTGACATTGGAATTTATGACTTCTCCTTTATTTCTCCCCCATGAACTGAGCAACGGTTTAACAAATTTATTAAATTTAAAAAAAAAATAGCCAGGTTTGGGTTTATTGATTTTATCTATTGTTTGTGATTTCTTTGACTTTTGTTCTTTATGATTTTTTTTCTTCTTACTTTGTATTTAATTTGATCTTTCTCCCCCCCAGCTCTTAAGCTGGCGATATAGATAATTGCTTGGAGACCTTTCTTCATTTATAACATGAGACTTAAAGCTATAAATTTCTCTCAATTGCTGCTTTATGTGCATCCCTTGAATTTTGATACTGTTTTTATTTAAGTTTAGTAAAAAATATTTACTAATTTTCCTTGTGATCTCTTTTTTGACCATTGATTATTTAGAAATGTGTTTTTAAATTAACAAATATTCGAGGTTTTTCCAGACATCTTTCTGTTGCTGATATATAATTTAATTTTGTTGTGTCTGATTATATATTTGTATTATTTCAGTCTTCTCAAATTCACTGAGAATTGTTTTATGGTTCTGAATTTGGTCTATTTCAGTAATTGTCCCATGTAAACTTCAAAATAATGTTGGGTGGTATATTTTCTAAATGTCAGTTAGGTTAAGGTAGTTGATCATTATTGAAGACTGTGGAGAGTCTGAGATTTTTTTCCTTCCTCTTTGGAAGGTAACAAGTTAGACTGCCACTGTTTCTTACATGCTGGCTGAAGACGTAGGACTTCTGGGTCAGAGACAAAGGATCTTATAATCACAGCACAGCAAGCACCAAGAGCTTGGTGTTTGTATCTGCTCCCGGAATATCTATGGGAGAGATGCAGAGAGTCCTAGGTAAATACTGTGCACACATGGGTTTGCGACACAGCTGAGGAAACTTCAGCTTGTGTTGCTCAAATCTTTTATAATAGGCTGCAAACAAACTTCCCTTTACCTGGAGGAAGACGTTATTTTTATTACTGAGTAGTTAAACCTGTCCGTTTCTTCTGAATGAGACCCTGTCTCTTTCCCAAAGGGGTTGGCTATACAAATATCATTGAAAAGACAGTCTGGAGCAAAAGCACAAATGCAGCAGACCCATGGAGAATTCTCTCCCAATAATAGTGTTGCTCAGGTCTCCTATAGTCTTCTGGTTTTCTATCTATTTTTTTAATCAGTCTCCTAAGAGATGATGTTGAAGTCTCCAATTATAATTGTGCGTTATTCATTGCTGTTTTCAATGCTGTCATTTTTTGTTTCATTTATTTCTAAGCTCTGTTAGTGCATATAAACGTATTTAGAAATGTTACATCTTGATGAGTTGACCTTTTTATCATTGTGAAATCTCTCTTTATTCCTGGTAATAGGTTTTGTTCGCAAGTCTGCTTTGTCTGACATTAAAACAACAGTAACAACAATAACAGTTTTCTTTAGGTTACTGTTTGCATAGTACATCCTTTTACTTTTAACCTATTGTGTCGTTACATTTAACGTGAATTTCTCATAGGTAGCACATGGTTTTTTATTTTATCTAAAGTGACAACTGCTGCCTTTTCATCTAGCCTTTAAAACATTTCTATTTAATGTAATTATTGATATGGCTGGTTTAAGTCTTTAATACTAGTTGATTTGTTAAGTACCAACCATTCCAAAATTAGTGATATAAAATAATACTCATTTTAATGTCTTTTTGGATTGTGGGTCAGGAACTCCACTAAACAATGTAATAAGCCTCTGCTGTGAAGACTTGAATGCTGACAGGATTCAGCAGCTGGGGCTGGAGTCATCTCAGTGCTTACTCCCTGGTTTTCCTGATGTTAGTTGATACTAACTGTCAGCTGGTTCCTCAAATGAGGCTGTCACCTGGAATCCACGGCCTCTACATGAGGCTTCTTGGCTTCCTCACAGCATAGTGGCTGGGTTTCAAGAGAGTGTCCCCAAGAGAAGCAGGCAGAAACTACATAGCCTTTTGTAACCTACCCTCAGAAATCACAGTTACTATACCCTTTTTCTTAGCAGGAGCAGTCATAACCACCCCACCCGTATTAGGGGAAGGGAACTGAAGAAGCCCCACCTCTCAGGGGGAGGAGTATCAAAGATCTTTAACACCAGACTTAAAAACTGCCACATCTAGCACCTTGCTATTTGTTTTCTATTTTTGTCATCTGTTCTTTGTTTTTTCCTCCTCTCTTCCATCCTTCCCATTCCCTTTCTCCCTACCTCCTCCTCTTCCACCGCCTCCTTCCCTCACTTTCTTGTTTCTCTTTACCTCATCAGAGACCATATACACTGCTCTCTGCTCCCCAAAAGAGGCTCTTGTTTTTAGGGAGTTGAATCCCTTTACGTTTCTTTGCAACCTCAGATGCAAAGTGGTTTACCCATTTTGTCTAGTTATTACTGCAGAAGCAGTGATCTGTATCCGAACTGTAAGAGACATCTTTGTCTTTGAACTGGTAAGTTTATACCATTTAGTTTTTCAAAATTATTGCTAGTTTGGAACTCTTTTTTATAACTAAACTTGTCATTTCAATTTGACCTATTTTTAATGTTTATTTTAAACTCGTTTTATTATATATATTTTTGTGGTCAAATGCAAAATAAAATTTATTCTCTTAATTTTTAAGCATATAGTTCAGTGGTATTAAGTAGATTTATATTGTTGTGCAACAGTTAACCACCATCCATCTTCAGAACTCTTTTCGTATTATGAAACAGTACCCATTAAACAGGAATTCTCCATTTTCACCTGCCCTGGCAGGCACCACCATTCTACATTCTTTCTCTGTGATTTTTGACTGTTTCAAGTACCTCATATAAGTGGAGTCATACAGCGTTTGTCTTTCTGTGTCTGACTTCACTAAGCGTAATGCCTTCAAAGTTCATCCATGTTCTAGCATGTCAGAATTTCCTCCCTTTTTAAGACATTAAAATTCCATTGAATGAATAGACCAAATTTTGCTTATCCATTTATCTGTCAGTGGACAGTTGGGTTGTTTCCACAGTTTAGCTGTTTATAGATAATGCTGCTGGGAACATGGGTGTATAAATGTCTCTTCAAGATCCTGCTTTCAGTTCTTTTGAGTATGAACCCAGAAGTGGAATTACTGGATCATCTGGTAATTCTATTTTTAATTTTTTAGTTATTATTTTTAGAGACAAGGTCTTGCTGTGTTGCCCGAGCTGGAGTGCAGTAGTGTGATGATGGCTCACTGTAGCCTCAAACTCCTGGGCTCAACTGATCTTCCCACCCCCGCCCCTTGAGTAGCTGGGACTACAGGCACGCACCACCATGCTCAGCTAATTTTCTAAAATTTTTTAGTAGAAACAGAGTCTTGCTTTGTTCCCAGGCTGTTCTCAACTCCTGACTTTAAGCAGTCCTCCTGCCTCAGTCTCCCATATTGCTAGGGTTACAGGTGTGAGCCACCGCACCTGGCCCATTTTCTGTTTTTTTCATTGTAGCTATCGTAATGAATGTAAAGTAGTATCATATTGTAATAATTTTGAGTTGCGTTTTTCTAATGATTAATGGTGTTGAAGATCTTTTCATGTGCTTGTTAGCTGTTTATATGTCATCTTTGCAGAAATGTCTATTCAGTCCTCCATCTATTTTTCAATAGTGATTTTTGGTGGTGTTGTTGAGTTTTAGTTCTTTATACATTCTGGGTATTAATCCCTTATCCAGGTATATGATTTACAAATATTTTCTCCCATTCTGTGGGTTGCCTATTTACTGTATCTGTAGTGTCTTTTGAAAGTTTTACATTTTGACTGTTTGATTTGCCTATTTTTTTCTTCTGTTGTCCATGACTTTGGTGTCATATCCAAGACGTCACTGCCAAATCTAATGTCATAAAATTTTTCCCCTGTTTTCTTCTAAGAGTTTTATAGTTTTAGGTCTTAAATGTAAGCCATGGATGCATTTTGAGCTAATATTTGTATATGGGGCTAGGTAAGGGTACACTCCTTTGCATATGGATATTCAGAATTTCCCACCAACATTTGTTGAAAAGGCTGTCTCTTTTCCCCATTGAATGATCCTGGCACCCTTGTTGAAAAAAGCATTTGACCAGAAAGGCAAGAGTTTATTATTGGACTCTGTATTCTCTTCTGCTGATCTGTATGTCTGCCTTTATGCCGAGACCACACTGTTTTTGATTACTGTAGCTTTTTAGTAAGTTTTGCAATCAGGAAGTGTGAGCCTTCTAGCTTAGTTTTTCTTAGGGATTGTTTGGGCTATTCTAACTCTTTTGATTGATGGTTTTTTTCTGTTTCCTTTCATCTCTACTTTTTGCTTATTAGGTATGTCTTTTTATCTCTTACTGGCTGCTATGGGGCAGCAGTGTCCTATAGAAATATAATGTGAGCCACAATTGTGAGCCCCATATTTCCTATTAGCAACATTAAAGAACTAAAAAGAAAGAGATGAAACTTATTACAAAAATATTTAACCCAGTATAATGAAAATGTCATTGAAACATGTAGTCAAAATAAACAGAAATAGATACTTTGTTGTTCTTCTCATACTAAATCTTTGAAATTCAGTGTGTAACTTGCAGCATATCTCAGTTCAGACAAGCCACATTTCAAGTTTTCATTTGCTGATGTGGTCAATGGCTACTATGTTGGGAAGCAGAGCTCTAGGATTTATACTATTCATATTTTGCACAATACATGACTACAGATATTACTTGAAAATAGAGTACATAACGTATGTGTATGCTGTTAGAACCTCATCACAGTCTACATCCACATCTCCTGCTTCTGTTTTTCGTGGTGGTACATTTACTTGTAAACATTTTATAAATCCACAATATATTATTAATTTAGTTTTAAACAAAATTACTGTTTTAACAAAATTGACAAGCAAGGAAGACAGATTCTCCCCTTTCAGTACTCTTCCTTTCTTCCTACAGATACACACTTCCATGTGATGTCACTTTCCCTCCTCTTGAGCTTCCCTTACCACTGCTTGTAGAGCATGTCTGCTGCTGACAGATTTTCTCAGCTTTGGTTTGCCTGAAAGAGCCCTCATTTCACCTTCATTTTTGCATGCTAGATTTCTAATTTGACAGGTTTTTTTCTTTGCTTTTTGGTACTTTAGAGAGGTAATGACATTTACCTCTGTCTTGCATAGTTTCTCAGAAGGCTGTTGTCATTCTTATCTTTGTTCATCTCTGGCTTTTTCTACTCAGGCTGCTTTTAAGAATTTTTTCTTTATCATAGATTTTCAGAAGATTGGTTATGATGTGTCATGGTGTGGCTTTCTTTGTGTTCTTCCTAGTTGGAGTCTTTGAAGATTCCTGTATTTGTGCATTTATAATTTTCATCAAATTTGGAAAAAAGTTATCATTCCTTTAAATACTTATTCTGTGTTGTACACCCCTTTCCTAGGACTTGAATTATATTGGTGTTAACCTACTTGAGATTTTCCCAAAGATCATTGAGGTTCTTGTCATAATTTTCCCCATCTTTTTTCTCTCTCTGCTTCCTTTTGGATAGTTTTATTGCTGTGTCTTTAACTTACTAAAGATCTTTCTTTTAAAAAAAGTATTAAATAACGATTTTAAATCTTTAAGTCTTCTTCTGAAATATTTAATCTGCTTAATTTTGCTTTGTGTATTTTTTGTTTCATATATTGTATTCTGTATCTGTAGAAATTGTGACTGGTTCTGGCTTAGTTTTTTTTTCCCCATTCATTTCTCTCCTGATTATGGTTATGTTTTTCTTTAAATACCTGTAATACATGTAATTGGTTAAGGTCTTTGCTACTTTCATCATCTCTGCCATTTCCAACGTGCTTCCTTAAGCTGCTTTTCCTTTTGGTTATGGGTCATATTTTACTGTTTTTGAGCATACCTAGTAACTTTTTATTATGCCAGGTATTATGAGCATTACAGTGATGAATGTTTTGATTATGTTGTCTTCTCTTAGAGAGAGTGCTGTTTTATCTCGGCAGTCATTTACGTTTTGTAGATTAGGTCTGTCCTCTCCTGGTTTGTTTGTGAATGTCGTTGGGACAGGTCTATAGTAACCTTTCTTCAGGCCTAATTTTATCTGCCCTTGTGGAGTTTCACTCTACATATGCACAGATTATTATTCAGCCACAAACTCAGAGCCCTCATGTTGATCTGGAGCCTTTATCTAGTTTCCTTCTTAGCTCTCAAATTGTAGCTGCCTTTGTCTTATCAAACTCCAATGACAGTCTCCTTAACTCAGTGAAACTTCTGTGCTCTGCTCATGATGGCTCTCCAGCCCTAGTTCAGAAAGTGCACCCAGGCGGAAAGCCAGGCCAATCATAGGGCTTCCCTCATTGGTTTTTCTGCTTTCAGGATCACAGTCTGAAGCTGCCTGTTGTCAAGTGTCTGAAAATATTTTCTTCAGTTTTCTAGTTTTCTGTAGCAGGAGGATATATGTAATAATAGCTTACTAGAATTAGAAGTCCTGAAGACAACCGGCCTGCTTTAAAATCCCTTGAACAAATTAGTAAGGCTTCAGGAAATTTTCAAGTAGTTTCAGAGGTTAGTATATATATTAATATGCTACTTGACCTTGATAAAATTAACATTTTTTAGGTTACAAAGATCTATTGTAACCTGTCCTGTTAGTATATAGAGTTTATGATATATATATATATATATATATATATATATATATGAAATGTTTTCAGAGTCTTCATTCTGTAATATTTGCCATTTGTTAAGATTGTTAAGTTGAAAAAAAAATTGTTGGGCATCTATATCAGATTTAAAAGGAGTTATACCAAATTGAGACTGAATTTTGGAATGGCTATGCCAAGTACTTTGCAACACAACTAATTGCCTGAGTTCAAATCCTGGTCTGTCATTTATTAGCTTACTATCTTGGGCAAGTCATATAACTTTTCAGAATTAGTTTTCCATCTGTAATAGACAAAATAACTTTACCACCTCATAGAAGTGTTGGGAGGATTAAATGATTTTGTGTGTGTGTGTGTGTGTGTGTGTGTGTGTGTGTGTGTGAAGTTTTTAGACAACGCCTGATGTTATGTGCTCAATAAATGTTAATTATCGTCATTGTTGTGATTGTCATTGTTAGGGAACTGAGTTTCAGATTAAGCTAAAGTTTATTAAGCCTGAATTTTTTTTTTTTTTTTACCATTTTAATTGAAACTTACCTTGCTTTCTTAACCAAGTATATCATTTTATAATTTGGTGAGTAATAAGTAATACATATCTACCATCCAGTGTTAGGAATAGAATGTTACTGATATATTCAGTGTCATCCACATAACTGTGTCTGCTCACATGTCCTATTCTCTCATTCTATCTTGAATTTTCTATCTATTGTTGCCTTGCTTTCTTAAAAATAGTTTTACTGTGTATTGATTGAGTCATAAACAATATGTACTAATTTTTCCTCTTTCTAAAATTTTATGTAGATATAGTGACACGTATTTTTCTACCACCTGCTTGTTTACTTGGTGGTATTTTTTTTTTTTTTTTTGAGATTTGTTCATGTTGGTACATGTAGTCATGTGCATTCCTTTGTACCACAGTAGAGTATGTTTATTTCCAGGTTTTGCTATTATGAACAGTAAAGCTCTGAATATCTTTAGCAGGCCTCTCGCTACAGCAGGCCAGAGTGGAAGTAGGTTATTACAGGAGGCCAGGCAAGGGTTATTACGGCTTGAACCAGAGTGATTACCATGGGATGGAGGGAAGCCAGTGAATTGGAGATTTTGTCTGGAAATATGATCAATAGGTATTGATGGTGTATTTTATAAAGGGAGGCCAGATGAGAAAGAACATCAAGGAGAGTCCCAGGATTTTATATCAAGATGCCATTTACTGAAATGAGAACTGCTCCCCAACAGACATATTTCATTTTGTTTTAATTAATACATGGGTTTTTAAAAAGAATAAAAGTTATTATTTAATTATTTATTTATTTTGAGATGGAGTGTCACTCTTGTTTGCCCAGGCTGGGGTGCAATGGCACAATCTTGGCTCACTGTAACCTCTGCCTCCCGGGTTCAAGTGAGTCTCGTGCCCCAGTCTCCTGAGTAGCTGGGGTTACAGGCATGTGTCACTATGCCTGGCTAATTTTGTATTTTTAGTAGAGACAGGGTTTCTCCATGTTGGTCAGGCTGGTCTTGAACTCCTGACCTCAGGTGATTCGCCTGCCTTGGCCTCCCAAAGTGCTGGGATTATAGACGTGAGCCACCATACCCGGCTTAAACTTTATTTTTTAAAGTAGTTTTAGGTTTACAGCAAAATTGATTGGAAGGTATAGATATTTCTCCTATGTCCCCATTCCTACGCATGCACAGCCTCCCCTGTTATCAGCGTTCCTCTCCAGAGGGATGCATTTGTCACAACTGATGAACCTGCCCTATTGTTATCACCCAGAGTCTATAGTTGACACTAGGGCTCACTCTTGGTGTGGTATACATTCTGTGGGCTTGGACAAATGTGCAGTGACACATATCTCCATTATAGTATCATACAGCGTAGTTTTACTGCCTTAGAAATTATTCATGCTCTCCCTGTTCGTTCCCCTCTTCTCCTTAATCCCTAGCAGCCACTGATTTTTTTACTGTCTCCACATTTTTTCTTTTCCCAGAATGTCCTGTAGTTGGAATCATAGATTATCTAGCCTTTTCAATTTGGCTTCTTTCATTTGGTAATATCATTTAGTAGCTCATTTTTAAAGTGCTAAATAACATTCCATTGTCTGGATGTATTACAGCTTACCCCTTTACCTACCAAAGGTCATTTTGGTTGCTTTCATGTTTTGGAATTATGAGTAAAATATCTGTGTTTACTAAAACACAGATGCTAAAAATATTTGTGCACAGGTGTTTGTGTGGATGTAAGTTTTCAACTCTTTGGAGTAAATATCAAGGAGTATGATAGCTGGAGAATATGGTAAGGGTATGCTTAGTTTTATAAGAAACTGCCAAAATGTCTTCCAAAGTAGCTGCATCATTGTGTATACCCACCAGCAGTGGATGAGAGTTCCTGTTGTTCTACATCCTTGTCAGCATTTGGTGCTGGCAGGGTTCTGGATTTTGGCCTTTTTTTTTTTTGAGATGGAGTTTTACTCTTGTTGCTCAGGCTGGAGTGCAATGGCATGATCTCAGCTCACCACAACCTCCACCTCACGGGTTCAAGCAATTCTCCTGTGTCAGCCTCCTGAGTAGCTGGGACTACAGGCATGCGCCACCATGCCTGGCTAGTTTTGTACTTTTAGTAGAGACGGGGTTTTGCCATGTTGGTCAGGCTTATAGAGGCTGGGCGCAGTGGATCACACCTGTAATCCCAACACTTTGGGAGGCCGAGGCGGGTGGATTACCTGAGGTCGAGAATTCAAGACCAGCCTGACCAACATGGAGAAACTCCATCTCTACTAAGAATGCAAAATTAGCCAGGTGTGGTGGTGCGTGCCTGTAATCCCAGCTACTTGAAAGGCTGAGGCAGGAGAATTGCTTGAACCCAGGAGGCGGAGGTTGTGGTGAGCCATGATTACACCATTGCATTCCAGCCTGGGCAACAGGAGCCTGGGCAACAGGAGCAAAACTCCATCTCAGAAAAAAAAAAAAAAAAAAAAGGGCTTATAGATTAGCACTAGGCATTTACAGAGTTTAATACTCTTCCCTGGAAAGTTTATTAGAAGATGGATTTTAACATCGAGGCTGAAATATTACAGTCAGAGCCATTTGTATCATATTCATAAATGTAGTCTAATCTGTTTTATTAAAATTTAAAAATTCACACCGAAAAGACAGAGACACACACAAACACATACACACATACTCACTCTTCATTCCCCTTTCTTGGGATGAAGTAAAATTTGTTAAGTTATATTAAGCTGCTAAACAAACTGCTTCATGGCTCCAGCAGCTTTGTGTTATTTCTTATCTTTGTAACATTTTGCCAGAGGTACCTATGTAATGAAATAGATGGGGGTGGCTGGTGGAGAGGTTGTAACACTGTCAATGAGAAGTCACCTGGGATTTGTCTGCCTGCCCTGCCCAGTCAGAGTAGTGGAGCCACCTTGAGATCCAGGGAGCACGAGTCTGGGAGAGAGATGGGCAATGTTGCATCTTCTGGAGGCCAGCATAGTTCAAAGTTGGTTTTCTGAGTCTCAGTCTTGTGGTTTTAGGATTTTATGGCTTTTGGGGGATGTGTTTGGGAAGGAAGGGTCTTCATTCCTTGCTTAACCTATGCAAATAATCTTCAAGGACTTTGATCACTGAGCAGAGGAATAGGAGACTGCCATCTGTCTTCCAGATGAAAGGTTCTTCTTGGCAGGAGCACTACAGAGATGGAAGTTGTGATTTTTGGTTATTTTGACTTTATGCTTCTAAAAAGGATCTTTTAAAAAATTCTTTTAGCTCTTTTGTTTTCTTTTCTTCTTTATTTCTTTCCGTTTTAGTGATAGAAGCCATGGCCAGTTCTTCATGTGAGTTCACTCACTTGCCCCTCCCCAGGCAGGCACCCTGATATAGACCAGTTTAGGTGGAGCTTTGGAGTCTTCCTTGCCCACCTTTGAGCCAGGTCTGCCTGCCATTTCTGAGTGAGCTGACTTGCTCTTTAAAAAAAAATAAACTTGACATTATCTTGGTTCCTGCAGAGAAGACATGCAGTTGCGGGTCTGGGGTCTTGGGGCTGGGGGTGGAGCAGGGTTTGGTTGTATTCCCATTCATTAGTTCACCTCTCTTTCTGAGTGCCTGTCCTGGGTGTCCTGACTGACTCTCATACAGCATACCTGGGATAATGCTCCTGGAAGAGCATGTCTTTATAGTCCCATTACTGTTACAATGAACAAAATTAGACAGAATGGAAAGCAAATTTTTGTTACAAAAGTAAGTTTGGGGGTAAATAGACCTGCAGAATTTTACAACTGCTGTGTTCCTTGGTATTCTCCTGTGTGTTTAATCACTGGGCAGATGTAAGGGTGAATTTTATTGTTCCCTTGGTACATGTTTAACCTGCATCTTACCTATTTATTAAGGGGTTTAACTTGGGCTGTATATCTTCTTTAAGAGATTGAAAGGGAATTTAGAGTGGCATATATACTTTCATTGCAGCGTTAGATGTATGGTAAGTTAAACCATTTTTGTGAAAGTTGAAAGTGTAATGTTAAAAGTATCCAGTTTTCTAGCCATTTGTGCACATTAAAAATAACTTGCTATTCATGTTCAAGTGGTTTCCTTGTTAGATGATGTAGGGGACTTGCCACAACACATGCAACAGATTATAAAAAGACTGCAGATTTCATAATTACAACATGGCGCAGACCACGCTGGCAGATACTGGGATCCAGCACTCTCTTTCATCATCGTGCTCCCCATAGTGTGGGTGGTCACAGGCCGCAGACATTTCAGGCAGGCTGGTCCCATTGCAAGAGCACAAGTAAACAGCATTCCACAGGCTTTTCAGGATTTTTATTTTGAAAAAGTATAGCATTTCTTTTAGGTTGCTTTCCCTTTTTCTCTCCTCCTTCTCCTGCCTCCTCCTCTAAATTTTTGTTGTTTAGAATGTTTGCTTTTTCAGGGAGAACCTTTTTGCTTATGCTTTTGCTTTCTTTGTCCAGCTTTTATTTGGGGCAAGAAAATAAAATTTTATTTTTCAGTACTCTTGAAGTCTGTTTCAGCAAAAAAGCTGAAAATGACCAGTAGGATATTTTGCTCTTTGGAGAAGTTAGCAACTTTTCCTTGTAAGTCCTGGTAAATTGAACTTAATCAATTTATTTCCCTATTCTTTTTTTAAAATTTAACTTTTATCCCTTGTTTCCTTTGATGTTTGTTTGATTAAATGAAAATTTGAGTCATTTGCAAAGTTTTTTCTTCCTCATTCAAAAATTTTGTTTTTGCTAGCTTGTTTTGTTCTTCAACTTTCCCTTTTTTTTGAAGCGTGTGTGATCCTAATCTTTAATGTTAATGAATATCGATAAAAGAAGCAAGTCACTAGTTTTTGTGCATTCATGAGAATTATGGAGTTTATTAAAGCTCTTGGTCAGTTTCTCTGGGGAGGAGTTATTTTAAGTAATAAATGTATACAAATGGTAATGTATCATTCCGAAGTGTTAACATTTTCTCTGAGTGTTTTTTTTTTTTTTTTTAAAGAAAGACTTAGCAAAACACAGGTATTTTAATAAAGAACAGTTAATATTACAGATGTGCACCTTTCTCTTCTTTCCTCCCCTAGGGATTTCCTTAGGAGTTGCTGTCTTACTGTTTTAAATTATAGACAGACTGTTCCTAGTCTTTATAAAATTAAAGACGGTTGTCAAGTTTTTATATATAAAATATGACATCTTAGCTGCTATTTTGTATAAGGAACATAATTGTGTAATATAAACGAACTCTGTAAAAAATAGTTTGAAATGTGTATATATAAGATATAATCCTTAATAAAGTCATAGTATACTGTACCTTTTTTTACACAAGCTGATTAAAAATGAATTGCCAGCAATTATAATTTATAATGACATTGTCAAAACCAGCTTAAAGGGAATGTGGCATGATTATACATTTTAGAAGGAATAACTTCCTTTTACAATCATACCTGTATGGAATGCAGTGCTATACATAATTTTTGGAGTTTTGTTGTTCATGAAAACTTTTAAAAAATGCTTTAGTCATTTTCATTTATGATAAAGCTAATCCAATTCTCTATTCTGATGCTTCTTGCCAAGCTTTAGATCATAACAGCTTAATTTAAGACAAAAACTGCTGGCTAATCCCCTTTGGTATTTTGAAGCTATTTTGGGCACCCTTTGTTCTATGGTACGTTCCACTCTGTTTATGGTGGGCCATCGAGTGTTTGATGTGGGACCCTCTCTTCTCACAGAGGGGATTGGAACTCTGGAGTCTGGGTGCAACTGGGACAAGTTAAGGATGCTGAATTTAACTTGCTTTTAGATTTGTTTTTCTTCTATATAAATTGAAGGATTACATTCAATTTTAAGTGAAGTGGGGTAAGGCAGGTTGGGTTTGATTTTTGAAGTCACCATTTGGAGTTTGGTAACCATATCAAAAGCAAGGATTTTTACAGATTTAATTTTCATATTAGTGGTTAACATATACTTATGACTAAGTTTTTAGTCTCCCCTTTCCTGAGCTTCCTGATGGGTGTCAGATTTGCATTAAGACACCAAGGCCAACCCAGAAGAATGTGTTTTGGAAGTCCTTAATCCCTCATTTCAGACTTATGTTGTGGTTCGCACTGAGTGGGCTGCCTGAGACCCAGTTGAGCAGATTTCTGTTCACAGACATGCTCTCAGAACATCTCCTCAGTTTCCAGTGTTTAATTAAGCTGTCTAATGAACGTCTTCATGATGGAGATCCATAGGTCTATATAGATGAAGCTGCTTGAACGCCATTCATAAAACAGATACGTAGTCATATAAGAGATGTAATAGACAACTAGAAGACTAAATGTTTTGCATATTACTCTTTGTGGTTGCTTCAGTGAAATTAAGGCATCAATATTTTACATGAGTTTAGACTATTATTCTTGAAATTATTTTACTTTCCTTTTGTCTATAAAGAACACATTAGCATATACTAACCGTGTCTTAATTAAACATGGTGTTTCTGTGCTCCTGGTGATACTTAACAGTTCTACATACCCTCCACTCCATCCTAAGCGTAAATATACATTGTTGTGTGTTGTGTTATAGATTAGCAGCTCTGAAACGTGGTCTTGAAGGACTCTGGGGTCTTCAAGACTATTTCAGGAGGCCTATGTGGTCCAGCTTTGTAACTTTATTATGCTAGATTTTCTTTATAAATTGAGCTAAAGCAACATATCATAACAAATTGAATGCTGCAGCAGATATGAGAACACAGCTAATGTATATATATTGGGATGGCTTCTCTGAGAGTTTTATCCAAGTGAGCATATAAAATGTAAGTGAATTTAGCCTACAGTTATGAGGTTTTAATGAACTGTTTCCTTCACATTTTCAGGTATTTTTGTTGTTGTTTTGTGTTTTTTTGGTTTTTTTTATTTTTATTTTTTTTTGAGATGGAGTTTCGCTCTTGTTACCCAGGCTGGAGTGCAATGGCGCGATCTCGGCTCACCGCAACCTCCGCCTCCCGGGTTCAGGCAATTCTCCTGCCTCAGCCTCCTGAGTCGCTGGGATTACAGGCACGCGCCACCATGCCCAGCTAATTGGTTTTTTGGTTTTTTGTTTTGAGGCAGGGTCTCATTCTGTCAGGTGTTTGTTTTTTTTGTTGTTTTTTTGTTTTGTTTTGTTTTGAGACAGGGTCTCATTCTGTCATCCGGCTGGGAGACTGGAGTGCCCTCCAACCCTGGGCCCAAGTGATCCTTTCACCTCAGTCTCCCAAGCAGCTGGGACCAAAGGCATGTGCCACCATGCCCAGCTGTTTTTTTTGTATTCTTTGTAGAGATGGGGTCTTGCTATGTTGCCCAGACTGGTCTTAAACTCCTGAGCTCAAGTGATCTGCCCACTTTAGCCTCCCAAAGTTCTGGGATTATAGGCGTGAGCCACTGTGCCCGGCCTCATATGTCTTTTTATAAATAAAGTATCAAGCAAAGCTGCCACTGTCCTCTTGTAAATTTAATCAGGTATGGTAGGTTTTAGAGTTATGGTCCCTTTTACTTATTTAACTGATATGTCTTTGTAGTTTGGCATAATCTGGACCCATCTGAATAGTAATATGTGGCTTTTAACAAACATTGTAGATTGCCATCTTTCATGTGTGACTTTTTGCTATTCATGGAATCTATGGCAATTTCATTAAGGATAGAGCCTATCATTCTTATGTATGCATGGGATGTTTTTAACCACATTTGCCTCAGTTACCTAATATTTTTTATTTCTCAATTGATTTCTAAGTTGGGGGTGAAGAAGAAAAAGAATGTAACTGGCAAAATAGCTATTTTTTTTGCCTTTATTCTTATTTTACACTTTCTATTTTTAGTTTATCTTGCTTTGTAACCGATCCTTTAGAGTGTAATTACTTCTTATTTGGAAGGGGCTAACTGCCCCACAGAACAAACTTCTGTAATTAGAAAAAGAGTCCCATAAGATCTGATCTGGTTCCTTTGCCCTGAGCATATTTGTTGGCAACTTATGGTAAGGTTGACTCACTGATCGGTGGGAAGCTGCCTCACTCCTGACCTGGGCTAGGAGAGCTGGCTCTTTCTAGAGGTAGCCCTGCCCCTGTTAGGCCCAGTTCTCTCTGCTCTGACATCTCCATCTCTACTGGGGCAGTTTATCCAGCTCCCTTCCCAGCCAGCAGCACCCCTGGAGTCTTCCTTTTAGTCTCCGGTCACATGGATGAAGAGGAAGTTTTCCTCCTCCTCTGAGCTTAATACAGCAGTTTTAACTATTTGATATGTAGGTGATTTTATTAGGCTGTTTTTTGAGTTCTGCCAAATGCCTAATTGATCTTTTTGGTTTTCTTCCAAGATTATAGTTGTCAAGAACCATCGGCCTTAAATATTACATTAAATGAGTTAAAGCTGCAAATGCTTCTTTAAGTAAGCAAAGTATAGGTATATTATAGAAAGTAATGCAGTATCACCCGTCCAAGGTTTGGAGTATATAAAGGGACTTGGTTTCTGGAAATCTTTTTAAGCTTGGAAACCTTTAAACCTGTGACTTAAAAATGGATCTGCAGCTATCTAAGTAGGTGGCCTTCTGTGTCTTGGCTAGCTTTAGAGTGTGGTGTTTGTTTCTTACACATAAAGGAACAAACTTAAATCACTAGGCACTAAATCAACAGATTTCAGTTAAGAAATAATTGTAGTTCTTGTGTGGTGGCACAAATTTCCCCCCCCCCCCCAAAATTTTGTTTATGCAGACCTCCTTTTTTCCTTAATTCTTTTCTTTTGTCACTGAAAAAGGAAATCACAATTGTGTTAGTGTTTTGCTTTGAAGAAAATGTAGAGGGAAAGAGAGAACCAGACTTGACTTGTGATTACTTTTCATGAGTGTGGATAAGTATGGGCTTCAAGAGTTGCCAGGCCTTCAATTCTTTGGCTTGCTTTTTTTCTTAACATTTCCAGAGGTTTTGTTAGTGACTTTCAAATGGAACTTCAAGCCTTGGAACAGTTCCATTAATAAGTTGTGTGGTCTTCGCCACAGTAGCAACATGGTTTATTTTTCCTGTACTAGTTTCACAGAGGTTAACTGAGCTGGAAGTGATGAGAGACTAGCAGTGCAAGGGGGTGGATGTGTGCTATGCGTGTGCTTCTTCCCTCTTGATTTGTGCAAAAAAAATTTTTTTATTGGCATTAACGTGTACTTTGAATGTTGCTTAAAAAGGAAGCAAGTCAAATTATCCTGAAATGCTTTATGCTCCATTGTTGAAAACTTTCAAAAATGTTCTCTTTTGTTAATTGTATTTTTATATTGCATAGTACCAGCCCACATTTATAACAGGCAATTCATTGTGCAGAATTGCTTTCTTGTTGGGAAATGTACTACAGTTTACAACTCAGCATAATCTTAGCTGACGTGTTCTGGAGAGTGCATTTTACCTGTCTGAATTTAAAAGAACACTTGGCTGTTCATGATTGAGACAGTTTTATTCCTGGTTCAAATAAATATCTTGAAGTTAAAATATGTACCTTTTATTCCTTAGGTGGGTATATTTTTTAGGAAAACATGATTTGTTATTTATATGTCGTCTGCTTGTTATATGCATAAGATACTCAAAGAATAGTGAATTTCTAATGTAAATAACACTTACACTAATACTTTAGAGTTTAATGCTGTTTTGTAAATTTTAAAGCAAATTCATATGTTATCTCATTTAATTCTCACAACAACCTCATGATACCCCAGAGCAGATATAATTATCTCCATATTATAGTTGAGATGAGATATGTAAGGCATTTGCCTGAAATCCCCTGTTTGGTAAATGAAGGAGCTGAGTCAGGGCCTCACATCCCTGACTCTACTGTTCATCTTACTGCTCTCCTGTAAACAGCTGCTTAGACCTCCTTGATAGTTTACACAATGTCTTGTGGATGGACATCTGCCATAATATCGTTTATAACAAACATTTATTGACTGCTTGCAAAGTTTCACACGTTTTGAGATAGGCTTATCTCAATTCCATCACCAACTCTCTGAGCTTGGAACTGTTGTTATATCCCTATTTTGTAGATGAGGAAACTCAGTTTCATTAGATAGGTAAGTTGAGCTTCCTAGGGCATTGTAGCCAGTAAGTGGCTATGTGAACCCCAGCAGCTTTGCTCTGAGATCCAGGGTCCCTGACTGCTACCGTGCATGAGCTCCCAATAGTGGTTCATGTGCCAGATTTTCAAATGCCAAGCATTCACTGGTATTTGTAATAGCATCAGTTTGCATTCATCTGTAATCCTGAAGATTTGACCATGAAAACTTAGAAATGAGAGGTTTATCCTCTAAATTTACACCAAAAGAAAAAAATTTTAAATATAAAATACATAATATTATCAGTAGGTATACTGCATGGAGCAGATAGATACTAACTTGTATAAATAATCCTAAAAATAAGATAAATGTTTATTAAGAACAAAGAGGGTTCATATAAGCTGGGGAAATTTTTGTGTCTAATAAATGTCCTCTCTGTTGTAAAGAGGGTTCTTAAAATGTAAAACTTTTGTGGGGAAATGATATGGAAGGTTTCACCTAAACAGCAGAGCCATTATACTAAGGCAAATGTGTACCTTTCAAAACTCTGGAAGTCGTTACTGTAAACACTCATCCTTGGAATGGAAACCAGGGGCCCCTGGTGGTAGTTTTTTCTGTTTCTCCACCCCTCCGTTCAACAAATGAAATGCCTGTGTGCACGAGGCACTGCCTGTGTTGTGCTGGGTGCACAGTGGTGCTCAGATGGTCCAGGAGGCAAACAGCCATCAGACGGAGAGACCATGCCCTGGGAGAAGGGTGGCTGGTAAGGCCATGGCAAAAGGACACCAGGTGGTCCCAGCTGAAGCTGACATCAGAAGAGGAATTAGGGCTTTAGTAGGTGACGAGGAGAGGGAAGGGGATGTGGGAGGTGAGCAGAATGCAGTGGGAAGAGGCATGGCAAGTTAGAGGGGCCCAAGGAGGCAGAGAGAGCTGTGGGTGCAGTGGAGGCGGCAGAGCCAATCCTGGGGAGGCTTCTCTGTATCTGAGCAGCAGCAGGAGGAAAGGATTTTAAGTACTAGGGGTGAGGTGGGAGGCTTTGAAAACTGGCCATAGTGTAGTCTGCAGAACAGATTGTTTTAAAGACATGATACTTAGCTGTGCATGGTGGCGCGTGCCTGTAGTCCCAGCTACTCCAGAGGCTGAGGCAGGAGAATTGCCTGAACCCAGGAGGCGGAGGTTGCGGTGAGCCAAGATCGCGCCATTGCCCTCCAGCCTGGGTAACAAGAGCGAAACTCCGTCTCAAAAAAAAAAAAAAAAAAAGCGCGAAGACATGATACTTGGGAATGTCTACACGCATTCAGATCCAACACCAGTTTTTAAGAATAGATGTTTTATAACACCTGCTTGGAGATCCTGAAATGAAATTGAAAATACTCTTTCCAAAAAAAAAAAATCCCTATATTACTCTTACTACAATATAAAGAAAAAATAGGCCAGGTGCAGAAGCTCTTACCTGTAATCTCAGTACTGCAAGAGGTTCACTTCAGCCCAAAAGTTCCTGACCAGCCTGGGCAACATAGCAACACCCTGGCTCTACAAAAAAGTTTGAAAGTTAGCCAGGCATGCTGGTGCACGCCTGTGGTCCCAGCTGTTTGGGAGGCTGAGGTGGGAGGAACACCTGAGCCAAGAAGGTAGAGGCTGCAGTAAGCTGTGATGGTGCCACTACACTCCAGGCTGGACCTGTCTCTAGTCTTTAAAAAAAGAAAAAAGAAAAACAATTTTAGTAAGACAATATACATTTCTAACATTAGTACTTGGGTCTTATGGGGCTGGGAGACATCATGAACAGATGCATGCATTTACATATGGCCTCTCTGAGAATGTGACCACTGCAAATTCAGGCTGGTAGAGGAGGGCCTTGCCTTCCGGGAGGTGATTTTCCGAAATGATGGACAACTCTTGATAAAGCTCTGATGAAACTGCCATCTGATCTCCCTGATCAACAGGTTAGTTACATTTTCGGAGAAGTCAGAAGATGCCAGAACATGCAAAACGTATTTTGTATTTTTATGTAAAAGAACTTTAGGCTCTAAAAGAAGGTTCTACATACATGATAGTACAGTGGAACATCTGAAAATTATGTGTGACAGTTTGCCATTATATGGTATATTTCTAGTTTTCCTTAACCACTAAAAGCCAGTAAAGCCACAAAAATGTTTTAATAGTGGATTACTGGATTTGGAATTGGCCCCATCAAGAGCCACTGTTGTGTTCTATAGCCCTTTCCCACCTAAGCCCCAAGCTAAAGACAGTGAATTGTGGTAGCATTTCAGAAATTTCATCTCCACTAGCTGCTGGGTCATGATGTGTGTCTCACTGCTGTGAGTGCTGGCTCAGGGGCCTTTAACACCTCTGAGCCAGGACTCTGGCATGAAGCCCTGTGCCTGTCCTAGGAGTCTGAGTCTCAACCTGTGATTATATTCTTGATTGTAGACCTTCTCCCCTGGTGAGATCAGCCCTTCCTCTAGGGACTCCAGAATTTGGCCACTGATGCCTGCTTGACTGCTGTTTTTGGGTCCTGTGGGGACCTCTGCTGTGTCGTTCCACCCACTCAGAAGGGCTCTTTGGATGGCTTCATCAGTTCAGAACATGCTCAGGCTTGAGACTTTGTTTCTTGGCTTTCTGCCTAGTAACTCCTTTACGTCGACTCAGGGCTTGGCATCTTAGCTGCAGCAGCAATAGAAAGTCCTCTTGGCCCCAGCACCACTGGCCTTCCTCAGGAGTTAGCCCTGTACTTTAAATGAAAAGCCATAATTCCTGCAGACTGTGAGGGCCATGTGCAAGATAAGCATGATTACAGGACTGAATGCATGGTACCTGGCAGAGAAAGCTTTCAGTACATGTGAACGACAACTGTCATACTGGTCCTTTGTTATATTGGGGTTTGTTTGTTTGTGACAGGGTCTGATTTTTTCACCAGGGCTGGAATGTAATGGCAGAATCACGGCTCATTGCAGCCTTGACCATCTGGACCCAAGCAATTCTCCCACCTCGGCTTCTCAAGTAGCTGGGGCTGCAGGTGTGTGCCACCATACCTGGCTAATTAATTTTTTTTTTTTTTTTGTAAAAACAGGATCTCCCTATGTTACCCAGGTTGGTCTGTAACTCCTGGCCTCAAACAGTCCTCCTGCCTCGGCCTCCCAAAATTCTGGGATTATAGGTGTGAGCCATTGCACCTGGCTATATTTGGGTTTTTTAACTTGAGGACCTTGGGCCCTGGTGTTCATAGATGGGCCTCAAAGGGTCAGAAAACTCCATGAAATTGTGTGGAAATATTGTAGGCATATGTAGTTTTCCTGGAAGAGGGTTCACAACTTTCATCAGATACTCAGGATAGGTCATGAGGGACTTCTGTTTTTAGCAATTGCAAACTCAGAAATCAAGTGATGCCTCTCCTGAGGATGAGAAAACTCAGACTAAATATGAAAAATATGCTTTAAAGCTTGAAAAAGCTCGTGGTATAGTAAAATATGTTATTGGTCAGGGTCCAGGGAAGGTTAGAGGCCACAGGAGGTGAGCCTGTGGTTTAGGACTAGGGGTGTCTGCTAGTTCCAAAGGAGATGATTAAGCAGCAAGGTGCTTTTGAGAGCATTGCAGGGCTAGAAGGGCAGAAATTAGAGTTTGTGGTCTGCCAACCGCACACACCCTGGTGAACCTTTTAATTGAGGTTGGGATCTTGAAGGGAAGCACCTAAAGAGTAAGTGTGAGCTGAAGCAGACAGGCCCTCAGAGAATGTGCCATTGAGCCTCAGATCATCTCAGTCTCTGACACTGCCTTAAGGTAATCCTGGATTGCTGGTGCTTCAGATCTGTCAGAAGCCTCTTGGGAGGAAGACAGTATTTATTATCTTGGTGTCTCAAATTATTTCTGCCAGCAATTTTGCAAGTGTAGTGTCATGTCTGGTACAGATAGAATAACTAGGTACACAAAGAGCCAGCATAACAAAATTGAATCAGTAGAAATAGCAGACAATAAAACAGACACATAGGGGCTCCAGATATTAGCATTAAGACTCAGACTTTAAAATAGTTACTCTAAATCAGTAAGTGTAATCCACCATATTAAAGAAAAAAAATCATGTGATTGTATCAATTGATGCAGAAAAAAAAATGCATTCAACTCCCAACAAATGAAGAATAGTGGGGAATTACCTCAACTTGGTAAACGGCTTCTACCAAACACCTAGAATGAACATCATACTTAATAGTGAAAGACTGAATACCTCCTCTCTAAGACCAGAAACAAGGCGAGGAGATTTGTTGTTCTTATAACACTGGAAGTTCAAGACACTGTTATCATAAAAAAAAAGAAATAAAAGGCCTGCATATTAGAAAGGAAGAAAAATCATTGGTATTTGCAAATGATGTTGTTTACATAGAATATCTTAAAGAATCTACCAAAAACCAAAATAAATCAACTCTTAAAATTGATAAATGAGGTCAGCAGAGCTGCAGGATACAAGATAACACACAACGGTCAGCTGTATCTCCGTATACTATCAATGAACATTTGAAAACCAAAATTAAAAACACAATTATCTTTTAGAGTCACTCCAAAGAAAATAAAATACTTAGGTGTATACATAACATTTTGTTATGTATATACGAATCTGCATAACGAAAGTTACAAAGTGCTGATGAAATACATGCTTAAAGATGGAAATAAATGGAGAGACATACAGTGATGATGCATAGAAAGACTCAACCTAGTAAAGATGTCAGTTCTTCTCAAATTGATCTGTAACTTCAAAGCATTTCCTATCAAAATTCTAGCAAGACGTTTTACATTCGTAGACAGACTTACTCTAAAATTTATAGGGAAAGGCACAAGCCCTAGAATAGCTGTAACAATTTTGACAAGAAAAAGTGAGAGGAATAGCTCTAGTTAGTATTAAGTTTTTACTATGATAGCTGCAATAATTACATCCTGTGATACTGGCAGCAGCCTGGACACGTAGATAAATGGAACAGAACAGAGAACCCGGAAATAGACCCACACAAATATGTTCAAGTGTTTTTTTACAAAGGTACGGAAGCAATTCAATGGAGAAATTTCAGCAAATGGTGCTTTTGTAATTGGACATCAAGCTAAACCTCACAACTTATTAAAAAAATTAAAACGGATCAGAGACTTAAATGTAAAATGTAAAACTATAAAACTTTCGGGAAAAAAACATAAAGTCTTTAGGCTCTAGAACTAGCATAGTTTCTAGACTTAATACCCCAAGCATAATATGTAAAAGGAAAAATCAACTGTGTTAGAAGCTCATCAAAACTAAAACCTTATGTTCTGTGAAAGCCCATGTGAAGGACAATGGCAGACTGGGAGAGATATTTGCAAACCACAAATAACAAAAGACTGCTATCTAGATAACAAGAAATCTCAAAACTCAATGGTAAAAAACAACCCAGTTAGAAAATAGGCAAACACTGTTTCACCAAAAAGGTGAAATAAGTTCATGAGCAAAAAAAGGCAAATAAACACATGACTAGGTATTTCACATTATTAGCCATTGGGGAAGTAAAAAGATAAAGCCACAGTGAGCTATCCCTATACACCTATCAAATGGCTAAAATAAAAGCCAGTGAGAACATAAAATGCTGGTGTAGATGTGGAGGAGCTGCGTTACTCATGCGTTTTTGGCAGAAACATGGCTGTGGATAGTTTCGTACCCAAGACAAGTGCTCTCCCGCATCCTCCTAGGGCCAGCCTTGACAGGCTGCCTGTTGACTTCTCACAGAAGTAATGGAAGCCAGGAGACAGGGTAATGATATCTTCAAATTCATGGGGGGTGGTGGATCCATTAAAAATGAGACATTTTAGGTAAACAAAAAGTAGGAGAATTTTTCACCAGAAATCCCCACAAAGGGAGTACCAAGGTTGTTCTTCAAGCAGAAGGAAAATTACCGAAGTAATCCTCCATCTCCAAAAAATATAAGAAATCTAAGCTTCCATGCTGTCCCTGGCCCAGTGAGTTTTGGCCCTGACTGCACATCAAGAATTGCCAATGGGCCAGGCGCAGTGGCTCACGCCTATAATCCCAGCACTTTGGGAGGCCGAGGCGGGTGGATCACGAGGTCAAGAGATCGAGACCATCCTGGTCAACATGGTGAAACCCCGTCTCTACTAAAAATACAAAAAATTAGCTGGGCATGGTGGCACGTGCCTGTAATCCCAGCTACTCAGGAGGCTGAGGCAGGAGAATTGCCTGAACCCAGGAGGCGGAGGTTGTGGTGAGCCGAGATCGCGCCATTGCACTCCAGCCTGGGTAAAATGAGTGAAACTCCGTCTCCAAAAAAAAAACAAAAACAAAAAATGAATTGCCAATGGAATAAAAAAAAAATCCTCTACATCCTTTTTCAGTTGGTTTGGTGGGTGTATGACTCAGGGTCACTAATGGTACTGGTATGCAGCCTTGGAAGTAGCAGGGTGGACTCAGAACGAGAGAAGAAAAGTGTTGTCATGGCTTAAATGAAATACAGTGTCCTCCCAGTTCCTGTGCCTCACCTTTTATGCCTGATATATCTTCCTGT
Source organism: Sapajus apella (assembly GCF_009761245.1). Taxonomy (NCBI): domain Eukaryota; kingdom Metazoa; phylum Chordata; class Mammalia; order Primates; family Cebidae; genus Sapajus; species Sapajus apella. The sequence continues at coordinate 896,971 of NW_022437098.1, read as the reverse complement.
GGCAGCATTCGTTCCGGCTAGGCTGAAATGATCCTCCACAGCTCTGGCTTCTCCCTCTTTTGCTCCGGTCAGAACCAAATCCTGTCCATCATGCCTGTGTAGGTATCTCACACTTTTATTCCTTTCTTTTCATTGCCATTGCCACCCTTGCAATTTGGGCACCTTTTATATTTTGACTGTGATAGCTGGTCAGTGGCAAAAAACTGCAGTTACTTTTGTAACAACCTATAATATCTCAGCTTCCAGTGTCATCTTTCCCTTCCAGTCTGTCTTGCACAGTTTTACCCACCCAATCTTTGTAAAGCATAACTCATGCCACTGCCCTATGTAGAGATATTTTTAATGTTCTCCTCCCCCTGTTCATAAAATAAGCTCAAATTTCATAGTTTTGAAAACAAAACCAAGTTGTTTTCCTATTGAATACCTTTTGATTTCATCACATTGCTCTTGAAATTACACCCACAGCTCCTACGACCACAGCATACAAGATGCGACATGATTGGAGGCCTGTTTGGTCTCCACCCTTATCTCATAGCACTCTTCCTTCTGCTCGCCGTGACCCGGTTAGACAGCCTTCTTGGGGTTTTTCCTTGCCTTTGGGTTGAACTTGCTGATTACTTCACAAGCTGTTTGTATGCTCTTTTCTTACCTTTCAGGTCTTGATCCCATGCTTAGTCTTTGGAATAGCCCTCCCTTACTTATCTGAAGTGAATCCTATCCATTTCTAATTGTTACATGTTACCTTTGGATGAATGAAGGCAAGGGAATGTGGTGGGAAATGAAACCGTATAGGAAAAGACTGATGTCTGGGTTGGACAAACAAGCTGGAAATAGAATTCTGTTGTTTCTGCAAGATCCAGGAGTCTCTACCTTGACTATCCCTCTATGTCTCTGAAATTTCTAAAATCTTTTTCTGTTGCTTCCATAATAGTAATTTTTAAAACTCAATAATCAAATTACAGGTACTTTTCTTAAAGGGGCATTTCTAGAGAGGTTATATTTAATAACATATTTGAATGGTGTTCTATAGTTTGTTCATTCATAATTGCATTGAACAACTCCTGTGAAAAATGTTATATCCTCATTTTGAAAATGAGAAAAGTGAGGCCCTAAATGTTAAGAAACATTTAAAAAGCTAGTTAAGTTGGGAAATTGGGACTGAGGTCGTTGACTATACAATCCAGTTTCTGTGTCACTACTGGGCTTGCCATCCTGGGGCATCAAGCTTCAACTGAAAGTACCTGTGGCAGGAGCTGGAGATGTAACAGACCTGCTTGTCTCTGATATCTGGGAAAAGTGAAGGTGTCTGCCACCAGGTCACCTTCACATAGCAACATGATGTCTACCTGGTCATATCCTTCGTTGTCGTTCCTTCTCCTGTCATTGGTCCCAGCAGATGCAGCCGTCCAGCTTGGTGTGGCTGAAGCACCATGGGAACTGATTTTAGATTTCACATCTGAGGTGTTCCTCCCACTGTTCCCTGCATCTTCATTCTTAAATAGGAAATCAGTCTCATCAAAAGTAATTGTTCAAAACAACTCACATTTCTTACTTGTAAAAATTGTGTTGGCCTTAAGAGAGCTATGTCCTAACATTCCCTCCTCTTGCTGCCTTACGGAAAATGAACCTCAAGGGAGGAAGCAAGAATAAAATGAGAGAAGCCAGACTGGAGGCTTTGACCTCATCCAGGTGAGAGATTATGGTGGATTGGATCAGGGTGAAAGCACTGTCCTAGGGAGAAGCAGACTCATCCAGAGTGTAGTTGAGCTATAATTGACAGGGCTTGAGGATGGACTGGATATGGAGGATGAGGGAGAGGATTTGAAGGGTGAGTTGAAGGTAACATCTAAAATGTTGACTGAAGCAACCATGTGGTTGGTAGAATCATGTTCTTGGGTGGCCAAGATGAAAAAGGGGCTTGAGAATGTCTGGGATAAGAGTCTTAGATGTGTTAAATTTGAGATATTGATTGCACAGTTGCAGATGTCAGGTAAGCTGGTTGCATATATAATCTGGAACATAGGAGAGCGGGCAGGGCTGGAGCTAGAATTTTGGAAGGTGTGGTCACCCTGTAGAAGTAGAATGGTGGCCAGGCATGGTGGCTTACGCCTATAATCCCAGCACTTTGGGAGGCAGGAGGATTGCTTGAGCAGAGGAATTCTTGGCTGCAGTGAACCAAGATCACACCACTGTACTCCATTCTGGGAAACAGAGTGCGACTCTGTCTCTTAAAAAAAAAAAAAGGAATTAGAATGCTGACTGGGGCTGGGCTGGGCCTTGTGGGGTTTGAACCCCATCCCGGGCCACAGGAGGGAGCACTCAGGCTTTCTTAGTCTTCTGCTTCTGTTGACCGGCCTAGATGCAAGACTGAAGGGGAAGGGAGCCATGGACTTGAAAGCCTCTGTACTGACACCTCAAGACTGGACTCCAGTCCTTCACGACAGAAGACTCCAGCATAGAAACGGCATTCAAAACCACAGCACTATACAAAATCTCCTGGGATTCAGTCCTTTGTGACAGACGACCCCAGCATAGAAATGGCATCTAAAATCACGGGATTGTACAAAATCTCCTGGGGTCCAACTCTTTGTGACAGAAGACCCCAGGACAGAAATGGGATCCAATATCATAGGACTTTACAAAATCTCCTGGGCATCACTTGAGCTCCCAGGTCTCCAGTGTCTAAAAATGGGGTTGAGGAGAAAGTACCAGCTAAGTTAGACTAGATGAAAAGAAAAATGTGCAGCATGTGGCATACCAGCAGCAGAAGCCAGGGCCACCCTACTGACCCGCTCTAGTCTCGCCCACACAGCGCCAGGGCGGGCATTGCATGTGCATCCTGGAGATGTACAGGTATAGCCCTGGGGAAGAGGCAGCCCAGGACACCACTGCGTGGGCAAGCAACATGGTATGGGGTGGATCGCACGGTTTGCAGCATGGAGTTCTGACCAGTGAACTGGTAGGGATAGAGGCCAGACTGGAGAAGCCTGACGAGTGAATGTGAGTTGGGGAAGCAGAGAAGGCAAATTTAGACAGCTTTCTCAGGAAATTGTGCTAATGCAGAGCACAGAGATGAGCAGCAATTAGAAGGAGGGAGAGGCAGGATCAAGGAGAACTTTTTTCTTTTTAATCTAGGTAGCTCTTCCAGCATGTTTGTAATTGACACGAGAAATCCAGCAATGACGTGGGTCACTGCTGCAGAGGGTCTTTGCCAGGTGGGTGGAAGCGATCAGGGCCCAAGTGGACAGCTGCACTTTATGGGAGCAGAGACACTCCTTCCATCGGAAGACAGGACATGGGGGTGGGCGTGTGCAGGTGAGCTTGTAAATCGGTATGTGGTGAGATGAGTGAGTTTCTTGCTAATTGCTCTTTTCTCGACTATATATATGAGATGAGATCTCCACCAGGACTTTTGGGGAAGCGGTGGTGGTGTAATGAGAGAGGAAGGAGGAAATAATTACTCAGGAAGTGGCCAAGCAAAATGACCAAGGATGCATAAGAAGGTTGTAAGGCACTGCTGAGCCCCTTCAAGGACTGTGGTCAGAAATCCAAGCCAACGCAGTCAGCTCAGTTGTCTGATATTCTCCAGCAGTGTTCAGCTGTGTGGGCACAGGGAAGAGAAGCTGTAGTGTGGATTCACAGGAGCCAGGGTTTTATGCAGCAAGTACCACTGGGCTTTAGAAAAGGGGGCAAGCCAGGGAGATAAGGCTGTTTTCAAAGGAACGATTGTTTAAGCCTGGCAAAATATTTAGCAAATGCATGACCTGCTCCTAGTAAATGTGTTTAGTAAAGCACACATTTCCAGGGCTGTATATCTACATATTTCTATGTACGTTCTTATAAATATGGTTTAATACCATGGTTTCATTCAGGTTTACTTTCTAAAGATTTTTGGTTTTGGTTTTTGGGAAGCCTACTCTATTTTCCCCCCTGGAACTAATGAGTGAGCAAGCAAGAGGTTCTGTAAGCTGCAGACTTTGTTATGGTTGGAACTGTGTGTGGAAATTCTGTGAATTGTGTTCTGTCAGCATCCTGCTCGCGGAATAGGCTATGTAAACAAGGGGTGCTGGGAGGGTCTGTGAATGAGCAGCCTTCCTTCCCACTCACAGACTTAACCACTGCAATTCTCCAGATTTCTGAGTGTTTACTTCATAGTAAAAAGGGCTCTAAAAATACCAGGGCAGTTAGATTTTTATTGTAGATCATTTCACTTAAACTGCAGTGGGACATATAAATTTTAAAAAGGGGAAAAAAAACAACATCGAAGGCAGGATTTTGAAGCAAAAGCTACAGAAACCTGTCTGCAGTAATTTGTTTTGGCCGTGGATGTAAAACTGCAAAAGGGATAGGAATAAGTTTGTTACATTTTCTTTAAGTTAGAGCAATTGGCATATTTAACTGATATTTATAGTATTTAAATGGCATAGGAGAATGCACAAATAATACACGATCATGAGAAAATTACATATACCAAGATTTAAATGAAAGTAAATTCTTTTTTTGAACTTGATTAAAATGTCATTTGTAACTTATTAGTAATTTTATTTTTAAAAAATTATAAGACACATCTGGGTGTGGTGGCTCACGCCTGTAATCCCAGCATTTTGGGAGGCTGAGGTGGGCGGATCACGAGGTCAGGAAATTGAGACCATCCTGGCCAACATGGTGAAACCCTGTCTCTACTAAAAATACAAAAAAATTAGCTGGGCGTGGTGGTGCACACCTGTAGTCCCAGCTACTCGGGAGGCTGAGGCAGGAGAATTGCTTGAACCCAGGAGGCAGAGATTGCAGTGAGCCAAGATCACGCCACTGCACTATAGCCTGGGTGACAGTGCGAGACTCTGTCTCAAAAAGAAAAAAGAAATTAGAAGACACAAGATACTGTAAGTTTGAGTATGCAGAGTGAAATGAGAAAAGGATTCAGGCAGATTAGGCTTTAGGACAGGAGGTAAAGGCCCGAGAGTCAGTCCAGGGAGGGATTATAAATGGCGGGGTATATGGGGAATGGACATAACAATACAAGAGAACGAGAAGCTGCAGGAAGTAAAAGTTAGTGAGGGACAAAAAGAGAAGCTACAGAGAAAACAGACACAAACACTGACTTGTTTCAGACTGCCACGTGACCACCACTGAAGGATGATGTTTACTGAGTAGGAAGATTTGAAGTTTTAGACAGGAGTAATACATACAAAGGAAAGCAAAGAAAAAACAATTTTCACTGGACGGAAATTTCTCCCTTCTAGGAACTCCTGACCTTCTTTATGGGACCAAGCAATGAGAGTTCTGGGCTTGTGGTTCCTTCTGACTTCTTGTGTCTTCTCTCCAGGAGCAATGATGGTGCTGGGGTGTAGTGTTTTCAATATGAAGTCATGCTGGGAGGCAGTGGTGAAACCCGACGGGAGCTTTTCCCGGATCGGGCTGCATTAACCCATGCTCTATGTGCTTCCCGAAGCTGTGGCAACAGTGGTGTGACACCTGCCTTCCCGGGAGCCAGGGAAGAAGAACCCCGGGGAGAGACAGTGGAGATGGCATCTCTCGTGGGAGATGGAAAAGCGTGCAGCTCAGTCTAGGCAGTGATAAATGGGTGATGTGTAGGCAAGCAGAAAGATGAAACAGAAGGCATTCAAGACCTCTTTCTCCCGCAATGAGGGGAGGTTCTAGATATTTGGCCTGTGTCAGAGAAAGCCCCTGGCGCTGAACCATGGAAACTGACATTTATTTTGCACCTACGGTGAGCCAGATCTCCAGCCAGGTGATTTACACGCGTGGTTTCTCTCAGTCCTCCTCACCTTGAGAGGTATCATTTTCTTCATTTCACATGAAGACACTGATGCGTAGTGACAGTAAGTGATTTTCTTCACTGAGTGGCAGAACTACTGACTGAGCCTAAATGTGTCTGACTCCAAGTCTAGGGGCATTTCCATTCTGAAGCAGTTCGACCTCAGGTCCTCAAGGAATCTCAGCACACGCGGTGGTCGAGGGCTGGTCTGCACCCTGTCGTTGTAGATTTTGAACCAGAGGAAGGGGTCACTCCAGCAAAGGCGAGGAGGTCACAGGATGACCTGGGCCTCCCTCTGTGCTGTCCTCTCCTGGTTCTTTCCCTAGCACATAGGAGATAAAGACACATGGCATTGGAGCTGTAGTCAGGTATGTGGCCGGTGGGCCCCAGACTTGACAGTGCAGTGGGGAGGGGGTGTTGGTCCTGTTGGAGAAGCAGATTCTAGGGTCCCACCCCCAGAGGTTTGGACTCAGTGGGCTGGGTGGGACCAAAGCAGTCTGCAGGATAGTTCAGATTGAGGTCTCTGCACATCACATCCTGAGAACCACTGACTTAGGCACTCCAGTTTTCACCCTTGGCTCCTCCTGGGCCTCTGCATACATTTGTGGCAGACCTAGAGATGATATCTTCAGGTGAGTGTATGCAGGAGCAGGCACTGGAGATGAGCCAGAGGGCAGGAGGTGGACCTTGGCCATGACCGTGAAGAGGGAGAAGGTGAGAGGTACTCAGGGCTCAGGAACTGGGGTTGCGCAGCTATCAGGTTGTATACTCCACGCTCGCCCGAACTGGGACTTCAGATACAGCAGTGTCAAAGGGGAGATGTCCCGTGAGCGCGTGATACTCGCTCCTTCCCACGAGGCATGTGCCTCACTCACTTTTGTGACGGTTCCACAGAGTCTGTTTTATTGTCTACATTTTACGCAAGTGGAAACGGAGGGGGCCTAGCACTGTTTTTAAAAATTACCCTAGAGTGGGGCACGGTGGCTCACGCCTATAATCCCAGAACTTTGGGAGGCTGAGGTGAGTGCATCAGTTGAGGTCAGGAGTTCGAGACCAGTCTGGTCAATATGGTGAAACCTGTCTCTACTGAAAATACAAAAATTAGCCAGGCGTGGTGGCGCACGCCTGGAATCCCAGCTACTTGGGAGGCTGAAGCAGGAGAATTACTTGAACTCGGCAAGCGGAGGTTGCTATGAGCCGAGTTTGCACCATTGCACTCCAGTCTGGGTTGACAGAGTGACACTCTGTCTGGGGAAAAAAAAAGTAAAAATAAGTAATAATTACCCTGCAATCACTAGTTAGGACTCAGAGTCTTTTTAACTTTAAAGCTCCGTGACCTACCTTTCTTTCCTTTATTATTTTAATTATGCCAGTAATACATCAATATGGTTTCCAAAAAAAAGAAAAAAAATTAAGCCAGGTGCTCTGGCACACACCTGTAATCTCAGCACTTTGGGAGATCGAGGCGGACAGATCACCTGAGTTTTGGAGTTCAAGAGTAGCTTGGCCAATGTGGTGAAACCCCATCTCTAATACAAGTACAAAAAAATCAGCCAGGCATGGTGATGTGCGCCTGTCATCTCAGGTACTTGGGAGGCTGAGGCAGGAGAATTGCTTGGATCCAGGGGGCAGAGGTTGCAGTGAGCTGAGATCACACCGCCCCACTGCAGCCTGGGCGACAGAGACTCCTTCTCAAAACAAACAAACAAACAACAATCCAAGTGCAGCAGCCTCCCCACAACCTCAAAATCCTCTTCAGAAATAACCTGATATCAGTGGGCTGTGCAGATTCTTGTAGTCTTCTTTGCTTTTATACATGCAAATAACTTTGCTTTTTGTTTGTTTTCACATACGTGGAATTATGCTGGCTGTATGATGTGACTTGCTCTCTTCACATGATAGTAACTCCTAGAGTGTTTCTGTATCAGCCGCACAAGTCTCCTTTATATTGCCAATATCCATCTTTATCCCAGAGACAAGATGGATGTTCAAAAACTGTAACCCAAACTCAGTGCTAAAAATGGGTGTATGTTTAAGCAAGAGCTGCTCAGCTAATGCAGTTTTGCTCCCGAGGGGACCTGGGCAATGTCTGGGGACATGTGTGGTTGCCACAACTTGTGAGGGGTGCTGCTGGCATCTAGGGGTTACAAGGCGGGAATGCACAGGTCAGGCCCCTGCAGCAAGGAATTGTCAGGCCCAAAATGTCAATGGTGGCAGCATTGAGAATTAACCTGATTGGTTTAAACCGACTTACCTTAATGGTGTTTCAGCAGCCCTATTAAGGGGTTTGATCAGTAGGTAGTTTAGCAACACCAACCGCTGGTACAGTGGCGTAGGTGGTGGTCCTGTGGGAGAAGTAGATTCTAGGGCCGCACCCCCAGAGTGGATACTTGGGAGGCAGAGGTGTGAATATTGCGCTTCAGCTCAGGAGCTCCAGAGCAGCCTGGGAAACATAGTGAGACCCCATCCTCTAAAAAACAAAAACAAACAAACAAAAAGAGTGCTGAATAATAGGTCTATTTTAAACATATAGTAGGATTTCAAATTTTCTGAAGAAATATTTAATTAGACTTGGCCTTCTCTCTGATTTTAAATTAGCAATACTTTTATACATTTCAAAGTCAGGTTTATGAAAGAGGCAAAATTGTCAATGACTAATTGTTGAATTTTGCTTCCTAACCATGTAGTTGTGAAAAGTGTTTCTAAATACATGATTTATATGATTGGTTTTCCTGCAGTGGGGAATTGTTCACTGATTTATACTTTGTGCACTTAGGCTTACATAGATATGGATCCTGTAAAATTGGAAATCATTGAACAGTTTAAACACTTAGATTAAAAGAAAAGGAACTATGGGAATTGCAGATCTGTTAGATGGAATCTGTTGTGTCCTAATAAGAGGAATGAGAAAGACCATTGACTGTTGGAAGCAAGTTGTTGGGTGCAAGGTTGGGAATTGGGCATTATTTTTTTTTCTGTGTCATTGCTTAGGTTAATCGAGTCAGACTGCCATTTTTGTGTTTGAAAGAAATAAGATCTAGGCCCCAAGCTTAGAATGTCTTTATGCATAAAGAAGTCCAACCATTCATTATTACTTTGCTGAAGGATACGTTATCATGAATATTTGCAATGAGGATAATGAGTCCTTTTTTCTCAAAATAATTTTTAAATTACCTTTAACATGTCTGATTTTCAGAAAGAAAGTATTAAAAGCAAAACTATACCTTTAATTTAGGACTGACTTCTCTGGATTGTAGATTATTCTAGTATGAAGTTTGCTAGTTGCATGTAGGTCTGTCTTTTAATTCTTAATTTGTAAGTAACAAAGAAACAGGAGATTGGAATACTTTTTAACTTACAAAATTCCAAATCCTTTTTCAAGCAATTTATATCTTATTTCTCTAATAGTTTTATTACCAGCCAATGGGTATGCACTGTATTTCGTACTATGGAAAGAAATTACTTGTCATTTCAGATATTAAGGATTTCAGATTTTAAAAGAGTTATCAGTGAAACTATGTTACAAGAATGTTTGCTTCCTGAGACATCTCCGTATTATAGGTGGCCTCAGACTAACAGGCGGAGAATACGATAGTGTGAAGTATCTGATTTGCTTTACTCTACTTGGTACCTTTGGGACGTTCATCCAGAGGAGATTGGAGGGATTTGCACTTCTACCAGTCGTGTGTGTATCCGTGAACCACATCTCCTTTAATGCCTGCTTTTTTTTTGAGACAGAGTCTCGTTCTGTCGCCAGGCTGGAGTGCAGTGGCACAATCTTGACTCACTACAACCTCCGCCTCCTGGGTTCAAGCGATTCTTCCGCCTCAGCCTCCCGAGTAGCTGGGACCACAGGCACGTGCCACCATGCCCGGCTTTTTTTTGTATTTTTAGTAGAGATGGGGTTTCACCGTGTTGGCCAGGATGGTCTCGATCTCTTGACTCGCGATCTGCCCCACCTCGGCCTACCAAAGTACTGGGATTCCAGTAGTGCCTGCTTTTAAACTTTATATAAACAGAATCATGCTGCCTGTTTATTTCCACAATTTTTTTCTTAGCATGTACTTTTCTTGGCCCCTTGCTTCTCCAGTTAAATTTTAGGAAAGTTTCTGAAGTCCCACCAAAAACTCTGTTCGGGATTGCATTGAGTTTGTATGCCAGAGTACTGACATCTTTGTGGCATTGAATTTTTCTTGCTAAAATCATAAGGTCTTCCTTTATGCAGAACTTTCACATGTATTTTTAATGGTTTGTGACACAAATTTTTGCTATCTTGTTATGTAATGCTATGCAGGGCAGTGATGGTCCATTTTATTATATAGAGGACAACATTTCTTTTTTAGTGAAGTAAATTTAGGTGGTGTTTATGAGTTGTTCTCATTTCTAGTTTGTCTTTGTTGCAGAGGGAAGTGACAATTTAAAATTGTGTTATAAGAAAATTGGTCAATTTTCACCATGGTGTCTAATTTAGAATAATATAAGTCATTGTAGGTAATTTAATCAATTTGGGCATTTTAATATTCAGTAAACAAACAATTCCAGTATAATAACATAAATGCTTTACTAGATGTTTACATAAAATGCCATGGGAACATTAATAAAAAGGGTGGGGGGAAGCAACTAATTCAGCATTTGGGCACAGGTATTTTATATGGTCACAGACTCCTCCAAGAATTTGACACGGCAGCATGGCCACAGGCCCAGGACTGAATAGACAGCTTTGCAGAAAGACAAGGTTAAACACACCAAGTTATACCTGGGAAATGCATTTTTCGGGGCCAAAAATAATTGCATGAATCTGATGGAACTAACAAAAGCTTTGTTTTACTAACCAGGTTTGCAGGGGGAAAAATGTTTTAAAATGTGTAGATATGCATTATAATTTGTATTTAAATATAGCTGAGGCTGAATTTCTCAGGACCTTTTTCAGCAAAGGTGGTTCTTTGCTGCTGCTTCTCCAGTCCTTCCTGGAGGTGCTAATACTGCAGTGCCTGAAGGTTACTGTAAGCTGAATGGTACCAAAGCAACACCTTAGCCCAAGAAGGTACATCCTCATCAGTGTGCAGGTTCTGGTCGGTATTCCCAACATGAGTAAATGGATTTGAAGTAAAAGTACATAGCGATGTCATGTTTTCCCAGTATTCTGTGGGTGTTTTATGACCTGCAACTAAGGAAAGCAAATTGTGAAAAAGAAAACTTGTTGTGCTCTCCTATAACGAGGTCACAAGGGAATCCTGTAGCGATTATGTTGTTCAGTAGCTGTAAGAGAGCAATCTGTGCTCTTGGTTTTTGCTCGGCTTGTCTTTATTGAACGACTATTGTGTGGCTCACAGCTGTGCTAGGAATGTGAAGGCTAGTGAGGCAGGGCCTGCCGTGGAAAGCCTGAATGCTAATGGTAGACAGAGGAGAGCAGGCTCACAGTTACACTGCAAGGTGACCTTGGAAGATGCAGGGAGGGAAACACGAGGGTGGAACCACAGAGACTTCAGAACAACATCTTACCCAGTCAAGAACTAGAACAGGAATCCTGGAGAAAGATGGATTTTGAAAGACAGGTGTGATTTTGGCAGCTAGAGATGGGGGCGGGGAGGTTGTTGGGTTTCTCAGAAGAAGGAAATGGTCTGGAGATGGGAAGGGGCTGGGTGAATTTGGTGACCAGCCAGGAGTCTGATGTCACCAAGTCATAGGGATGAAAGAGAAAGGCAGGGGAAGTGAGTTTGCCCAGGTGGGCTTAAGCCATGTAGGGGCAGACTGGAGTGGGGGCCAGGAGCCTTAGCGGGTGATGGAGTTTTTCCCATCTTTTTTCTCTACTCCCTCCTCAGTCATCTTCCTCTCTCTGTCCCAGCCACATCACACATGCACTCTTTCTTCTGCTCACCTCTACCTCCTCCCGTTTTTCTTCTTTTCCAACCCTCAGAATCAGCTCAGATGTGATTGTCTTTGAGAGCACCCCAAAACCCAGCAGTTGGAACTCATCTCTCCTTGCTCTGTTCCCACAGTGACTGCCTCACCAAGAGTCATTCAGCACTTTGCATGCTGCCTATGTGATGGCTCCCACCTGCAGCACCATTTACCAGGCTGCAGGGATTCTCACCCCAGTGGTCCAGGAGAGTGGCTTGAATGCAGATCATCCTCAACCTATGTTCGCTGAATGAATAAATAAGGGATCCCTGTTTATAAACTTTTTTGGGGGTGTATTTTGTATAAAGAGACATGTCATGGAGAGCAAAGTGGTGGAAATTCTAAAAGACTTTAATGATCGGATGAAGAAATTGTTTAGAGCAGCATAATGTATGTGCTCTGTCTCAGTTTGAGAATATTGACCACAGTTTGGCTCTCCTAGTCTTTGCCTGAGCAAAACTCACAGCCGTTCTTCCACACCCAGACCATGTGCCAGACCACAGCCCATTGCCCCAGCTTTCCTAACCTGCCTGTGAATGTGCTGCCTGTTACATGAGGGAGCAGGTACAGTGAGGCAAGCACAACTAATGACACCCAAAAGCAAGGGCAGTGGATTTCCCTCTCTTTATTTAAAACTTATCTTCTTAGGAAAGTTCACCCAACATAATCTAAGCATTTTCAGCGGCTTTTTACACATTAGCAGAGTTTTTTCATTCTTTTACATGAATCAAAATTGGGCTTAAAATCATTTTAGGAACAGCCATGTTAGTTCCCACACTTTCTACCCATGAAAGATTTTATATCAAGGTTCAAGGTGATAATATCTGTACCTCTTTATGTCTGAACCTTTTCATTTACACCCACATCCTTTTTTTAATTATTGATTTGTGTATTTAGAAACCCAGTGCTTCATTAGTACAATGAGAGAGTTAAAGGATCTCCAAGATCACTCTGCCAGCATTTGAAGAAGAACCGTTATTATATGACTATAGGAATTTATTTTTGTCCAAGAGCCAATGCCTAATCTTTAGTGGTTTTGTGTTTAGACTATTTGCCACTAGGTGGCAGTAAAAAAAATTTATTCTTAGCAATGAGAAATGCTCATCAATATGTAAGATTACTTTAAAATAAAAATTTAGGGGACCAGAGTTTGAAGTATCTGTTTTGAAACTGTGTAACCATATACTGGCCTCTGTGTGTTGTTTCGAGGACTTAACGCTTATTTTATTCAGGGAAAAAACTTGTGGCACTCCATAGCCACTTATATTAGCGAATTACGGAAAAAAGACATCAGTTAAAATTTTGTTTTATATGTATACACACACAAATAATGTGTTTGTGGTGATTCTAGGTAAACAAACATACTGTGCTGGTAGTCATATAAAAGTATAGCACGTACAATTATATATAGTATATAATTACTTGATAACAATAAATGACTATGTTACTGGTTTATATATTTATCATACTATATTTTTATTGTTATTTTAGAGTATACTACTTATTTTTTTTAAAAAAAAATTCAAACTAATGGATGAAAAAAAAAAAAAAAAAAAAAAAAAAAAAAAAGTTGGCTAGATGTGGTAGCCCGTGCATGTAGTCCCAGTGCTTTGGGTGACCAAGGCGGGAGGATCACTTTAGGCCAGGAGTTTAAGACCAGCCTGAGTGACATACTGAGACCCTGTTTCTACAAAAAATAAAATAAAATCAAAAAATTAGCCAGGCATAGTGGCACACGCCTGTAGTCTCAGCTACTCAAGAGGCTGAGTCATAAAGATTGCTTGAGCCCGGGAGTTCGAAGCTGCAGCGAACTATGATTTCCAGACTGGGTGACAGAGCAACACCCTGTCACACACACAAAAAAAAAACTAACAGTAAGACAGCTTTAGGCGGGCCCTTCAGGAGGTATTCATTCTAGAAGAAAACATTGTTATCACAGGAGATGACAGCTCCACATGTGTTATTGTTATTACCCCTGAAGACTTCCCAGTGGGACAAGATGTGGTGGTAGAAGACAGTGATATTGATTACCTGACCCTGTGTAGGCCTCGGCTAGTGTGTGTATGCTTCAGTTTTTCTCTTTAATAAATTTTTGTTGATACATAATATGCATACAGAAGTACATACTCAAAGCATTAAGATAAAGCTCAGTGAATTATTACAAAGCAAATAGATTTTTGTAACCACAAACAGAGCCAGCCTTGTTCATGCTTCCGACATCACTTTCTTCCTTCTTCCTCCCCAAAGGTAGTCAAAATCGTAAGAGCTAATGTTATAGATAAACTTTGTCTTTTTATACAAGTGTTTTATTACAGAATATTTTAAACATAAACAAAATAAACAAAATGTACACTAGACCTGACACTCAGCCTCAACAACTACTTATCATGTGCTATTTCTACTTCATCTGTACTTCAGCCCATTCCACCCCTTTATTATTATTTTTAGTTATTTTTATAAGATGTATGTGCATTGAAATGTACAGTCTAAACTGTATCTTTTTGACAAATCAGTACACCTGTATAACTTTTTCTTCTTTTAAGAGTAGAATACCAGCTGGGCACAGTAGCTCACACCTGTAATCCTAGCACTTTGGGAGGCTGAGGTGGGCATATCACTTGAGGCCAAGAGTTCGAGACCAGCCTGGCCAGCATGGTGAAACCCCATCTCTACTAAATATACAAAAATTAACCAGGTGTGGTGGCACATGCCTGTAATCCCAAGTATTCTGGAGGCTGAGGCAGGAGAATCATTTGAACCTGGGAGGCAGAGGTTGCAGTGAGCTGAGATTGTGCCACTGCACTCCAGCCTGGGTAACAGAGCTAGACCCTGTCTCAAAAAAACCCAAGAAGAATAGAATTAACAATTATTAATATGCATGTGAGTCACCTGGAAATATTATTTAAAATTCAGATTTTGATAAAATAGGTCTGGGTTTTGTCTGAGAGTTAGTATTTCTAACAAAGTACAAATTCATGGAGCACATGGTAATGACAAGGTCTCTTTTATCTAAAGTAAATAAAATTTGATGAATAAAATATGCTATCTATAGGACTGCTTGGTTAAAAAGAGCATAAACCAAACAAACAATTTTATAATGATTTAAATCCAAAATTAGCAAAATCTGTATTATGGTTTCCATGGAAGTGTTCCTTCAGGCTAAGAAATGTTAGTATCACCAGAGGGCTGGTTAAAAACAGCAGAGATTTGGAAGTCGATGTCTTATAAAGTAAGTGGCAGACTCCTTTTCACACCCATAAGTGGCTTTTACAGAGTTACCCAAAATTCAGTCATTTGTACACCAAATGTAGATAATTTTCATAGCTTCCTATTAAAATTACATTTTAATGCCTTTACAAAATTTAACTCAATTTTCTTATAAAATTCAAGTAACATTTTTATATGACATTATAAGTCCCATTTATATTCAACTTAAGGTTACATAATTGTATTAGGTGCCATGTCTGTGTGTTGACCACCCAGTGTGCTTTGGGGTTCCACTGTTTGCACAGGCACCACAGCTGAAGAAACACAGATGCACAGGTGCCAGTCAGCCTGGTTGTGCAAATGGCGGTCGTGTTCCCTAGCACAGAGGTCTCATTCCTGCACTCTGTCCTCAGAGGAGGAAGAGACCAGAATGTCCTCTTAGGGGGCACTTCCTGGGACATGGGCTAAGTCTCCCAAGGGTGAGGGCTCCAACCAGCAGGTACAGACCTCTCAGAAGAGAAAGATAAGGCAGACATTCTGAACCTGGAGCTCCTCCACCCCTTGTCCCATCTAATCAAGACAGTTCTGAGGGGCTCTTCTGGAACATGTCTAGATGGTAGAGGCTGGAGGACAATGTGGGCTTTGCTGGGACTCAGATAAGGTCTGTCCCAGGGAGGTTAATGCTCAGCATCTGGGATGGTGTCCTTGTCAACAGTGAGTTGCTGCTTTGGGTAAAAATCCATTTTCACTACAGAAGAGGCTATAGCAGGGGTGTCCAATCTTTTGGCTTCCCTGGGCTACACTGGAAGAATTGTCTTGGGCCACACATAAAATACACTAACACTAATGATACTTGATGAGTGAAAAAAAAAATCTCATAATGTATTAAGAAAGTTTACAAATTTGTATTGGGCTGTGTGCTCACAAGCTTGGGCTGGAGAGTCTGGACGGCTCCCCCATTCCCTCTCTGATTCTCTTTGGTGGCGAGGCCTGGAAGGGGCTGAGTCTCAGTATCTTGGGAAGATTCTGGAAAGTCTGTTTGGGAACCTGAGAAGACGTCTTGCCTGGAGCGTGAATGCTTGATTTGCTGTCCTGGCCACATATATGCTTGGCAGCCAGAGAGCGGGATTTGCATTCACACCAGCACAACCATGAGCCAGGGCTTGAAGTGACCAGGACAAGTGTCTTCGTGGCAGCGTGCCTCAGTTTTTAACAAAAAGTTTAAAAAGTTAACAAAAAAAAAATTAAAAATAGAAAACCTTATAGTGTAAGGATATAAAGAAAGAAAATATTTTTGTACAGCTATACAATGTGTTTATGTTTTAGGCTGTTATTACAAGAGTCCAAAAGTTCAACAAAAATAGGCTTATCAAGTTTGAAAGTTGTGATAAGCTAAGAATAGTTTATTGCTGAAGAAAGAAATATATGTTTTTATGAATTTAGTGTAGTGTAAGTATACAGTGTCCATAAAGTCTGCAGTGGTTCACAGTCATGTCCTCAGCCTTCACATGTACCCCCCACCCACTGACTCACCCAGAGCAACTTCCAGTCCTGCAAGCTCCTGTCATGCTAAGTGTCCTAAACATAGAAAAGGTGCAGTAAGTTTTACTGTACCTTTTCTGTGTTTAGGTAGATTTAGATCACAAATACTATTGTGTTAACAGTACTCTTGTACAGTCCCATCCTGTACAGGTTTGTAGCCCAGGAGCAATAGGCTCTCCCATGTAGCCTAGGTGTGTAGCAGGCTGAACCCAGTTTACATTGGGTTCACGTGAGTACACTCTGTGATGTTTGGACGGAGAGAAATTGCCTAACAAAGCATTTCTCAGAATATATCCCAGTTGTTAAGTGATGCATGACTGTAGTATCTAGGGAACTATTTGTGGCTATTTTAAACATTACTTAGGAATTATTTAGTCTCTCATCTCACCCCTTGAATCTATCGGATGTCAAGAGGAGCTCATGCAGTATTGGGAAGTCACCCTCCATGAGCTGGTCCCAGGCCTGGGATGTGAGTGCTTCTGGGAGGCTGTGGGTTAGGGGCAAGCCTAGGCATGGTTTTGTTTAAGATCTACAATCTTGACTGACCTTTAGCTATCACTGCCTCAAAACTGATTTTCCTCTGTTGCATACTACATTACTTCCATCCCAACTGAGTCTGTAGCGCTTGCACTCGAATTTTTTAAGGTTGGATTGCGATATATGGTAACAGTAGCCACCTGTGTATGGGTGGCTTAATTAAAACTTTGCTGAATTGAATTTGATTAAAAACCGACCCTGGGGTTTTCAGTGAGATGCCATACTTAGACAACGTAGTGCCTTACACATTATAAGCGCTTGGTAAATTTTAGTTGTGATAATCGTTAGAATCTCTTCAAGAAGTGACTTCTCACAAGTGAGGGGCATAGGAGAGCTTCCCAGGCAGAGGGAATCAGATATACTAAAGTCCTGATGGCCCAAAAAGTCTGTGGCCCTCCAGGGTCCCAAACAGGCTAGTAAGGAGGAGTCAAGTCTGGTGCTGGGTGTGGGATGCACTGGTGAGCCAGGCTCCTTCACTTTGAGAAGTTTGGGCTTCACGGTGAGAGTAACTGGAAGCCATAAGGGTCTCATACAGAGCAATCAGATTTGCATTGTTAAAAACTATCCCAGGTGTCTCATGGACAGTGGATACAGGGAGATTTATTATAAGGTTTGGCCATAGAGTAAATAACTAGCCTTGGGCAACCTGCTTAAACTGTCTTGATTTCTTCCTCTTTAACCCAAATTCAGTAATAGTACCTCCCCATAGGCTATGAGGATTAAATGAGTTGCTATGTGTAATCAGTTTAGAACAGCCCCTGGTATGTAGTAAGTGCTTTAAGTGTTTGTTAAATAGAATGCAAAAGTCTGGTTTCTGAGCAGTAGGTTGCATTATTCTGACACTACACTTCCCCTCACCTAGCATCAGACTGACCTGCTCCATGAAACCCAGACTGCTGCCAACTTGGAGCCCACCTAGTTTCTAAACCAAGTCTTCCTTCCTCTACCTGGGTCTGACTTGGACACCTCCATGTGGATTTGACATATGGCTGGCCAGACCTGGCTGGGCTTTCCCTTTTCCCAGAATACCTGCCCTGCACCCCACTGGGAATTCAGGCCTCATCCTGGCTTGCTAAGAGCACCAAGTGTTCTTGCTGTGCAGTCCCCACTGTGTTCCTTCAAAAGTTCAGTGGAGCCCAGTGGTAAGGGCCATTGCCCCTCCACAGATGGCACCCTGGCTTGTACGTAAGCTCCCTAACTCTGCCTACCCAGCCACGGCTGCTCGCTCTCTCTCCCAGATTGCACTTGGTGTTGGAAAAGAACACCACCAATGTGGAGATGAACTCATTTGGGGTTATGGTCAGCTCCTTGTTTCCTGTCTGTATTTGGGGCAGATTTGAACTGAAAGAGGGAAAAAGCAATAGTAAGCAAGAGGCCCCTCCTTCTCTCTATTTTAGGCAGGGTTCACTTTAACTCTGTAAAGCTCCTGTTTTCCACCTTTCCAGTAGATTCATTATTCTGTAAATCATGTAGTACATATTGCCGGTTTTTGTTGTTGTTTTTACTAATCATGAATGTCTTCTACTGAGTAGTAATGTTTTAAAGCTACTTTGTTAACTTACAATTCTAATTTGAAAACACTAGATAGGATGTCATGTACAAGTGGCAGGTTTCCACCTACATGACTTAGGAGTGTTGCCTGGATTCTCCTTTAAGGATACGGAGGGTGTTCTGAGCTCACAGGGCGAAAGTACATGATCGGCACAAAAGGATGCCTCTCACATTCAGAGTAGAGCTTCCCCCAGGGGTAGGGACTGCTGTTGAATCATGGTGGGGAAGGGCAGAGGGCATACAAGGCTGCTTCTGTATTTCTAATGTTTTACTGATTAAGTTTGAAGGTTTGTGAAATTTGACATAATATCTTGTATCTTTTTGGATGTGTCAATATGATGAAATTGAAGTGAGCACCGTGATAGTGATAACCACCCAGCGTGTCACTGATATGTGTGCCAAATGCTTGTCCCGGGTATGTGGAGCCTGCCTGCCCATCACTGAGGCACCCTTAGCCTCTACTCCCATAAGACTGTCATTTCCAAGTATTTGTGTATGAAGTTATATACGTATGTTTATATGCACAGATGCAAATTCACTTTATCTCATAATGTGTTATCACAAAATGCAGTATGGAACTTTTTAAAAAATCAAATATTTCCAAATAAAACTTTCAAAAAATATTTTTTTCCTGGTATTAAAAGATTTACATACATTTATGGGAGGTTAGGAAACATACTAAAGTAGAAAGAAGAAGAAGGGGAAAAATATATATATATAATGTTAATATAAATGTTAACAGTCTCTAGCACCACCCTAGAGACTGCTAACATTTGGTGATAGCTGTGATCTGTCCCCGAAAATTCATGTGTTGAAACTTAATCACCAATGTGGTAGTATTAAGAGGGGCTTTGGGAAGTGATTAAGTCATGAGAGTAGAGCTCTCATGAATGGGATTGGTGATTTTATAAGACGTGGAAGAAAGTGTCCTGGGCCCTTTTTGCCCCTCTGTTCCTTTCACCATGTAAGGACACAGCATTCATAGTGCCCATCCCTTTTAGAGGGCACAGCCACAGGACATCACCCTGGTAGCCTTCACCAAACACTGAACCTGCCAGCTCCTTGGTCGTGGACTTCCTGGCCTCCAGAACTGAGACATAAAGTCGTGCTCTTTATAAATGTCCCAGTCTGAGGTATTTTGCTATAGTAGCACAAACGGACTAAGACAGTGATATTTTCTTCCATTGTTTTTCCATTCCCATGTATGGATTATTTTTATATTGATAAGATCATTCTGAATATAACATTTTACATCTTTCTTCATTTAATAGTATAAGATAACCATTCAAAATACTATTAAGATTATTCATAAACTTTTTTTTTTCTTGGATATAGGGTCTCACTCCAACTCCCAGGCTGGAGTGCAGTGGCGTGATCATGGTTCACTGCAGCCTCAATTTCCAGGGCTCAGGCGATCCTCCTGCCTCAGGCTCCTGAGTATCTGGGATGTCAGGTGTGCACCACCATGCCCAGCTACTTTTTGGGTTTTTTGTACAAAAACACAAAACATGGATACAACACAAAATACAAAACTGTTGTCCCAGGTGGGGTTTCTTCATGTTGCCCAGGCTGGTCTTGAACTTGTGGGCTAAAGTGATCTGCCCGACTCAGCCTTCCAGAGTGCTGTGATTATAGGAGTGAGCCACCATGCATGGCCCCTTTATAAGCATTTTAATAGCTTCCAGTGAGCCACTATATAAGAATATTATAAATTAATCATTCCCTGCTATTAGACAATTTTCACTGTATGAGAAATAGCAACTGCATGTTTGAGCATAGCTTCTGTCATCATATTTGCATTTGTTTCCTTAAATGTATGCCAGCTATATTAAGGGTTCTGAATATTCTGAAGACATTTAATACATTTTTTTTCAAGTTGCTTTCTATAAGGCAGGGCCTTTGTTAGTCCGTAATCTGTGTGTGTTCAGGTAACAGACCTCTGGGCAGACACACACCTGGAAGTCTGAGCTTCCCGATGAGTTCCATGCTGTGTTACATCTGCTCACACTTCGTGGACGCGCTGGTGCCATTCACAGCTGCACCCTGTATGGAAGATCCTTTTTTTTTTTCTTTTTTTTTTTTTTTTTTTTTGAGACGGAATCTCAATCTGTCACCCAGGCTGGAGTGCACTGCAACCTCTACCTTCTGGGTTCAAGCGATTCTTCTGCCTCAGCCTCCCAAGTAGCTGGACTACCGGTTCATGCCACCACGCCTGGCTAATTTTTTGTATTTTTAGTAGGGACAGGATTTCACCTTATTGGCCAGGCTGGTCTTGAGCTCCTGAGCTCGTGATCTGCCTGCCTTGGCCTCCCCAAGTGTTGGGATTACAGGTGTGAGCTACCACGCCCAGCCGGAAGACCCTATTTCTGTTCCTCCTGGAGCGCACGTAGAGTACCTCTTTCATAGAACCCCATACAGCATTAGCTATTCATGTTTGTAACAACTTGAATTCATTAAGTGAAAGTGGCATATAGGTGTTTTACCTTACCCTTTTTGATTATGGAGGACAAACATTCATTTATGTGCTTCTTAGTCATTTGTATTTTCTCTTATGAATTATCTATTCATATTTATGGTTATGCTCTTAGTGTTTGTCATATATTTTGTCCATTAACTTGATAACATAGAATCTGTACTATTTGTTGTTAACATTCTTTCTAGTTTGTGATCATATTGTTTTTCTGGTAAACACAAGGTTTTATTTTTATTGAGCACAGCCAAACCTCTTCCCTGATGATTTGCTCCCAGGATGTTCAGTTCTCAGAGTTCTTTCTCATTCAGACACTTGAAAAGTGTTCATGTTTTCTTCTTGTGTATTATTTCATTTTTAAATTTGTCTCTTTAATTTACATTAAACTGGATTATATTTAGATAAATAATGCCCGCTGAGAATCTTTTTTTTTTCTTTTTGTACGAATAGTTTTTGAGGCACCATTTATTGCATAATCTGTCTTTTCTCTACTGATTTGTGATGTGTTCTCTATCTTTTATTAAATTCTCATATCTTGATCCTTTTTTAGTTCATGAGCATGATGATTAGGTGTTTCACATGCCTGTGTGAGATGCACCGCCCTCGAACCTTGTATGACATCGGCACTTTAACAATTTGACCTTTAAAAAAAATTATAATCTCTGTTAAACATATTTTACTGAGTTTAAAACAATAAAATTTCATTCTTAATATAGGTAAAGCACTGCTTATTCGTTATATATATTTTTGTTTCAGTGTTAAAGGTTGTTTAAATTGAATTCTTTTTAATGTATTAACTTTAATGTTAACATTTCTCTGCTATACTTTGAATCAAGTAAATTGGGTACCTCGACAAACATTGTTTTGTTTCATAGAGACCACCCCATTTACAAATAAATCATAGGCATTGTACATAAAAGGCACTTGTATTCACTTTTAAAGAACTTAACTTTTTCTATTTATGTTTTTTAGGGTTTATTATCTCATATACTTTCAGCACTCAGATTTGATAAAGAAGTTGCTCTTTTCACTCAAGGTCTTGGATATGCACCTATAGATTACTATCCTGGTTTGCTTAAAAATGTGAGTATTTAAAATTTATCACTTTTGAAATGTTCAATGTTGAATATATCATCAGCAAAAAGAGTAAATGGAAATATTTTGGTCCTCCAGAAGAGATGTTTAACTTTTCTTTGTTTATCTCTTTTTACCTTGGGCAGACTTATGGCCATGTAAGGAAGAAATGTGAGATGGGAAGTTATGAGAAAGAAGGAAACCAGGAAGGGTTTTACTAAACAAACCAATCAACCTCTCTTTCTAGTCACACATCTCACTTATTCACTCTGATGTTTGGGAGAAAAGCTTTTCTTAGCTATTATAAACACAGTCTTGTACCTTTAGACAAATCTTATATTTAAAATAACCTGATTGGAATTTTCTGTTAAAGGAAAGCAGAAAATTCAATATATAGTATTACATATTTACCTCTTAGTATTAAAGCTTTGTTTTCTTCTGGCCTAAATTGTAGCCAAATGTAAGAAATTTTAACTTACAATCTTGATGTAACTCTTGTAAAAAATGTTAGGAGATTTTTAATGTTTGTTAACTGTTCTGGGATTTCAGAAGCTTTATACAAGAGAAGCATTTTTTTTAAAAAATCAACTAGATTTTGAATGAAGAAATAAACCAACATTTTATTTAAATGGATTTGGTTTTAATTCTTAGGAAATTAATGATCTGCCTATTGTTCATTGTCCAAATAGGAATTCAGAATTATAGATATTAAACATAAAATCCCAGTTATTAGTAAATGTGACATGGCACTGCTTCATTTTCACTCTGACAAAGTAAAACATTAGGAGAAGATGGGGGTTGGGGGAATCTCAACGGAAATATCACTCACACCAAGAAAAATAGAACTGAGGTAATCCTGTTTGCAGCATGAGTTAACCTGCAACTGATTTTGTTTTACAGATGGTTTTATCATTAGCATCTGAACTCAGAGAGAATCATCTTAATGGATTTAACACTCAAAGGCGGTAGGTGTTAAACTAAACATCCTTCTTCTCAAATTTCAAAATGTATCAATTTGGTTATGAGAGGAAAATTTTATAATTCATAGGAAATGCATGTTCAGTTATGGTTGTATTCTATGTAGAAAGATTATCTTATTTTAGTGGCATACATAGCAAATTGGTAAGTGTTTTCATATTCTTTTTTAAATCACTATTTTCTTAACTTTCACAGAGCAGTAAGTAAATCATGCAACATCTTTTGTGGGCCCATTAAGTAAAAAGCCCTATATATACAGTAGGGAACACAAAAGAAAGAGCAGCACTTAGTTTTATCCTGGGGTTGCTCACTCTGCAGGAGGGGAATGTACACAGATGCAAGCGTGTGCTCTCTTACTAGCCTGCTGTGGCTCTGCCTCCTCCTGCTCCCAGCACAGACACACACACAGGCAGAGTCAGGATATTTACAAGGCAACATTTTATGTGAACATATACCCTATTTTAAAAAACATCATATTCCAAAATCTAGACTAAACAAAGAGATTCAGACAAATTAAAAGGCAATTAATTACATTACAAATGTTTCTTCACTCTGTGAAAGAAATCAGTTTTTATTGGTGAGCATTTCATTTTTAACATGTCATTAATCAAGAGAATCTGAGACTGAGGGATTGGTGATTTTTTTTTCTTTGTAAAGCTGTTGCTAATTCCAGCTCTATCAGAAATTGTCTTTGTCCTCAACCTTTAGAAATCCTTTGCTCCTAACCCTTAAACTATGTAATTATTAGAGGAAAACATTGGAGAAGTCTTTATTATGTTGGATTGGCAATGTAAGAAGAAGAATATATAGGAGACATGGAAAGTGTTTAGATTTATTTATTTACATGTCAGGTAAAGACGGCTTTAGTTGTGAGGTGAATGAGGTGAATGTTGACTGATGCCTCTTTAGATTTATGTAATTATAAATTTATTTAAAAGGACTTTAAAAATCAGCCAGTGCAATGTGTATATACTCCCTACACCAAAATCCCAAAATGTACATCACAGTTGATGATTTTTTAATAAGCAGCTGACAATAAGTTTTTAAATTTATTAATAAATAGAAACAAAGGATCAGAATGCAAAATATAGGAATGACTTACAAAAATCAGTCATAAAGAGGCAAATACTCCAGTATGGAAAAGAGCAAGGAATATAAGCAGGTCGTTACCAAAAGATGAAAACTGAATTGATAATAACATTAAAGGAGTTCTTCAGGAGTGACATCAGCAAGATGGCAGAATAGGAAGTCCTAGACTTTATTTCCCAATAGAGACATTGACTTAACTACAACATACATCCCCCAAAAGTTTAATGAGAACTACAGAACCAATTAAGAAGTCACAATACTGCAGGCAAGCTCAAAGTCTAGAATAGCCACATTGAAATTGGTTAAAATGTCTATTTTGTGTCAACTGTGATAGCCCTTTTCTAAGGCTGACACAGCTTGGTGAGATTGGTAGGAAAAACTCAGCTTGTAGCTTCTCTCCCTTGGGAGGGAAAAAGAAGAGTGGAATGTGCATCCAACATTTTCACTTTTTAGGGAGCAGACGAGGAATTTATTTCTCTCTCTACTGACTGAGAGCACTAATGAGGAAATGGCATACAGTAATCCCTCTTTATCTGCAGGGGATATGTTTCAAGACACCCAGTGGATGTCTGAAACTGTGGGTAGTACCAAACCTGATTGCCATCAATCATATTTCTGTATTCCACTCACAAATTCAGTGTCTTTTCCATCCTAAGCACTTATCATGCATGATGGCTATAATTTTTGCCATGTGAGATGCAATGATAAAACTAACAAATTTTTTTTCCTTCTTTACAATTTCACAGACGATTTGTTTTTACGATAGATCTCAGCAACCTCAGCATGTGATTTTTTTCTTTCCTTATTAAGTTGAGAACTTTCACCTCTTCACTTAAAGGAAGCACTTTACAATTTCTCTATGGCATATCCGAATTGCCAGCCCCAGTGCTCTTGGACTTTGAGGTCATTATTAAGCATTAATAAAATAGGGGTTACTTGAACACAAGCACAGTGATACTGTGACAGTTGATCTGACAACCAATATGGCTACTAATCAGGTAGTGTATATCATGGATACCCTGGGCAAAGGGATGATTCATGTTCCAGGTGAGACATAGTGGGACAGCATGAGATTTCATCATGCTACTCAGAATAGTGCACAATTTAGGCCAGGTATGGTGGCGCGTGCCTTTAATCCCAGCATTTTGGGAGACTGAAGCAGATGGATCACCTGATATCGGGAATTCAAGACCAACCTGGCCAACATGACAAAACCCCTTCTCTGCTAAAAATGCAAATTAGCTGGGCATGGTGGCTCATGTCTGTAGTCTCAGCTACTCAGGAGGCTAACGCAGGAGAATCACATGAACCTAGGAGTTGGAGGTTGCAGTGAGCTGAGATTACACCACTGCACTATAGCCTGGGCAACAAGGGCAAGGCGTTATCTCAAAACAAACAAACAAACAAAAAAACGCACAATTTGAAAGAATTATTTCTGGAATTTTTTCATTTGATATTTTTGTACCACGGGTGACCATGGCTAGCTCAAACTACAAAAAGTAAAACTGCGGATAAAAGAAGACTACTTTTGATGCCTTGGGGCCATGGAGAACAAAAGAAAGCTAAGTGGTTTGTGGTAGCACCAGAGAATTGACAGTGCTGCGGATGGAGGCTGGTGTAGCTCAGCATAATTGGGAGAAAGTGCCTGGCTCATGACTTGTTGTTTGGGAGGGGAAGAGAAGAATGGAATATATATCCCGTATTCTGGCTTTTCAGGGGCCTACCAGAGGGACTGGTGTCAGTCTTGGCTGACCCACAGCGCTGACGGAGATGGCCTCACACTTCCGAACAAGATAGCTCAGCAGCTTGTTGCAGCACTGGAGAATCTGTAATACCACAGACAGACACTAGAGGGAGGAAGAGATTGGGAGCTCTTGAGAAAGAAACTGGTAAAGCCCTCTAATTTGGAAATCACAAGCCCTCTAATTTGGAAATCACATGCATAAGCTCAGAGAAGACATATCCTTGGAAAAGATTTGAGGGACCTCCAGAATCTCTAGTTGAGAGTCCATTTGTGAAAGTCTTCCCTGTACCATGTCTGTCCATAAAGACTGAGATAAGTGGATGTGTCTTTAAATGTACGAAATACAACGAAAACAACAAGATACAAAGTAAACCAGGGAAACATGGCATAATCAAAGGATCAGAATAAATCTACAGAAGCAGACCCTAAAGAAACAGAAATGTACGCATTACCTGACAAAGAATTTGAAATAATTGTCTTAAGGGATCTCAAGGCACTGCAAGAGAACACAGATAATTAAATGAAATCAGGAAAACAATACATGAACGAAATGAGAATATCAACAAAGATATAGAATAAATGAGAACCAAGCAGATATTCTGGAGCTAAAAAACCACAATAACTGAAATGAAAAACTTACTCGAGTGGTTCAGCAGTAGATTTGATCAAACAGAATAAAGAGTCAGAAAACTTGTACACAAATCATTTGAAATTATTAAGTCAGAAAAAAAAAAGAATAAAGGAAAGTAAAGAAAGCCTAAGACACTTGTGGAACAACATCATGTGGAACGGTATACACATTATGGTAGTTCTAGAATAAGAGAGAAAGGGGCAAAGAACTTATTTGAAGAAATAATGGTAAAAACTTCCCAAATATTTGGAAGGAATTTGATATCCTAATTTAAGAAGCTCAAAGGACTCCAAAGAATGAACCCAAAGAGGCCCACACCAACATAAACAAAAATTCGAATTGTCAGAAGTTAAAGACAGAATGTTGAAAGCAGCAAGAAAAAAGTAGCTTGTCATATAGAAGGAAGGTTCCAGAAGATTGTCAGTGGATTTCTCAGCATAATTACAGGCCAGAAGGGAGTGGGATGATACATTCAAAGAGCCAGAGAGGAAACAAAACAAAACAAAAATCCCTTCCAACTAACAATACTTTATCTGGGCTAAATCATTCTTCACAAATGAAGAAGTAAAGATACTCTCAGATGAACAAAAGCTGAAGAAGTTCATCACCACTAGACTTGCCTTACAAGAATTGCTAAAGGGAATCCTTCAAGCTGAAATGAAAGGATATTAAACAGCAACATGAAAGCATACAAAAATATAAAGCCTTCTGGTAAATGTAAATATACAGACAAATTTAAAATCTTATAATACTGTGTCATATAGTACAGTTGTACCTCAGTATCCACGGAGGATTGATTCCAGGACTCCCCACACATACCAAAATCTACAGATGCTCCAGTTCCACACCAAACAAATGGTCAATCTTTGGGTTCTACATCCTGCAAATACTATATTTTTGATCCATGATTAGTTGAACCCATGGATATAGAACACATAGATATAGAGGGCTGACTGTATATAAATCATTTTTAATTCTTGTATAGAACTTAAAAGATAAAAGCATAAATAAAATTAAACTATGGTGATAGATACAAAATAGAAAAGGATGTAATTTGTGACATTGATAACATAAACTGGGGAGGGAGATGTAAATGAGTAGAGTTTTAGTATGTGATTGAAGTTACCTTGTTAGGTTGTTATAATTCTAAGATGTTTAATGTAATCCCCATGGTAATAACAAAGAAAATACCTGTAGGAGATGCACAACAGAAAATGAGAAGGAAATCAAAGCATGTCACTATGAAAAAGATCAATGAAACACAAAGGAAGGGAATAAGAGAGGAAATCATGAACTGAATGACTACAAGGTATATAGAAAACAACAAAATGTCAATAGTAAGTCCTTCTCTATCAGTAATTAGGTGAACATGAATTAAACACCCCATTCAAATGATGTGAAGTAGCAAACTAGATCAGAAAACAAGATCCAACTATATCCTAGCTATATTCTGTCACTTGAGTTACAAGGATATACATAGACTGAAAATGAAAAGATGGAAAAATATATATCATGTAAATGGTAACCAAAATAGAGCAGGTATAGCCATACTTATATCAGAAAACTATCAAAAGAGACAAAGAAAAAGATTATATAATAGTCAAAGAGTCAATTCGCTGGGGAGATACAACAATTACAATAATATATATACTTAACAACAGAGCATCCAAATATATGAAGCAAACACCAATAGAGTTGAAGAGAAAAACAGACAGTAACACAATAATAGGAGATTTCACCACCCCTCCTTCAATAACAGATTGATTAACCAGATTGAAGATCAGTAAGAAAATAGAACTTGAGTAATGCTGTAGACCAATTGAACCTAATTGACATATATAGAACATTCTGCCCAGTAACAGTAGAATATACACTCTCCTCAAGCACATATAGAGCATTCTCTAGGAAAGATGACATGATGGGCCACAGAACAAGTCTTAACAAATTTAAGAAGACTGAAACCATAGTACTATTTTTTCTGACCACAGAGGAATGGAAATTAATAACAAAAGGAAAACTGGAAAATTCACAAATATGTGGAAATTAACACTCTTAAAAAATCAATGGGTCAAAGAACAAATTACAAGAAACATAGAAAATAACTTGAAACAAATGAAAATGAAAAAACAGCATATCACAACCTATGGGATGCAGCAAAAGCAGTTCTAAGCAGGAAGTTTATAGTGGTAAAGGCCTACGTTAAAAAAGAAGAAGGTGTACATACTTTTGAAGGAAGAAAAACAAGAAAAGAAGGATCTCAAATCAGAAACCTAACTTTACACCTCAGCAACTAGGAAAAGAAGAACAAACGAAACCTAAAATTAGAAGGGAAAGACTGATAAAGATTAGAGTAGAAGTAAATAAAATAGAGAATAGAAAAAAAATCAATAAAATTAAGAGTTGCGTTTTTGTAAAGATCAGCAAAATTGACAATTCCTTAGACTAAGTAAGGAAAAAAGAGGAGACTTAATAGCAAAAATCAGGAATGAAAGAATAGAAATTAAAACTGATACCACAAAAATTAAAAAGATTATGAGACTACTATGAATGATGATATGCCAACAGATTGAATAACCTAGAAGAAATAAATTTCTAAAAATATACAACCTTCATGACTGGATTATGAAGAAATAAAAACATCTGAACAGATCTGTAACTAATAAAGAGATTGAATTGGTTATTCAGAACCTTTCAACAAAGAAAAAAACCAGGACCAGATGGCTTCACTGGAGAATTCTATCAGACATTTAAAGAAGAAGTAACACCGATCTTTCTTAAACTCTTCCAAAAAATTGAAGAAGAGGGAACATTTCCAAACTCACTTTGTGAGCAAGCATTACCATGACACCAAAATCAGGCAATGAAACTACAAGAAAACAGACTGATATCCTTCATGAATCATGATGCAAAGATTCTTAGCTTAAAGTGTATTCAACAATACGTTAAGAGGATTATATACCATGACTGAATGAAAATTATTCCTTGAATACAAGGATGGCTCAATATACAAAAATTACTATAATGCGCCACATTGATAGAATGATGAACGGAACCCACCTGATCATCTTAATTAATGCAGAACTAGGATATGACAAAACTCAACACTCACTTATGGTAAAACATTCAACAAATTAGGAATAGAAGGTGATGACCTCAATGTAATAAAGCAATAGCATATTTGTATATATTTCTAAATAATTAGGAACAAGATCTCTAAGAAATATTTGCACACCCATATTCATTGAGTATTATTTACAAGAGCCAAGAGGTGGAAGCAACCTATATAATGCCTATCAGCAAATGAATGAATAAAGAGAATATGGTATCTCTACACGATGGAAGATTATTCCACCTTAGAAAAGAAGTCCTGTCATATGCTACAATGTGGATGAAACTTAAGGACATTATGCAAAGTGAAATAAACTAGTGACAAAAGGTAAATACTGCATGATTACACTTATGTGTGGTATCTAAAGTAGTCAAACTTGTAGAAACAGAATGTAGAATAGCGGTTACCTTGGGATGGGAGGAAGGGGGAAATGGGAGTTGTTGTTCAATGAGTATAGAGTTTTAGTTTTGCAAGATATGAAAGTTTTAGAGATTTGTTGCCCATAAGGACATATAGTGAACACTACTGTACCATACACTTAAAAATACTTAAAATGGTAAATTTTATGTTAATATGCTTTTCACCACAATTTAAAACTGGTCTGCGAGCTCTTCTGTGCATTTTCAGGAAAATGTAAACTACAACATCAGTTAGACACATCCATTAGGTTATGCTGAGCTTCAGGAGAGGACATTTATGTTCTGATGGGAACATAAGTAGGCACAGCCACTTAGCAGAACAATTTAGTCTTAGAATTTGGGATTCCTCATCAGTCTCTCCATGAGTGCTTTGGTTACTGTAGCCTCCAATAATTGTGGGAGGATCAAGAGGTGGTGTTAGTTGAGGTTGCCAGTAAATTGTATTCTGGGCATTAGAGTACTCCCATATTTTCTGGAGGTTTATAGCCATTTGGGACTGGCTTCTCCTTCACAGGCCTCCTTCCTCTTTCCTGTTAGGAGTCAGGACATTTCTATTATCTCTTGCCTAAGGATAGTGGATAAGAAGAAAGAGTGTATAAGGAAGGCAGTGGACAAGAAGAAAGAGTGTATAAGGCAGCTTGCTGCCAGGTTGCCCCCTGCTCCTTGAATTCACCCCCAAATTAACTCTTACCTTTTATAGTAGTCCTCTTTTGCAAGCTGTTAGGGCTGTGGTATTTTCCTTCAAAAAGATCCCACCTACCTACCATGTCAAGCTTTTCTCAGAATTTGTGGATTATCAAGAAACCCCCATTTTACAGTATTATATATTTAATTGTAAAAATTCTTTCATCGTTTCTAGGAGTTGGGAGTATAGCATGAATGCTAGGACATTCATGTCCTTAGTTCGTCGCTTGATTCAGTCTTTTAGGTTACATTTCCATCTTATTTTCTCTTAGCTAGATTATGAGAGTCACTGTTGTTCATAGGTCTTGCTGTTCAGTCCCCAGGATGTGTAGCAGTTCTATAACAGAGCTACTCAAAGTGTGGCCCTGCAAATCAGCAGCATCAACATCCCTGGGGGAGAGGCCAAGAAATAGGAGTTTTTTTAAAACATCTTTCCATACGTACTCAGGAAGTTCGAGAAATGCTGCTGTATACTGCTTCTTTAGAAGCAGTTCCCATAACTGCATAACAATCTGAATACTGTATGGTGACATGATAAAATTCTATTTATGGTTTTTGTTTTTGTTGATGAATTCCTTAATAGTTTAGCTGTATTATTTTGTTGATAATAGTAAATTCTCATGAAGATAATTTTTTGTCAAACTATCCATAGTGATCTATTACGTGTGAACAGTTTGTCTTTTCTCCTCAAATATTCACCTTTTCTAAATTGTACTTCCTGTTCTGTACCACTTTCCTAAGTGGCAGATATCCTTTCAACATTTACCTTCCACAGTGCTTTATCATCTTTCTCTTACCACCATGGTTTTAGATCTAAAATTCATTAATGTGTTTTTGAGTCCATCATCTAAGTTGTTAACAGAAAAGACACATTTAGCTTGAGCTGTAAATATCTTACATTTTTGGAATATATGAGCTTAACGTGTGGGGTGGTAGAGGGACATGTGTGGGTGAAGGTGTATGCTTTGCACATAGCCTAGCAGAATATATTGCATAGAATTAGGGCTGGATGGATGTTTGTACAATGGAAAGGTAGGCCTGAGAGTTGCATGTGTGTATCACTCATGTAGCGTCTGAAATAAGCAGGCAGGCCTCCAGCCTGACTCATCAGACCTCCTCCCCAAAAGATCTCTAAGTACAACCTTTCTCTCATTATCTGAAAAGAGGAAATGAAACGAGTCAGAGATTATTTACTAGGTGGAAAGACTGTGGTGCCGAAGACATTAATCAAGTAATGCAGCTCATGGCTGTAGACTGTATCTTCTAATTAGGCTGGAAATGATCCAAGATAATTTTCCTGAAAAATTTAAAAATCTCATAAAGACAGGTAGTTCTTGGGTGTACCAAAATTCGGTCAGGCCAACTGATAGTCTTCCAAAGAACTTCAAGGTGCACACAGTCTTCATGGCTCCTCTTTTGGTCTGAAGTTTGTCAGAGTGTGGAGATCCAAGTTTAAGTGGGGAGTTAAGCAACACTTTCCAGATTGAATTACACTAAGCATTAGGTCTTGACTGATTGCCAGAGCAGCACTTCCAAATAATTTCTGCACAGGAATTCAGCTGCAGAAGGCTAGACAGTAACCATATACTGCTGGGAGCATCCTTCCTGTGTGGCTGTATTGTAGCTTCCAAACCATCTGCCTCAAAACACAGGGCTATGGGATAAACTGACAATGCTCAGAGTGTTGTTCCTTTTAGATGGTTTGTAGCAAAGAACAGGATAGAATTTAAACGTTATGTCACTGAATTGTTGACTTTACTTGGTGGCAAGTGAAACTCTATTTAAAACCCTATGACAACACCATTTGTCAGGCCTCTAAAAATAATGCAAAAAGAAAATAAGCAAATTTTCCAACTTATTTTGTTCCTCTGGAGATCCGTGCGTCCGAAGTTATGAGGTCAATTTCTGTATTTTCTGTGAGACTTTTTGAATCTTTGGGAATGAACTTTAAACACTCAAGTGCTAAAAAATCAGAAAAAATAAATGCCTTCTAGAAGGAAAAAAACAAAAAAAACAGCATAGCATTGTTTATATGGTGCTTA
The DNA here is from genome assembly GCF_009761245.1 of Sapajus apella. Lineage (NCBI taxonomy): Eukaryota > Metazoa > Chordata > Mammalia > Primates > Cebidae > Sapajus > Sapajus apella. The sequence continues at coordinate 864,214 of NW_022437098.1, read as the reverse complement.
AGTTTGGGAGCTCTTGGCTGCTTGGACATTTGAAGTCATACTTGTGAAAGGAAAAGAATGTTAAAACTCACATTCATAAGTGGATGTGACTCTCCTGAATTTAAGCATATACTGGAAAGTAGTTTGCCCATTATGCTATATTCTGATTTAATTGTTTTGATTTAAAAATCTTAAAAATGCACAGAGAACTTCAGATATGTAGGAGAAAGTTATGTAGAATTGTGATACCTATTTTAATTATTGTTACTATGATGACTAATGTCAGCAAAAAACGTAATGGCTCCAGCATGGTTGGCAGCTGTCTTGAAAATGTTGTCACGGTGCCATTCTGTTACCTGATTTCATTAAACCGGCTTCCACTTGAGATAGGAGCACACTTGGCAGAATTTATAATTCGCTGGACAACTGCAGACTTAAAAGTTTTGGTTCTCACACTACCTTTTAGGAATCCAAGTTATTTTATGGATGGCGAACAGAAAAGCTCCTAAAAAGACTCAAAAAGCATGGTAGGCATTAAATTGCTTTTTAAATTCAATCTTCTGATAGGTATAAATGAACTCAGTCTAAGAGATTGAATTACCTTAAAAACTATGTATAAGGGCTCAACACATTCGGAAAAGTACCTGGAAAAAATTTATCTTGTTGAATGCTAAAATTCTTTAAAGAAAATATTCGAAACATCATTCGGTAGAGCAAATTAGGAATGTATCAGATATGTCGGTTTACAGGGAGCACTCTACTAGCACAGACATCTCATATTCTTAGTAAATTCAATTAAGAATTTTACTGATTGTATCATAGGTTTGCTTTGACTGGGAATATCCTGAACTGCTAACTAAATTCCCATTTTATCCTTGCTCCTCCTGCCAGCTGGGATGCCAGCATGGGCATCCTTCAGTGGACTTCACTCTGTGCCAGGGAATTTGTTCATACTACTTTTGAAAAACAAGTATTCTTAACAACAACAGCAACAACAACAAAATTATGAACTGGGGAATAAACCTCTTCCAAACATTGTTTCAGCCCAGGTGCAGTGGTTTACCACTGTAATCCCAACACTTGGGAGGCCGGGGTGGGAGGATTGCTTGAACCAGAAGTTTGAGACCAGCCTGGGCAACATGGAGAAACCCCATCTCTAAAAAAAAAAAAAAAAAAAAAAAAAAAAACCAAACTCAAAAATTAGCCAGGTGTGGTGGTAAGCACCTGTGATCCCAGCTACTAGGGAGGCTGAGGTGGGAAGATTGCTTGAGCCTTGGGAGGTTGAGGTTGCAGTGAGCCAAGATCATGCCACTGCACTCTAGCTTAGGTGACAGAACAAGACCCTAAAGAAAGAAAGGAAAAAAAAAGATTATTTTAGTTGGTACCTTCCAGCAGAGTCTTTTAATTGTGGTTCAGAAGACTTTAGAAACCATTCTGAACAGCTTGTCTTCTGTCCAAGGGTGAGAAAATGAAAAGCACAAATAACTCTACAGAAATAGCCTGAAAAGAGACCAGTACAATCAAATAATGGGAAGAGGGCAAGAAGATGTAAATAATGGGGAAAAAATATTCCAGAGGGAAATAAATACTAAGCAATCTAAAGCTGATTAAAGATTTTTTTTTGGAGACAGAGCCTTGCTTTGTTTCCCAGGCTGGAGTGCAGTGGTGCGATCTCAGCTCACTGCAACCTCTGCCTCCTGGGTTCAAGCGATTCCCTGCCTCATCCTCCTGAGTAGCTGGGACTACAAGCACCCACCCCTACGCCCAGCTAATTTTTGTATTTTAGTAGAGACGGGGTTTCACCACCTTGGCCAGGCTGGTCTTGAGCTCCTCACCTTGTGATCCACCTGCCTGTACCTCCCAAAGTGCTGGAAAAGATGATTATATTTTAATGAGCTACCTTTGCTATTTTGGAAATAAGAACCTGAGGCAGTAAGTAACTTCTTTATTATGAATATTTCTCCTTCCTTCCTTCCCTCCCCTCCCCTCCTAATTTTTATATTTTTAGTAGAGATGGGGTTTCACCTTCTTAGCCAGGTTTGAATGCCACCCAACACAAATTTGTAAACTTTCTTAAAACATTGAGATTTTTTTGCGATTTTTTTTAAGCTCATCAACTATCATTGGTGTTAGTGTATTTTGTATTAACCCAAGACAATTCTTCTTCCAGTGTGGCCCAACGAAGCCAAAAATATTGGACATCCCTGGCATACAGAGTAACATAATAGACTGCAGAGACTCAGAAAGGGAAGGGTAGGATGGGTAGGGAGGGCAGGGATGAAACACTACACGTTAGGTGCAGTCTACTCAGGTGATGGGTACCTTAAGATCTCAGAATTCGCCAGTATACAATTCATCCATGAAACAAAAAACTACTTTTACCGACAAGCTATTGAAATAAAAATTTAAAAGTAAATATTCAAAGCTAAAAAAATAGATGCATTTATTAACTTCATGAAAATGAAAATGAAGTTTTAAAGAATATGCAAGCCCCCTACAGTGATCTACAGAAGCCTTTCCACCGTCCTCCCTGGTTCACTGGGTGTGGCCACATTGATCCCCTTTCTATTTTCAGAAGCTGAGGGCCTTTGCATTTGCTTTTCATCTGTCTGCAACGTTTCGTCTCAGTTGTATATGTGGCTTGTTCATGTACTTACTTCAGAGCTCTGCTCAAATGTGAATTTCTGTCACCTCTCAGTATTCTTTACTTTTCATCATGACACTCAATATCACCTGGCATTGTATTGTTTCTCTCTCTGGCGAGACCTTGTCATCTTTGCATCTGCATCATGTACCCCTCAAAAAGAGCCTTTACTACATACAGTAGGGGATCAATAAATACGTATTAAATGAACTAATAGGACAAAGATACACAAATACATAAACACATTCTCTGAAGAGGAAACACAAGTGGGTAACAATTATTGTCTCACAAGTTATAAGGGAAATGCAAACTAAGGCAATGAAATAGTATTTTTTTCATCAAATTTGCAAGAAATAAATAATGATATTATTGGAAAGGGTAGAAAAGTAAATTGATATGGTCTTTTGCAAGGCAGTTGTTTTTGTATGTTTGTTTATTTTTGAGACAGTCTTTCGGTCTTGCTCTGTCTCCCAGGCAGGAGTGCAGTGGTGTGAACACAGCTCACTGCAGCCTCGACCTCTTGGACTCAAGCAAGGGGTTCCCTTGGGGCTCCCACCTCAGTGCCCCGAGTAGCTGCAACTGCAGGTGGAAGCCACCACACCCGGCTAATTTTTGTATTTTTTGTAGAGATGGGGTTTCTCCATGTTGCCAGGGCTGGTTTTGAACTTCTGGGCTCAAGTGATCTGCCTGCCTCAGCCTCCCAAAGTGCTGGGACTTCACGAGTGAGCCACCACCCCCGACCTTGGAAGGCAATTTAATATGCAAGTACTCACACATGGACACAGACAGGCATATGCAAGGGTACTGCTGCAGCCCTGTTGCAATAGTGAAAAATCAGAAGCAGCCTCAGTGCCTACTGATAGTGGCATTGTTAATTACAGAATACATGTATGCTTTAATACTAGGCGGCAGGTTTTTAAGAATGAGGGACAGCTAATATGCTCTATATTGTGGTGCCATTTGTGTTTCACAAAATGCAAGACTAAATTTCTGTATTTATAATTACATATGAAAATACCTAGAAAAATGTTGAATAGACTCCACGCAGAACTTTCATTTTATTTATCATTCACTGGACATGGATTTGTTGAGCATGTGCTGTGTGAGAAGAATTATCCAAATGCTAGGGATAGAGTCGTAGGTAAAGTAGGAGAAGCTGCCTGCCATCATAGAGCTTCTGCCCTCATAGGAGGAAGCGAACCATGAGTGCTACAAGGGAATACTATATAGGTCAGGTGGTGAAAGGTACCAGGAAGAGAGGTAAAGCATGGGTAGGAAGGCACTTGAAGCTCCAGTGTCCAGTGGCGATTTCTGCACATCCTGTAAATGTGCACTGTCCAGTACTGTAGCCGCCAGCCACCTATAGCTGTTAAGTACCTGAAATGTGACTAGTGCAGCTGAGGAGCTGGATTTTAAATTTTATTTCATTTTAATTCATTTACATCTAAATTGCCACACATGGTAGACAGTATAATGACATGGGATGATCAGAGAAGACTTCACTTAACAAAGGGACATTTGAGCTGCAACCAGGGAGCTAGTCATGTATTTCAGGCAGAGTGAACAGCAGGACCTTATTTGGGGCAGTCAGAGGCAGAAAAGACAAAAAGGTAAGAGTGGAAGGAGATGAAGCCAGTGAAACAGATGGGGACCCACTATGGAAGGCCTTACTGGCTAGTGAAAGACATTGCTTATTCTCTACATGAGGCAGGAAGCCACTGCAAAGCTTTGAGCAGACAGGTGTTGTGATCTGAATTTTTAAAGGAGTGCTAGAACTGTTCTGATGATAAACCATAGAAGTGAGTGCAGAGGCAAGAAGTCCAGAGGCTACTCCATCACTCAGGCTGGAGGTAGTGGTGGATTGCTCTCCACACTTAGGAGGGCGGTGACGGAGGTGTTCCGAAGAGGTCAGATGTGTTGCTAGTATTCAGATAGATCAGATGAGAGGCCTGAGAGAAACGGAGGAATCAGGATTTGGGCCTGAGCAAACGAGACAGCACTGGGGAAAGGGAACACTGGGAGGAGAATTCAGGAGTTGTGCTTTGGGCATATTAAGTGCCTGTGGATATAAAGAACAAAGTCCTGGCCATGAGTGACACCGAAACAGCAATGGCAGCTAAAGGATTTCTTCCTAAAGAACTGGATAAAAGACAAGTGTTCATTGATGGTGTTAGAGTCATTCTCTTTGTTTAGAGGCAAAACAGGTGATGTGTTGTTGACCTTTTTAGGATGAAGGTTTTATAGGTCCTCAATTATGCGTGGTTCTTAGATTTGGGTGATTATTTCTTATTTCTTCCTTAGAATGGCTCCTGAACGAGTGGCATCCCTGTCACGAGTTTGTGTCCCACTTATTACCCTGCCAGATGTCGACCCCCTGGTGGAGGCTTTGCTCGTCTGTCACGGACATGAACCTCAGGAAATCCTCCAGCAAGAGTTCTTTGAGGCTGTAAACGAGGCCGTTTTGCTGTAAGTGGTGTTCACGTCTCCTATCATCCTGTGTCGTTTTTCCTTTTCTTAGAAGGCTGTGGTGTATTGGAAAGACTATATGACAGCAGTTTCCAAACGTTTTTGTCTCAGTGCCCCATATAACTCTTAAAAATTACTGGAAATCCCAAAGAGTTTTATTCTTTTAACTTTTATTTTAGGGTTGGGGATACAGGTGAAGGTTTGTTACGTAGTAAACACATGTCATGGCGGTTCGTTATACATATTATTTCATCACCCAGGTATTAAGCCTAGTTCCCAATAGTTACCTTTTTTGCTCCTCTACCTCCTCCTACCCCTTCTCAGGTAGACCCAGCAACTATTGTTTCCTTCTTTGTGTTCATACATTCCCAAGAGTTTTTTTAAAGATCTGTTAAACACCTATTAATATTTGCCATATTTGAAACTAAAACAAATTTTTAAAAATATATTTCTTCATTTAAAAAATAAAAATAATTTGATTACATGTTAACACAAATAGTGTATTTTTATGAAAAAAATGCTCTTTTCAAAGCCAAAAAAAACAGTTTGACAAGAGCAGCATTGGTTTTACATTTTTGCAAGTCTCATTTTCTGCCCTAAGACTGCTGGATTCTCATATCTGCCTCTGGTGGGATGTGTTGTTTCGGTTGAAGTGTATGAAGAAAATCCAGCCCCACATACATAGTAGTTGGGAAAGGGTGGAGTATTCTAAAAGCCATCACAGATCACTGTGGATAATTCTGCTTTGATAGCTCACCAAAATTTGAAAATGGTCATTTTTTAAAGGTTAGTTGCAGTGTGGAATCTGAAATTATGTCAGTTAACTTTCTATACTCTATTACATTAAAACCCATTGGTCTGTCTTGCACTTGCAGTGGATCTTTTTGTATAATTTTGTAGCATTATGCATGGTTCATGTGGAAGATCTTAGTTCATTGTATATTATGTATACATTATGTGTATCTTCCAAACATTGACATATTTCATATGCAGTATCAAAACCTACAGTCATTACTGTCACCACGGATCTCATCAGAAATGAGTTTAAGTATTGGGAAGCTGTGAAGCTTATGTTGGTGGACTTAGATTTTCCAGGATTCTAATTTCTGCTTAAAAGCTAAAATTTATCATGGGCTACAAATACTGTCATTTTCCTTAGGGGACTGAGTCATTTTGCTAATTATTGAGAAAGTCTGTGTCTAATCCCAACGTGTGACTAACCACTGCTTATCTGCTAGTCATTCTTTCAAGTCAATTTTCACGACAAAAAGCAGTCAGGTGAGCCCCAGCTGAAAGAATTGTGCAGGTGTACAAGTGGAGTGCTTTTCTCCAGACAACCATCGTTTTTTGTTATGAAGCAGAAGAGCTTTATGCACACTTTCCTCTTCACCATATAGAATTCTTTTCTAAAAGTATCCTTGAGGGCAACAGTTTAATAAAATCAGTATGTTATACTGCTTCATCAAGCATTCGTATGTGAAAACGTGGTGTTTCGACTGTGTGTGTGTGTGTGGTGGTGAAGAGTAGCATGAGGATTGTCTCTGCTCTGATTCCTGCTGAGATGCAGCTGTGTTACCCACTGTTGCTTTTGCACTATCAGCGCAAACGTCAACATGGTTGTTCAGGAAGAACCAGGAGATTCAAAATAGTGCTTCCCTACCACTTGTGTGTGTGGCCAACTTTCATATAAAAGATCTTCTGTGCTTGGTTGGAGCTGATAACAGACAACTACAAGCAATACAGCAAGCCCAGAGATTCTATTGTAAGGCAGAAGTGCAGTTCTGTTGATGACATACTAATTTATCACATCTGCATTTACATTGTTTGTTTTTCTTTAGACTCTGAATGATTGATCTCAAACTGATGTGGCAATTAATTTGCACCATAAGAGTATTTAAAAGATTGTTGCATAAGACACAATTAAATAAATCATTAACATCTGTAAAGGCAAGGGAAAAATAACTTTCCTCATATTTTTTTCTTTATTTACAGTTTAGCCCACTTTCTCTGGAGCAGATGTCTCCATCTTGTGAGTCAGAGAATTCTCTGATTTGTCAGTTTCATATTTTCTCGATGAAACATCGGTAGGATGAAAAATTGGATCTTTTAATCCTCATTTTTAAAGCCAATGATCCATTCTTAAATACAAGAAAATATATTATAAGTAAATGTTACTTTCCAAATAAAATATTGTAAAATTCCAAAATAATAATATAAAATATATATTAGATATATAAGTAAAATATACACTATGTATATACAAAAAATATATATCTAATAAAATTATTTAAAATAACTTAGATGAAATTTAAAAATTAGAAAAGTTTTCAAAATTAAGAAATATATATTACTGCAAAACCCAACAAAGTATACTTATTTTTTCTTATGTTTCCGTGTAGCCCCAAGAGAAACTATGATAATTTTTAAAATAAATTTTTCTTTTAACACATCTCAATTCTTCCCTTCTTCCTTGGAAAGGATTCTTTGGACCCCACTTTGAAAATTACTGCATGACCTTATGACTACTGCTGTCTTTATGACTCCAAGTTAGGAGTTGCTCCGTCAGCAGTGTTTTAAAACACTGTAAATCTACTATGGTGGTATAATTTGCAGAGTCCCCTCAGTCTCAGATAATTAGATTCAAAGTGTTCACATTTCTGAATTCAAGGTTTACATGCAATGTGATTTTAAAATGATACTTACTGCTTATGAACCTCACATTTTATTAAGAATACTATGGTTTTAAAATCATTTTATTAATACTATTTATGTTTTCAATTCTTTTCTTTTGAGATAGGGTCTCACTCTGTCTCATAGGCTGGAATACATTGGTGCAATCTTGGCTCCCTGCAACCTCAACCTCCCAGGCACAGCCTCCTGAGTAGCTGGGACCACAGGTGCAGGCCATCACACCTGGTTAATTTTTCATATTTTTGGTAGAGATGGAGTTTCACCATGTTGCCTAGGCTGGTCTTAAACCTCTGAGCTCAAGCAGCCTGCCTACCTTGGCTTCCTAAAATGTTGGGATTATAGGTGTCAGCTGCTGTGACTGGCCACCCAATTCTTTATTTAAATACTTTTAGGAGAATTGTTACATATATAGACCCTTCCTTGCTATACAGTGCATTTTAAAAAACAAAACTGCAATACCTTTATTGCATGTTAAAATTGACATTAGTTCCTTATCATCATCACATACCTATTCAGGAATTAAATTATCCTGATTGTCTTACAATTTTTCTTCCAGTCGGTTTGTTAGAATCAGAGTTCAAATCTATACATTGCTTTTGGTTTATAGGTTCTTTTAATTCTCTTTCAATCTCTCTTTGGTTTTTGTTTTGAAATTATTTGTTGAAATAGTACAGTTTCTTTCCCCACTCTCAGGTGGTAGAGCATGTCCGCCCTCTTGAGTGTGATAAAGGGTGTGCGCCTCAGGAGCGCAGTCCTGTGGGCTTAGGTGGCTCCTTTGGTCACATTCTCAGTTCTCATGCAGTCAGGCCTGTTTTGTTACCTTCTGTTCTGCTTCTCTGGTCTCTTGCATGTGTGTATGGCAGTATCACTGCTTTAGTGGTGGCATCAACTGTGTTCAATACAAAATAAGGCTCCTTCCCTTTGATTTCTCTTTACCAGGGTTGTTTTTAGTTTGTTTTGCTATCATTCCTTGTCTTATATTTCACGTAACTTTTAAAACCAATTTTTCTAGTTGCAGGGGAGACACCCAGTGTCATTTGGAGGAAGGACTCTTATAAGTGTATAGATTAATGAGAGAGCTGGCGTTTTGATGATGTTAAGGCTTTCTGTCCACCTGTTCGGAACACATATGTTTTTCCATTTGTTCAGCTTTTGTGATCTGAAGGGAGTATTGTATATACTTTTCACACATTGGACTTAAGCATTTCTTATTCCTAATGTTTTGTTTTATTTGTGTTTTGAATGTTTTCACTGTCGTAAATGGATCTTCTCCATCTTCAAATAGATTTTCATTATTTTGTTGCCTTTGGAAAATGGACAAGCTCAAAACCACTGATGTGATTACAGTTCGGTGTATTTCCATTTTTTTATATGTAAGTCTTAAAAATTAGGATACATATTTTAATTTCAGTTTGTAGGAAAGGTTGTAATCTGAGACTTTGTGAAAGTGAGATTTAAAAAGAGAAATAGAAGATTAAGCCTCTTGATGTTTCAAAAAATGGTTAAAAAAACAAAATGTCCTTTTTTCTACTTACTCTAAACCTTCTCTCAGAATTCACCCAATAAGTGGAGTGAGCTTCCTGAGGAGTCTGAGCATTATCTTTGGTTGATATTGAATAAAGGGTGCCGTGAATGTGCAGCACAGTGCTGGGATTCTTCCCTCACAGTGCCCCAATACCCACAACGGAGCACACGCTTCACGGCCCCACCGCTGACCATACCAGTTGGCATTTTCACTCTCTACGGTGATTTTTCAAAATATTTGCAAAGAATATTTAACTGGAATGCTCTTGCCTCTCACCGTGACAGCTCTCTTCTCGATTTCATCTAGGAATATATTTCACAGGAGATTATGGTTTCAGGTACCCCCATGTCCAACCTTACTCTTTCAGCAAGAGCTGAATTAAAGGGAATGTGGAGGAGAACACATCTGGTCCTCTGTGAAACCCCAAAAGCTGTTTCAGAAATCGCTGGCCAGGCGACGTGCTCAGAGAACAGTTACTCCTGCTCCAGCTCAGCACTCAGAGGGACGCCAAGGGCAGCGGCTCCCCAAGCAGGCCTGCACTCCCTTGCTTGTAATTTTGCTTGTGATAGCACGTTCTCCCTCAACAACTCATAAAATTTATTTAGTTTGGAAAGTTATTTCTGCTAACCCATAAGGGACAGACTGTCCAGAAGTGCTGGGTGGTCTTCAATGTGTCCAAATCCTGTGGCTTAAGCTCAGCAAGTTCCCCAAGCAGTGGCGTAAGAGCTGGAGCCTCTCCATGGACACTTTCCCGTAGACAGAACATCCCAGCCACATGTTGACACAGCGAGGCTGATCCAATCAATCAGTGCAAATTACCAGCCGCGCCCAGCACCCCCTCCCCAAATGTACTGCATGGTCGTTTGGAAACCACATGCTTTCTTTGACCAGTGCTCCCTACCCTGTGTTTAGCCTTCCAACTATTTGCTTACCACAGTATACCAGTGGAATTTCTTCTGTTTGACAATTGGCTGGTGTTTTTGGCCTTGGCTTCCAAATGCAGTCATATATTTTCAGCAATGGGCTGCCTGTCTTTTAAACAGCAGATGCTTGCCCCTCTTTATGGTTTAGATAGCCTAGAGGAACTTTTAAATTTCTTGGGCTAAATGTCAACTTTTCATGTCTGTCCCTGGGGCTGCCATCATAGGCACCTGCAGGCTACAGATTGCATAAAACCTTCCTGGGCGGGCTACTGAGGCCCTTTTGTAAGTCTGGAGTGTAAGAAATTCAGCATGACATGTCCTCTGAGGTCATCCGAATCCACTGCTTCAAAATACTGAGAAGCTTGAAGACTGGATGGAGAATTTTTTCTGTATGCTTGAATGAATGAAACAGTGGACAAATGAAAAAAAAAAAAAAAAAGAATGAAGGCATGACTGTGATCTTGCGATACAATAAGAAATTATATTTGGTATTTATCCAGGCTCCTAAAACCCTTGGAATTTCCTGAGTGATGAGGTGAGAAAAGCATCTTTTATTATTCGTAAGTACCTTTCCACCACATCTGAGTGTAGAACAAGCTAGTGAAGTAACTCCTGGTGGGCCCTCCACCCCCACCATAGCCTCCGGATGGGGGCTGGTAGCCAGAGGAACCAACCATAGGAAAAAAGGCTGGAGCTTTCAGTACCATACCTAACCCCCAGAGTTCGACCTGATCACTACTGGCCAGTGATTTCATCAGTCATACTTACATTGTGAGGCCTACATAAAAATGCTAAACTGTAGGGTCATACCGCTTCCAGATTTGTGGTCACATCTAAGTGCTGGGAAGTTGGCATGCTTGGAGAGGGCCTGGGAGCTCTGAACTTTCCCCCAGGCGTGGCCTTCTGCATCTCTCCTATGTGGCTGTTCCTGAGTCGTATCTTTCAGAATAAACTGGTAATGGCAAGTGAAGCGTCTTCCTGAGTTCTGTGAGCTATTCTAGCAAATTATCAAACCTGAGGAGAGGGTCACTGGAACCTCTGATTTTATAGCTAGTTGGTCAGAAGAATGAGAGGCCTGGACTTGTGATTGGCATCTAAAGCAGGGGCAGTTTTGTGGGACTGCGCCCTTAACCTGCGGCATCTGTGCTCCTCCAGGTGGTGTCAGAACTGAATCATTGGGTACCCAGTTAGTGTGTAGAGAGTTGGGAGTATTGGTTGGTGTGGAGGAGAAAATCCAAGACTCATATTGAGTGTGAGAAGTGCTCTGTGAGGAAAGACAGCTCCTAGTAGTGGGAATGACTGACATTCTAGTAACTGACTGACCACGCTAACACTCACAGCTCAGGGGTGGCTCTGAGTGTTAAATAGAGCAGCCATATGATTTAAAATCTAGACCATGCCACTTTTGAGCGTTAAAGGAGATCCCTTTTATAAGTATGGTGGGATAACAGAAGTAAACTTGCAAACTGTCACACACTTAGTGTGACAAATGCTCACACTAAAATTTAAATGAGTTGAATGCCTGTAATAGTCTTAGCACAGTGCCTGGTACCCACAGTAAATACTCTGTAACCATTAGTGTCTACACCACACCACCCTTAATGTGCCCAATCTCGCCTGATCTCGGAAGCTGAGGGGGATTGGGCCTGGGGAGTAGCAGGTGCTGTGGGCTTTAAAAAAGAAAAAGAAGAAAACCAGGCACACTGGCACATACCTGTAATCTCAGCTACTCAGAAGGCTGAAGCAGGAGAAGTACTTAAGACCAGGAGTTCAAGTCCAGCTTGGGCAATGTAGCAAGACCCTGTCTCTCAAAAAGAAAAGTAAAAATAACTGTTAGCACATTACTATTACCATTATTGACTCCAGTAATTTATTATTTTTGACAATGTGTAGTATTAGGTTTTCTCAAACTCACATTTTTGCCCCTAACAAAAGAATCACTAAACTAAAACCAGATGTAAGAATAATTCTCATTGCCGGAATAGCTAATACGGCTTCCAACAATGCTTAATAAGAAAACAATTCATTATCCTATGAGAAGAACCTAATTTATGCTTCTTGACTAACTTATTTATTAGTAGTTTACTCATCTGGTGTGCTCTTGCATATCAAATTACCCCAAAAACAGGAGTCTAACTAGAATTACTCTGAGGAGCCACAGATTCTTTTGAATACCCTCAGTATCGTTCTAGCCATGTTACAAATCAGGAAAATAGGACCTCTGAAAATGGAACCGCAAATTACAAGAAAGGGCTGACCTACAATCAAGCTGTTGGGTTTGTGCTTTTTTTCACCTTAGATAAGAAAAATCAGGATTTAAATATTGTCAAATCATATAGGTGAGTGTTTAAACAAAAGAAAGATCAGCATAATACCAAAGACAGAAAGATGGCAAAGAATTAGCAGTAACCAGAACTCCATTTCTATTAATATTGTTTATTCATGATTGAAACTGAGAGACTGCCTCACATCCTTTTATCTTCTTTTTGAGACAGGGTCTTACTCTGTCACCCAGGCTGGAGCAATGGCACAATCATGGCTCACTGCAGCTCAACGTCCCAGGCTAAGGTGATTCTTTCACCTCAGCCTCCCGAGTGGCTAGGACTACAGGTATGTGCCATCATGCCTGGCTAGTTTTTGTATTTTTGGTAGAGACAGGGTTTCACCATGTTGGTCAGGCTGGTCTTGAACTCCTGACCTCAGGTGATCCGCCCTCCTCAGCCTCCCAAAGTGCTGGGACTACAGGCATGAGCCACTGTGCCCGGCCACATTCTGTTTTTTATTTATTCATTTATTTAGAGACAGCGTCTTGCTCTGTTGCCCAGGCTGGAGTGCAGTGGTGCAGTGTTGACTCACTGCAACCTCTGCCTGCCAGGTTCAAGTGATTGTCCTGCCTCAGCCCCCTGAGTAGTGGGATTACAGGTGACCACCACCATGCCTGGCTAATTTTTGTATTTTTAGTAGAGACAGGGTTTCACCATGTTGGTCAGGTTCGTTTTGAACTCCTGACCTCAGGTGATCCACCCTCCTCAGCCTCCCAAAGTGCTGGGATTACAGGCATGAGTCACCATCCCCAGCCCCACATCCTGTTTTTTTAACCTTAATAAGATATGGTTACAAATTTAGTCATAGTTTACTTTTCTAATAAAAATCTGATATTGATGTGTAATCACCAGACATTCTGGTGTGTTTGGGTTTGGACATTTCTTCTGCTTGTTGGTGGCTGCACTTTGAGAAGTGAGCTGCTCTGCACATACAGATTATAATGATGGCAACCATAGTCTGAATTGTGATGATTGCTTAGATCAGGCTGTCACCTAAATACAACTTTAGGATGTGAGCAATGTTCTTTACACTTCCATGGAACTAAGCAGTTCTCCAGAACAGTTAATCTCAAGTTTTGTGAGCTTCTCTGGCAGCCCAAACAGCCCTGATCTGTTTCTGGTTTGAAAATGTGGATTGTTGCTGGCGCACCTTTGTCTTACCTAAGGAATCCCTGGCCTCCCCTCTACTCAGTGTTAGAACACAACCTCCCAGATGGGCCTCTCTCATCAGGAACCTTTCTTGAGAAGAATTTAATTATGCATTCTGGTTTTTTTTTTTTTTTTTTATTGTAGCTATAAAAGTATTTGGAGCCAAAATTATTTAATAAGCAGTTGAACCAATTTCTTTACCTGCTGCCTCTTTTTGGAAAGGATGAGAAAAAATAACTGCCTTACTAAACTGAGTATATGGGAGAAACAAAGTACAGTTTTCTAAATGTCAAGGAGGTGTCCGTCCAGAGTCTGTTGGACAGGGGAGAGCGTCCTGTCTAGGCCTCCCTGCCTCGTGCCAGACACTGTCACTGCAAATGAGATTTCTAAGTGGAGCCCTGACTGGAAGCCTACTACTCATTTTATTTTAAAGGAGAAAATAGTAACGTATTGCACATAAATTCCAAATGCCCTACCCATTTCCTGAAACATAGCTACAATACAGAAAACTCTCTTAATTATTAGGTAGGGATTTGGGGGCAAATTTGTGTCTTTGTTTTCCTTGAAGTCATGATTTTGGTCAGGTCCAGGTAGGATGGGTGGAAGCAGTATGGAGGAGAAAAAGCACGACCTTTGTGCTTCTGTCGCTAACACACTCAGCAGAATGAAATTTTTCAGTCCTCCTAAAAACAGGTTTTTCTTTTTTACTTGATTGGCCCTTTAAATTTTCCACAGAATATATATTCATTTTATCAGGTCTAACCATACAGCACAGGGTATATACAGAAAATGTTCATTACCTCCTCCTCCTTATGCTCCAGTTCTGGTAGCCATCCATACCTTATGCTTGTTAGACGTAAAGTCCATGTAAAGCCATTGTCTGCTCATTGTCAGAAGCAGCATTACACCATAGATACATCACCCCAGAACCTGCTTTTTAACCAGCGTGTCTTAAATGCCCCTCACAGGACATCAGTCCAGCTAATTTGAAGTAGGGGCATAGTCCGTGGCATGTGACCCGCGTTCTAGTCCGTGGTTGCACATTGCAGTGTTTCTAGTTTTGTCCTTATATTTAAAGATTGCAGTAAATATCCTCAAACTGATGTTTCTATTTCTGCCTGGCAAATTCACAGCAGTATAATGATTAAGACAGGTGTGTGTGTGTCTTGAATTTTCTTCAGTGGTGCCACATGACTGACTGGACGTGTGAAGCCACTGCCCGCCCGCCTATGAGGAGGTGCACCCTCTGCCTGCCCCAGCACTGGGTGTTGTCACTGCTGAACGCCAGCACTGCGAGGGTGAAACTGACTGTACCGGTGCACTTCCCTTTCTTTACTGTTCATTAGAGGGGGGCGCTGCACATTTTTATAGGCCATTTCCAGTTCTTTTTCTGTGCTTTGCCTTTTTATTTAAAGCCAGCCTGGTTCACATGAAGAGCACTGTGTAGAATACAGATGTGTTGGCTCGGCCAAATTCTGTTAAGCAAGCATATCAACGTCATGCTGCTTCGGTGATTCCTTGGTTCAGGAGTGATTACAAAGAGTTAAATCACTGATGTTTTAGAGCAAAATCTATTCAAATATTAAACACGGGTCCATAAACTTAACCACTCGCAGCAATTAGTAGGGTGTGCTCCTAATCTAGGCTCTAATAAAAAGCCATTAACACACACAGTTTTCAAACTAGAATGGGAGCATCACGCTCTTACTGACTAGAGTGTGATTCGTGTGCTTGTGTGACTGTGCAGTGTCTGTTCATTCCTTCTGCTGAGTGGGACGGGTCAGTTCTGCATTGGTTCATGTGAATTTGCTGCTGCTCCTGGCAGCCTGGCCTGCATGCGGCACCAGCCTCCCTGCCATCACCTGGCAGGATGAATGACATGTACTGTGCCATGGCTTTCGGCCAGGACTTGGTGCTGGTGGAAGACCTCTCACTGCAGTGAAGCACCTTTCTGATGACATACAGATTCATGTTACATGGATTCTAAAGAAAGATAAGGCATGAGGAAAGCTGGTCACAGCCAGCACTGCTGCTTGAGAGGGAAGGAGCTACTGAGAGGCGAGCTCTCCTCTTCAGAGCTTCCTGGCTCGTGGTGGGGGTGGTCCTGGCTCCATGATGGAAGCTGCAGGCACCCTCTCCACACCCAGGGGTGTTCTGCTTCCCCCTGATTACTGGACAGGAACCCCTCCCCAGGGCTTCTTTGTTGTGGCTAAAATTCGCTGACCACCTGGATAGGAAAAGCATTTCCCCTTCACAAGGGGCATGAGCACAGGCACGGCGTCTGGCTCACCCAGTAAAGCTGCCTGCTGTCCCCCTGAGCCCGCATCCTGCACCCCTCCTCAGAGCCAGCATGGTCCTGTACTCACTCCAGCCCCAGCTGCCCTGGCTTCAGGTCTTACAGCTGTGAGTCCTGGTCCTCTCTTTTCTCGGCTGCCTCGCCTGTGCAGGAGGGAGTCATTTTTACCTGTTTTGTAGGGCTGTTATGAGGATTCAGGTGCAAGCGAAACATCATCTCTCCATCCACTGCTGTTCAGCCTCTCCCACTCCTCTGCACCTTGCCCATTAGCAGTCTTTCAGGAGCACACAAGGCCCCACCTCTGGGCTACCGCCTGGCATCGTCCCCATCACCACCAGTCCCCTGAAGTCCTGTCTCCAGTCCTGGCTTCACCTCCACTCCTCTCCTCCCTCTGCCACATGCTGCCATCCAGGGCCTGCCCGGCACACCCAGGGTGCATTTGCCCTCCGCAGCGCTGCTCAGAGGCACACTTCCTGCCCAAAGCCTGTGTCTCATGCTCTGGCAGCAGCGTCCTCTGCTTCTGTGCCTCTTGTCATCTGCAGCTTCTCCTCTCTTGCCTGCTGCTCAATCCTCTGCTCCCCACTCAGCTTCCTCCCTTGGGGTTCTGACACCTAAATGTGTACCTTCAGCCCATACCTCTCCCAGAGATTCCACCTTGGATATTCAAGGACCTAGTTAATATCTCTGCTCAGTTGTGCCTCAGACACTCCAAATCCACACACCTCGACTGAGCTGTTACTAAATCCTCCACAAATCTTTTCTTCCCTTCTTTACGTCTGAGGAAGTGGCATGTCCAGCACTGAGGAGGTGTGGCACCGTGGCAGGGCTTTGCCGGGTATGAGAGGTCGGGGGATGAGGAACACAGCCTGCTGGTGGCTCCTGGACAAGTTGAAGTTCAGGGTGCGAGCGTGAGATTGGGAGGTTCTGAGGTGAATGTGCCCTCCCTCCCCCCGTCTTCTGCAGGCTCCTCTGCAGTCCCCCTGGGTCTTCAGCATCTTCCCTGCTTCTTTTGCCCCATGGTCAACCCAGGACAAGGTCTGTAGGAGTTACAGCAAGCAAGCAGAAAAAGCAAAACCTCTAGGAACTGCTCCCCATGTCCCCTGCTCTGTCCCTTCCCGTCCCTGGACCCAGTGCTGGGCTTCACACCAACTCTGCAGAGAAGCGGCCTATGAGTCATGGTAAAGGGACAGGCATTGTTGTTTGGGGCGGGAGAGCCTGTGCCCCCACTTCAGTTTTCCTTATTATAGCAGTAGCATCTGTGGCAGCCAGAGAGTGGGAGGGGGTGACAGTGACTCTGCTGGAGAGCCAGGCCTTGGGACACACACACTGCTCTCTTTTCCCCACCTCAAGATTTGTATGCATCTGGCTTCATTTCTATTTGCTTAGTTTCCTTGGGGCAAGACAGCAGATTCATGAAAAAAGACATCAGGTTTGAAAAGCACCCACTGGTAAGCACCCACTGTCTGGGATGTGCAGGTAAAGGGCACACTGCCCTGGGGGGGCAGCTCCACTGTGTCCCAGAGCCAGCAGCAGGGGCTCAGAGTCAGACATGTGCCCCTCATGCTCCCTCCCAGGAGGGGAAGTGGAGCCCCAGTTCACTGACACAAGAGGACCTCAATATATTTTCCCATAGGAAAAAAAAAGTAGCTACACAAAATGGTTGTGTCTGTAGAGTACTGGTGCTCAAGGCTGTAATCCCAACATTTTGGGAGGGTGAGGCAGGAAGATTGCTTGAGGCCAGGAGTTTGACACCAAACTGGGCAAAATAGCAAGACCCCATCTTTACAAGAAAAAAAAAAATTAGCCAGATGTGGTGGTGTGCACCTGTAGTCACAGCTACTGGAGAGACTGAGGCAGGAGGATCACGAGCCCAGGAGCTCGAGGTTACAGTGAGCTGTGATCACACCACTGCACTCTAGTTTGGATGAGAGCAAGACTCCGCATCTATTTGTTTTTAAAGAAATCTTTGATTCCCAGTCCTGCCGATCTGTCCAGTATCATAATTAAGGTCTAGTACATCAAGTAGGCCATGACCACAATATATGAAATTGGATTTTTTTCTTTTGAGACAGAGTCTTGCTCTTTTGCCCAGGTTGGAGTGCGGTGGTGTGAACACAGCTCACTACAGCCTCAGCTTCCTGGGCCCCAGCCGTCCGCCTGCCTCAGCCTCCCGAGTAGCTGGGATTACGGATGTGCTACCACTATGCCAAGCTAATTTAAAACATTGCTTTTTGTAGAGGTGGAGCCTCACTATTTGACCAGGCTGGTCTTGAACTGCTGGGCTCAAGTGGTCCTGCCACCTCAGTCTCTCAAAGTGTTGGGATTACAGGTATGAGCCACTGCATCTGGTCTTAAAATTGTTAAAAATATTTTCAACTTTCTGGCCGGGCGCGGTGGCTCAAGCCTGTAATCCCAGCACTTTGGGAGGCTGAGGCGGGTGGATCACAAGGTCAAGAGATCGAGACCATCCTGGTCAACATGGTGAAACCCCGTCTCTACTAAAAATACAAAAAATTAGCTGGGCATGGTGGTGCGTGCCTGTAATCCCAACTACTCAGGAGGCTGAGGCAGGAGAATTGCCTGAACCCAGGAGGCGGAGGTTGCGGTGAGCCGAGATCGCGTCATTGCACTCTAGCCTGGGTAACAAGAGTGAAACTCCGTCTAAAAAAAAAAAAAAAAATTTTTCAACTTTCAAGCAATGATTACAATTACAGTTATTGAATATTTATGTGCCAAGCACTGTGCTAATCACTGTACGTGTGTTGTTGCATTTGATCATTATAAGAACACTATGAAGGAGATAGGCCTGTTTTACAGATGAATAAACTGAGGTTAAGTAACTTCCCCAAGGTCATATAGTTAGTAAGCAGTGGTGTTGGGACTGAAACCCAGGTCCGAGTCCCTATTGTAAAGCATGATGACTTACATTTGAACATGCCCACTTGTTTGGTTAGAGACTGGGCATCATAAGGCCTTTTCCATCCTGTTTTTTATCACTCCCTTTTTTTTTTTCATCACTAGACATTTGCTTATCCTTTTTGAAAGCATTTTTTTTTTCCTGAGCATTTCTGATTTCTTAAGAGGAGTTGAAGTGGAAGCATATTCACATTATTTTGCAAATGAGTACATGGTAAATATTCACTGATTCTATAAATTATTAGCCACTGCTATGACCATGATGAGAGGAAGACTCACAAATTGGATTAGTGATTGCATTTTGAACTTTCTTAATCTTCTTTTTTCAGTAATCCATTTCTATTTAAAATTTTGTTTATTTCTTTCTGAAAGGAAGAAGATTTCTCTCCCTGTGTCGGCTGTAGTCTGCCTCTGGCTTCGGCACCTTCCCAGCCTTGAAAAAACAATGCTGCATCTTTTTGAAAAGCTAATCTCCAGTGAGAGAAATTGTCTGAGAAGGATCGAATGCTTTATAAAAGATTCATTGCTGGTACGTGCTGGGCTTTGATGAAAAGCAAAATCCTTAAAGGAGATGCTGGGAATCATTTCTTTTAGTCAAAGAATGAAAGTGGGGGAATGTAAGCAAAAGAGCAATTGGAACCTTTATAAATAATCGTGTATTTACATTTTATTTTTAAAATCGCTAATGTAGGGGGCTATTCTTCATCCTTGGAGCATGCAGGGAGAGACTTGAGGTTTACTTGATTGATGTGCCATATATCACATGTTCACCAGAATTGACATTTGTACAACAGATTTTTTAAAACAGTGTTTTTTATTTCAATATGGAAAATAAGTTTTTAGAAATGAACTTACAGGTTTGAGGAGGAATCAGTTAAACACATTCAAAAAATAAACTTTTAGCTCTTCAGTAGCGGAAAGATGAAATACTCAAGAAACACAAAACCCCAGAAATATGGTTAAAGCAGCAGAACCAGCTAAGACTTCTGTACGTTTTCTTTTGGTGTGAGGCCACCTGCCTTCAACCCTCCCTTCATGGTGGCACCAGGCTCCCTTCCTGCTCAGAACTGTGCAGGGGGGACTCTGACCCACATGGACTTTCACCTTCTGGCCCAGTTTCTGGCACCCTGGGCTCTCAGTGGCCCTTGCCATCACTGACTCACTAGTCATCTTCCTTCATGGGAGGCAGCTCTGTGGAATTGGAGCACATTTTGTAAGCACAGGAATAAAGACCAAGGCACCCTGAAAAAAATGATGCAGAAACCTGCAGGTGCCGTGATCCCAAAGCCTTTGTCCTCCAGGAGCCCCAGTGGACTCTGCCCTGTTTTCCTTTTAGCTTTTGTAACCCGCAGGGATGTGGCACAGAGATTGTCTTCTGCCTTTTCCTGCAGGTGGAGAAAGTAGTTCTGGGAGCCACAGTGAACAGTCCGGTCTTCAGTTGGTGGCTGGGACACGGAAGGAGGGAGTGTTCACCCTTGCTCTTGAGCTGAGACTGAGGAAGGCCCTGAGGTTGGCTGTGCCCACTTGTCCTGAGCTCATACAGCCTCTGCCTCCCAGACACCTTCAGCTTGTTTGGTTCAGTTGGAACTTCTGTGTGCTTTCTTTCTCTTTCTAGTTGGAGACGGTCTGAGGGAATCCTAATGGAATCAGTTGCCTTCCTCCTTGATCCCATTTCTCCCCTTGTTTCATGGCCCCTTTCACCCTTCCCCTGGCCTCCCAGGGTGATGTGCATAGGGTCGCAGGTGCTGACAGCCACACGACTCTCACCGATACCTCAGGCTGCACAGACAGAGCCCACCTGACTTGAAAGTTTACCATGATAGAAAAGAAAGGAAGACATGGATATTAAGACTGAGAGAGCTCCAAGAGATTTCTTAAGGATAATTACTACCTAGCCTTACTATCCAAAATAGTTGTATATTAAGGCAAGAAATAGGAATGCACCTTATTTTAAAATGATTGCAGTATAATTCAAAATAAACCAGTACTTTTAGAAGCCCTCTGGCAGCCCATTCCTGGTGATTCAGGGTCATAAATTACCTTTATTGTCTGGTAAATCTATTTCTAACTTACACGTGCATACTAGGATTTCAGTTTCTCTGGTCCCTTTTCAGTGGCAAAATATAGTAACTGGGCTATGCGTTTGCTCCCAGGGTGCTTATGACATTTTCTTTAAGTCTGCTCCCTATTGAAAAATTCTAGTCCCGTTGCCTTTTCTGCAGCCTTTCCTTAATCCTCAGATTCTTCTCTGAACCTTCTCTGGGTCCTTTTTGCCTGTGGCCCTCACGCCTAAGCACCATTGTGGTAAGCACAGTAGATGCGAGACAGAGAATGCAGGCCGTCCCACTGCACATCACTGTATAATGTTCAGTGTCCAGTTGGTAGTTTACAGTAATCTCCTCCGAGTCATATGGCTTTTGAAGTCCATCAACTTACAAAAGCTTTTATCAGGATCATGTGTGCAGAAATTCAGAGCTTCCATTATGGTTAAAGGGGGATCCTAAAGGGTGTTATTTGATTTAATCTATTGTGGCGTTGGCAGGATGTGACCTCTCTGTGCCTCATGGTTCAAGGAGGTAATTACAGTACAGACGATGAGCTAGAAGCCCCTAATTGGCATGGGCTGTTCTCAGCATCCCAGGCCTGCAGTACCAGAAAGCCAGGCAGGCTGGAATAGGCCTGTGACGTGGCTAAGTGATTGCAGGGGTAACCTGAAGAGCCCGCTTCCTAATTGCATCATCTGATTCATTTATCGCAGTGCAGTATCTTGGTGCAGTGACAGGACGGCAGAAGTATCAGAGAGATCTCTAAGACTCAGTTAGCACGAGACTGCTCCAGAAGAAACATGATGCCTATTACATTAGAGTTGGATTCTGAGAGTAATTAAAGTGTGATGGTCTACATAACTTGTGTTTTATATAGAGCACTGTTAATTATATTTCTCTCTTTTGGGACTGTCCAGAATGAGTCCTGGAAATTCTATAGTTACCAAAATGTAACAAAAACAAAAGATAAAAGTGTGGTACAGGTTGTACAAAGTGAAATGACCTTCCCAAATGTTCTTTGGCCTCTCGGACTCACAGGTCTGATACTGTCCATTAAGACCATGAATAATGAGGGATTAGTCTCCTATTACCAGAGTTCCAAATGACTATGTATGTATTTAACATCTAAAATAAAAGAGAAGTTTTCAAAGCCTGTTCACTTTTGAGACTTCCCCTTTGGCTTCCCTGTGCTGAACTGGACTCAAGTCAGGCTGCCTGCCACAGTTGGTGGCTCCCAATTCAAGCGAGATATTAACCCTAGATTGTCATTTATTCTGCAGACTGAAACTTTTCAAAAGCAGATGGTCTTGTGTTTCCCTTGACAGCAAGGGCACAGGAAGACCATAATCCATAGCTTCAGACCTGACCTTAAAAACTGATGTCACCAACAGCAGTGAAAGCCACTTGTTAATTATGCAGCCTTCTTGGCATTGTTCACTTTCCCAAGGCTGGCCCCAAATTAGAAGGATGTTATGTTTTCCAGTTACAGTTCTGTTTGTGGAGCCCAGAAAGCTATTGTTTGGATTCCACATTGGAATGAAAAGTGCCTGCAGGGTGTCAGGGTGGTACTGTGCTTGGCTGGCAAGCTGCATGTCAGGGCCAGGAGGTACCCAGTTCCCATGCCCTCCCATTTGCTCCTTTGCCGGCAGAGCCCGCCTGCCGCTGGGTCCAGAGGAGCTAGCCTCACCTTCCCAGGCAGACTTGTCCCTGAAAGAAAAGGAGCAGAGGAGGCACCCAGGAGGCAGAGTTGTTTCTGTTTTTGTCTCACTCAGATTTGACATCAGAATATTCTTTGTGTTCTCTCCTACCTAAAAACCTTTATAGCTCAATGCAAAGGATTTCTTTATCTAATAAGAACTTAGGAATAAAAAGCATCTAGATACCTCAGTATCCTTTTTGATATGGGATAGGACATGTTTCCCACCCCCATTCTCCAGGTAGCAATTGCAGCATTTTAGAAAGAAAAAAGAAACTTCCGTTACACAAACTCCCAATGCACAACTCCTCCTTGGTAAAATATCGTATTGAAGAACTCACTCCATATCCAGGATGATGATAATCAGTTTTCTGTGCTTAAGCAGCTTTTCACTAACATGCTGGGGTTTTCTTTTCCTGCTTTTTCAGTCTTTTCAGCACTTCCTTCTGAGCACTTTAATGTTGTGCATGTAACTGAACAATAGCTGAAGTAGATAATTTAGTAGTGGTCCGTCAGTGCTGGCTGATGTGTGTGGCTAAAAGCTTCAAAGGTCTGCGTCTTGGGCTGGAGTTGCACTTTCCAGCATTAGCCTCAGGGGGGCACCAGATCCTCCAGCATCGGCTCTGTGGAGAGAGAGGCCCACACTGCAAGTTTCCTTGCCGTGGAATTGCAGTTGGAATTGCAGTTAGGGATGCAGACGTTGTGGCCAGAGATGAAGGGAGAAAGGAAGAACCCAAAAACAAAGCAGGGGTGGACCTAGGGGTCATTGCCACTCAGAGGCTGAGCTGTGAAGCAGCAGGGGAATGAGGAGCTTTTTTCTGGCCTAGGCTACCTCTGGCTAATTGGATAGAGGCCACTGGGTGAGGCCAGAAGGACTTCAGGCAGGGGTAGGGAATCGGGAAGCAGGTGCCGGGCACCCGTGTACCTCCCACTTCTGTGTCTGAACACGGAGGAGGACACGTGAATTTAAGACGCAGAAATACACTTGGTACTTGGTAAGTTCTTAAGCCCAGGAATGACAGATTTATCACTAATTAAACAGTAATTGCATTATGGAGCGTGGAAACAATTGTGTGTGTATAAACAACATCTGGTAAGGATTAAAAAGAAAGAATAATTTTTCCAAATTCAAATTTGTTAAAAGAAACCTGAATGTTTTAAAACAAAATAGATCTGAAAATGTAAAAGGGATAGAGTCTTATGTTTAGTATTTTGAAAGAAGAAGCAAGTGGCATAATAAAAAATACATATTTATAAAGATGCCTCATTGTACATGATAGATGTGAAGGTTTTGTATAAATAGGTTTTGTTTAAGCCAAACCATTTTTTCAGCTCAATAGTGGAGTTCACTGGTGAAATGACTTTATGGAGAATCTTCTTTTTAAGAAGAAAGTTGTTTTGTGGTGAATATGCACATATTAACAACAAGGGCTACCCACTGTGGAGAGAATAGTGGCTCAGAAACAGCTAAACAGTGGGACGGGATTGTCTGGCTGCTAGGTAACCCGAAGGGGAAGCTGCCCATCAGCTGATTCTTTAAATGACCCATTTCCTAGGTAAATATTTAAACTACATGAAAGTACATGAAAACGCCAGAAAAGAATCTGTTCCAGGCTTAATGAACTTCAGCTTCTTTCTCATCTGCTATTTCCTTCTTATTTTTATGGAGAATATAGCTATGATAGGTGATAGATGTAAAGTACTACCTGATAATTTTTTCTATTCATTCGTTTCCTATTTATTTTTTCTAAAAGGGATTCGCTTTTGTCTGTGAATTACCTTAAATCATAGTCTAATTTCCCTTTTTGGTTTGTTTTCTGTCGCGTGTGCGCTCTCTCTCTCTCTCTCTCTCTCTCTCTCACACACACACACACACACACACACACACACACACACACACAGCAAATGACAGAAGAAAAGAAATGCTTCTTCTTGAGAATTCTGTTCTGTGTCCTCAAGCCTCTTTCAAGTGGCAAGTGGCTTGTAATAATCATTGGTGAGTTGGTATGAAAATAACAGCTTACGTAAACATCAAGGGCCGAGCGTGAGATCCTGTGTAATTTGCACAGTTCATGGTGCAGAATAACAAGTTGGCCTCTCCCTTGCCTCTCCTCCAAAACAGGCACAGAGACCATGGTTATTGTGTATTGATTCCCTGCTGACTGTCTTCCCTTGTGTTTTGAGGGCTGAGGATGGGCTGTCTTTCTAGGTGGAGGGGGAGATAATGTGGTTCTGGGTAGCCGTGCAGGGAGATGAGAGGGAACGCTCTCACTAAACCAAGGGGAAGTATGCCCGGCAGAACAATCTGGTCTATACGAGAAGGAAAGCAGAACCCAGAGCTCTCCATCGTCACCCCTGTGGCATTCAGTGAAAAAACGGGGAGTTGGAGAAAAGGACAAGACACATGTTATTGAAGGCCTCCTGCCGACGTAGCTCCCTCGAGTCGAAGTGATCTGCCCGTGAAAATCATTAGGCCAGATGAAGAAGAGAGAGCTTGAGAAGGAACAGATTTTAGTACGATGGAGAAAAATAAACAGATGGAACCCCAAAAAGGTTTATTTTCTTTTCCCACTTTTACAGAAAAGATAATGGCCCCAGTCATGGGGCTCTAGAGCCCTGGGTTGCAGAGTGCCCTGTGGTATGTTACCGGAGTGCCCCACCTTACAAATAAGACAGGATTCACAGAAGCTAGATGTCTGCTTCATCACTCATGAGGATGCTGCAGAGATTTAGCGGGGGAAGGTATGGCTTCCAAAGAAGCACGTATTAAAACCTTAATTCTATTTGGAAGATTCTCTCAATAAGAAAAGCAGCTTAAAATTACTTCTGTGATTTGATGTCACTGGGACACATGCCTGACCTGTGCACACACCAGTCCTCACGAGGGGACTCACTGACCCTGAAATTATGTGCTCAGAAAGTATGAAGAATCTCATTTTAAAAGCCATTGGTGAGGGGTGCAGATGAGAAGGAGCTTTTCACAGCTGTAGGGTGGCAAGGAAGACCGGTTTTCAAATCAAAATCTCTGCCGTTGCTGTTTCTGCAGGTTCCCCTGCCTCCTGGCCTGTTACCTGTTAAAAGCTAAAATGGGTTGTGGAAGCAGGCTTAGAGTAGCCAAGGGTCTGAAATATTTGGAAAGAAAGAAATCTAAGAGGAGAGTCCATCTGTATGGGAAAGAACAAGCAGATTCTACAGCCAGCAGACATTTAAAACACTGGATTGAGCTATTTTGCTAGAAAACACTGCACAGAAGAAAAGTGTTTCCAAGCTCTCACCCTCTTCTGACAAACTGAGTTAGAGCTGTCTTCGTTGCTCCCCCAGTGGTTTTCATGTAACCCTACTCTACACATCTGATCGTTTTTGTTACTGTTTGGAGATCCCTATAATTATTCTCTACTAGCATCAAACCTATAGAATGGCTCTGGGATGGTTTTCCCATTTAGAAAAAAGAAATTCAATTTTACCATTTTCAAATTTACCTTATTTTCTATCAGTGCATTTCCATGCTCCTTTTTGTCTGTCTGCCTGTGGGCACGTAACAGTGCTATTTGATCTTAAACGCTCTTATTCAACAACGATGTTGTCATACAAAACTTTGAAAATTGCTCTGGCAAACTTAGTTCGATCACATTTCTTCAAGACATACAGTTTGCTTTTCTGTTGTTTTATTTTTTTCATTATGAATACGTGGAAACTTTTATATTTTCTGTGCTTATCCAGTGACTTCTTAATAACTGTTATTATTTACAGTGAGACTGGGCAGCAGGAGATTAACTGACATGCCTAAGTTCAAAGCCACGAAATAACGTCCCTCTCCTGCCTTGAACCATGGTCCTGCCAAATTATTTTATTGCAAAGATAATGAATTTGTCTGTAAGAATTTCAAGTTAGTTTATTTTAGATAAAAATGCACAACAGTGAAGGATGAGGGAGCATAATATTTAAAGAGTAGGACGTTGTAACTTGCAAATTGGAAATCTTGAAATAATTAAAAGGTGATTATCCTGTCCTGAACAAGTGGCAGAGCGGCAGTGCTGGCGAGTGGACACTAGATGGCGCGGGCTCTATGTCATCGGTGCCGCGCGGGGCGCGGGAGACCGCGGGGAGGCACGGGCTGCGTCAGTGTGGTCCAGGGCACCGATGCAGCAGAGCCCCTTTTACTCTCCTTGCTGTGGCGGGCCCATGAAAAGTGCTTCCCAAAGCTAGTCATGTCTAATGCAGAATGACTCCAATTTCCGATAGCGTCTGATCCACTAACATGTGAATAGTACAGTGAAGCAGGGGTCCGCTCCCTCAGGGCGCACAGTGGAGGGGAGCCCCTAGCCTTCCTGCCTGCACCCACCCCTGACAGAGCAGCAGCAGGCTTCGCTTCCCACCGAACTGGCGCCTCATAGCCTCCGATGATCTGAGGGGCAGCAGTGTTATCCCAAAACCATCTCCCCCTCCCCGTCTGTGGAAACATTGCCTTCCACGAAACCGGTCCCTGGTGCCAAAAAGGTTGCACACCCTGCTATAAAGGATCTGTTTTAGAATACAAATGGGCATTTTCATCTGGCATCAACTCATACTTTGAGCTCTGGCCAAAAAGATAGGGAACCTGGGACTGGGCCACTGAAGCTCCTCCCAGCTCCCAGGGCTACTGGAGGCCAGCTTCTGCAGACTCAGATAATCAGAACCCATCACCAGAATATTCAAGGAGAAATTAGATACCTTTTATTCTAATTCGTTAACCCTCTTTTCATCGTAAATAACTCAAGCTGTTAAATCCATAGTGCACTAAGATGCAATGTGATTTAGCACAGTGTGGTAGTGGTCACTGGTTTGCCAATAATTCTAAATTGTTATGTACTCATGACCTAATAAACAAGCTGCAGGCATTGGCCTGACCTCGAGGCACATCTAGCTATTTGAGGAGGTAACACACAGGCACATGACACGGGCCAGGCACGTTGCCTCATGCCTGTAATCCCAGCACTTTGGGAGGCCGAGGCAGGTAGATCACCTAAGGTCGGGAGTTTGAGACCAGCCTGACCAACATGGTGAAGCCCTGTCTCTATACAAAATATAAAAAAACTCTGCCTCAAAAAAAAAACACACACACACACACACACACACACACAGGCACACTTCAGTGGAATTGGCAGCACAGGCAGGCTCCACAGCATGCTGGCAGAAGGATGTTTTAAAGTTTCCATAATACTTACTGATTCTGTATTATGGATCACTTGAGCTTGTTATAGAAAAATGTGGAGCATATAGGAGTATACAGAGGAATAAACCATCTGTAACCTCTGCCCAGGGAGACCACCGTCTGCACTTGTATGTGGGACATTTTCAGTATAGCAGTGGTTCTTTTTTCTAACCAAGAGTAATATGCCAGTTTTCTGGCAATCAGCAGTTCCTGATAACACCTTTGGCTGGTAATAGCAAGTTACTGAGAAAGTTCCTGTGGTGATTTCACTTTCTCATGGTCTTCTTTTGCAGCCTCAAGCAGCCTGCCACCCTGCCATATTCCGGGTTGTTGATGAGATGTTCAGGTAAATGTTATGCTGTTTCTTCTAGTAATTGATGTAAAAAATGTTCCATTTCCAAACGTGAATCAGAAAATGTTGTAGGAGTCTCTGGCTGTACATCGGGGAAATTAGAGTTTCTAATTCCCTCTTATTCCTCAGAGCTTTTTGGTAATTAGAGGTAAAAACTCAAAAATCCGTGTAAATTTTAAGGCCAGTGACTAAGAATTAAGATAACTTTCTTTTCTTTAGCCTTTAAAGATTCTAATAATAGAAATGCAGAATTGAGTTGGATATTAATATCTTAAAATAATCATGTAGGATTTTTCTCAGCTCAGAATAAAGGGTAGCAATATACTCCCTTCACCACGTGAGGGCTGACCAATCTTTTTTTTAAAAGACTTTAAAACTAAGGAAAGCGAAGAAAATAAATAAATAAAGCCATTTTTAACAGAGCTCTTCTGAAAGGCAAAATACACCATGCATGTTCTCTTACAACACATTATATTTTTATTTTGAAAATACAAGTGCTTCTTGGGAAATGCATTAGATTTATAGACGACAAGAGACCAGGAGCTCACAACCATGAAGTTGAGCTGTGGCTGGCAGTCAGTGGGAGTTTTAACCATGGAGTACCAAGACTGGACCCCACTGGGGAGCTTGTCACCTGGGAGTGTCCTAGCCTCTCTCCCCAGGGAGCCCATATCAGCTCTCTCCACCCCCTTCCCAGAGGCTGCAGGGCAGACCTGCAGACTTTGGGGAAAGGAATTTTTACAGTAACAATAACTCACCACTTCTTGGCCTTGAAACAGAATACCTTTAAGCTAAATGGTAGAAATAAGTCAGAATACTATTTAGGACTTAAAGCTAGCAAAGTTTGAGGGTTTTTTTTTTTTTTCTTTAACAAACATAAAGAAAAATTAATTGTATGAAAATGCACAGAAACCAAGCAAGGCACACACTGACTCTTTCCTGACTTTGCTGGGTGGATGGACTAGACCATTTTATCCCTTTGAGCACCTTCATCTCTGCTTATGAAAGCAAAATGTTGATGTCGCATGTCCAGGCATACAGTACAAAAATATTTGTACAGAAAATGCAAGCAAGCCTGTGTGGAAGGGATTTGCATTGCTTAATAATTTAAGAATCAAGAAAGAGACCTCTGCACATTGCAATTTTAAAGAAAATATTTATAAAAGGGAGTAACAGATTTATCCTGCTTTCACGCAAGGACTGAAATCTGATGAGTTGAGATACTGCTGAAGCTTATGGCATAAAAAGAGTGTTTCCACTCTTCCCTTATACAGTGCAGGTTTATATGTTTGCTGATTACTCATTAAAACGTGTTCTGATCTGACTTTGCATTGTTCAGGTGTGCACTCCTGGAAACTGATGGGGCCCCAGAAGTCATAGCCACTATTCAAGTGTTTACACAGTGCTTTGTAGAAGCTCTGGAGAAAGAAAACAAGCAGGTTTGTTATATTGCATATATTACTCATTCATCCTAAAGAATAAGAGGCTGTTGAGAGTATTTTGGACAAGAGCACTTTATTTTCGGTAATTTTGTTGGACTGTTCTGCTCACAAAGAAAGGTTCCTAATGAGTGCCCCAACAAAGGTTAAACCATTTTAATTATAAATCAAGATCTGTCTGCCCCATGCCCTGGTACCCAGAAGCACCTGTCTACTGAGAACTCTGTCATGTCAGCATGCATGGCCCTGGAGGGTGGCTCATCTTGGCCCTGTGTGCAGAGCAGGACACTGCCCTCTGGCTGCATCTGAACCTCCCAGGTCAGCAGGAGGCACACCCTATGGTCTATATGGCATATGCTGCACAGGAAATAACACTTGTTAGAAAGCAGTCCTGGACATTCTTAATTATTAGCATCTTCATTCTTATCAGAGACCCAAATGTGAATTGGATTCCAGAAGAGAAAGGAGGTGGTAAGACTGGGAAAGACTTGACTAACTAGAGGACGAGTGCAGTGACCAGGTGGTGTGTATTAGGCACAGTCAGTAAACCAGAGCCCAGGCCTGAACCCTGCAGAAGGCTGTGCTCCAGGTCCCCAGCAGCAGAGGCTGGGCAACAGCTGCCAAGAGTTACTGACCAATTACAGTGACCTTGTGAAACAGGAGCTTTTGCTGCCAGAGAGCCTTCACCTTTTGGCATTTTATTTGGCCTTCATTTCTAATGCTACAGATTTAGTGTTTATGGGGCACATTGCCTGTCCAGAGTGGTGCTGGTACCATGCATCTCCTCTGTAGAGTATGTCACCATCCCTGTGAAGCTCTCTGCAGTTTGACTTACAAGAGCAGAGCTGTGATGCTTGACTCCATCAGATCACATCCCTCCCTCACAATGTCAAATAAATCTCTCAGGTTTTAGCTGATGTTTCTACTTTTTTTTTTTGAGACAGGGCTTCACTCTGTCACCCAAGCTGGAGTACAGTGGCGTGATCTCAGCTCACTGGAGTCTCAGCCTCCCAAGCTCAGGTGATCCTCACACCTTAGACTCCCTGAGTAGCCGGGACCTCAGATGCACGCCACCACACCTGGCTACTTTTTGTATTTTTTTTTAAAGTACAATTTCTGTTTTATTTTTCTCCAGAGAATAGTCTGTCTTCAGTCTTTAAGGACTCAGCTCCTTACATGGGCTTTGGTGCGGGTTGTGGGGAAGCACCCACAGGTCCAAAAAGGAGTGGGGGTGTTCGGTCCTTGTGGGCTTCACGAGATAGCTTCCTGTTTCTGCTTTTTAAGGCAACAATAAACGTATATTTATTTTATTTTATTTTATTTTATTTTTGAGTCAAGGTCTCACTCTGTCACCTAGGCCGGAGCGCAGTGGCATAATCATGGCTCACTGCAGCCTTTGACCTCCTGGGCTCAAGTGATCCTCCCACCTCAGCCTCCCAAGTAGTTGAGACCACAGGTGCAAGCCACCACTCCCAGCTAATTTTTAAATTTTTTTGTAGAGATGGAGTCTCCCTGTGTTGCCCAGGCTGATTTTGAACACCTGGGCTCAAGGGATCCTCCCACCTCGGCCTCCCAAGGTGCTTGGATTCCAGGTGTATGCCTGGCCAACAATAAATATTTGTGATTTATTTTTTCCCACCCTCACTTTCCCTGGAGAAGTTAGCTGGGCTGCTCTTTTCATGGTCCCACTTGCAAATTTGGAGGCGGCTTGGCTAGAAGGCATGGCAGGCCCTCAGGGTTATTTTGAGCCTGATATAATTGTCTTTGATTCTCCCTTGTGCATTCTTTGTAGTCCCCATTAGGAATTGGGCCTCTAGGGAGCTTTGCCTGTGGCCTCCCAGAGCACACCTGGGTTGAAGCAGAGGCCGCGCAGGAGTGCTGCTGTGCTCTTGAGGGTTAGCTCGTGCCTGTTTTTCTTCTTAGCTTCATACTCAGCCTCTGTGTTGGCTGTGGGCACTACAGATTTGGACTGATGTTGCAGTTGCTTTTAATTGAGAATAGTACCCTGGGCAGGCATACGTCTCTAGGGATGTGGGACCACACACTGGGTCCTGGTGTGAGGCTGGGCAGGGATCCAAAAACAAACAGGAATTCACCACCCTCACCTTCAGCTCAGAAAAGGAGAGCAAAGTCTCTGCTTTGCCAGTGCCTTTGTAGGCATCTGTTAGTTTGTTTCTCTTCCTAGAGCTGTTTCTGAGTGCCTGCCTTTTTAACTGATGGCCGTCTTCATCTGTTGACCCTCCGCCTTCTTGAGTGTCAATTTTTAGCTAATCAAAACCCTCCATGTCATATTTGGTAGATGCATGACCCTCTTTTCTCTCTGTGTTTTCCGTGTTTTGTTCATTCATACCTTCTTAATAAAATTAGTATCTCTAAACCCAACAAGACCTGGGCCACACGTGATAAGGACCTGTCTATCCATGTGCTCCTCCCTGCCTCTGTAGCCCTCCGGGTAACCTCTGGTTTGAATTTTATGTTTATTATTCCTTTGCTCTTTCTGAAGATAGTTTGATCACATATATATGACTGCCTAAACAATGCTTTGTTTAGTTTTGGTCGTTTTTGCACTTTATAAAACAAACAAAAGCAGTATGCCATGTGCAATATTTTGAGACTTCCTTTTCCACTCAGCAAAGATTCCTTGACGTTGCCGTACACGGCTGTGGGGAAGTATTGTTATGCATAGTCCATTGTGAAAACCTATGGCAGTATAGCCATCCTGCTGCTGGTAGGCACTTGGGATGTTCCCAGGGTTGGTTTTTTTATTACAAACGATGTTGCTCTGGACACTCTGGGTTAGATACTTAGGAGTGGAAGTGTTTGGGTATTCGATATGCAAAGGTTCAGCTTTCGTAGATCCTGCCAGACTCATTTCAAAAGTGTTGGTGTCCATTTGCATTCCCTGCAACAGTTTATGAGCGATCCCATTAATCTACATTTTCTCCCATCATCAGAAGCAGTCATATCAGTGCTTCTGTCTCTTCTTACCCTTTCCTCTCGCCCCTGTTCTGTTTGGAGGACACAGTCAGCTCCATCAATTCGCCCCATTAGACAGTAGGCAGAAATAGAGGTGCGTGTGACAAGCCACTTTTTCTAAGCCTGCACTGTGGCTCAGTACAGCCAGTCAGGTCCAGTTCTGGTTGCAGCCATGATAGCATCTGGTAATGAGCTAGATTAAATCTCCCACAGATAAAAATGTCAAACTGCAGGCAAAGTATTTTTTGAAATCTGTTTGAAGGCACTACAGAGCACCTGAAAAAGCAGATGGAAACTAGAGACCATCAGCCCTTTAAAGGGACAACACATTGAGAAGTCTCCTGCCTCTCCCAGCTGCCCTCATGTGAGATTGGGAAGGGGTGGGGGGCCCCTTGGCACAATCAGATTGACTTAAGGTGCCAACAAATGGAAAGGTAGGCTGCTAAAGGAACAAGAAAAATTGAGGGGACAAAAGAAAACCAATGTCAAAAGATAGACCTGAACGCAAAACTACCAACAATGACATTAATTTCAGCAATTAAATGGAAGTTAACTAAATATTCTAGTAAAAAGGCAGAAATGTCAGATTATACAAAAAGTGAAGACTCGGCTGGGCACAGCAGCTCATGCCTATGATCCCAGCACTTTGGGAGGCCAAGGTGGGAGGATTGCTTGAGTCCAGGAGTTCAAGACCAGCCTGGGCAACATAGTGAGACCCCCCCCATTTCTAAAAAAAAAAAAAAAAAATTAACTGGGTATGGTGATGCACACCTGTAGTCCCAGCTACTCGAGAGGATGAGGTGGGAGGTTTGCTTGAGCCCAGGAGGTGGAGGCTGCAGTGAGCCATGATTACACCACTGTACTCCAGCCTGGGTGACAGAGCAAGACCCTGTCTTTAAAAAAAAAAAATTTTTTTAAAGCTACTGTAATTAAGACAGTAAGGTATTGGCAAAAAGACAGCCATAGATCAGAATTGAATCCAGATATAGACCCATGCATATGTGGTCAATTGATTTTTGACAGAGACGCCAAGAGAATTTAATGGGAAAAGGAAAGTTTTCAACAAATGATGCTGGAATAACTGGATGTCCATAAGTAGAAAAATGAACCTCAACCATTACCTTGTAAAGCACACAAAAATTAATTTGAGAGGATCATGGGCTTCAACATAAATGTTAGAACAATAAAGCCCCTAGAAAGAGTGTAGGAGAATATATCTGTTTGACATTGGGGTAATCTAAGATTTCTCAGAAGCACTAACCCTATGTGAAAAATGGATAAATTAGACTTCATCAGAATTTAAAACTTCTAGGCTGGGGGTATAGCTCATGCCTGCTTATAAGCTATGCCCCCATGATTAATGCCGTAATCATGGCTAAATAGATTATGGTATAGTCATACAATTCAGACTACTTCTGAGCATTAAAAACAGAATGAACTACTTATACATGCCATAATCTGTTTAGCCATGATGGGCATTAATCATGGGGCATTAATGGGCACATTTAGCATGTTGGGAGCCCAAGGCAGGATCTCTTGAGCCCAGGAGATAGATACCAGCCTGGGCAACTAAGTAAGACCCCTTTTCTACAAAAAAATACAAAATTTCACTGAATGTGGTGGCACACACCTGTTGCCCTAGCTACTCGGGAGGCTGAGGTGGGAGGATCACTTGAGCCTGGGAGATCAAGGCTGCAATGAGCTGTGATCATGCCACTGCACTCCAGCTTGGGCAACACAGTGAAACCCTATCTCAAAAAATAAGAAAGAATTTAAAATTTATATTCTTTGATAGATATCATTAAGGAACTGAAATAGCAAGCCATCAGCTAGAAGAAAATATTTGTAATACATGTATTCGACAGAGGATATGTGTCCAGAACATATGAAGATCTCATACAACTCCCTAAGAAACAAACCAGTTTTTAAAATGGACAAAAGACTTGAATATATACTTTCAAAAAAGAAATATAAGCTGGCAGTAAGCACATGGAAATTGTTCAGCGTCATATGCCATCAGGAAAGTGTGGGGCAAAACAGTTAGGAAAGCAAGTATTCATAGGGTAATGTTCCCCAGCCACTAGAATGGATGAAATTGGTAAGACTGACAGCACCAAATGCTGGGGAGCACGTGGAGCAACTGGAATGCACATACATTGCTGGAGGGAGGGAGGGAGTGAGATGGTACAACACTGGAAAACCATATGGCCCTAGAATGTCAAACAAGCATCTATTCTGTGACCCAGCAATTCCATTCTGATGGTGTGCACCCAGAAGAAACAGAAACACATGTCCACAAAAAGACATACATATGCATGTTAGCTGCAGCTTTATTCATGACAGCCCAAACTGAAAACAGCCCAAATGCACATCAAGAGGGGAATGGCCAAACAGATTATGGCATATTCATACAATTCAGACTACTTCTGAGCAATAAAAACAGAATGAACTACTCATACACAGTAACATGGCTTTAAAAAAGCATGTTGAGCCCAAGAAGCCAGACACAAAAGAAAACATACTTTATGTTCCCTTTACACGAAAGTCAAGAATAAGCAAAACTAATCTCTCTTATCAAAATCAAAACATTGGTTGCCAGGGTTGGGTGGAGGGAATGATGGTTAAGTGTTGGAAGGGAACTTTTCGAGGTGATAGAAATGTGCCTTCACTGGGGTGGTGGTCACATGGATTTGCACATTTACCAAACCTCATGTATTTAAAGTCCATGTACTCCATACTTGATAGATTTTATCTCAATTTTTAAAAAAGCTTCTGTGCCTCTTGGGGCAGAGGTAGCTATAGTTCTTCGGCTCTTGAAATGTGAGCACAGTTGTTTTATGCTTTTGTTGTTATTTTAAAAGCCATGTTGAGCTGGGTGCAGTGGCTCATGCCTATAATCCCAGCACTTAGGGAGACTGAGGCCGGCAGATCACTTGAGGTGAGGAGCTCAAGGTCAGCCTGGCCAACATGGTGAAACCCCATCTCTACTAAAACTACAAAAATTAGGCTGGCATGGTGGCACACACCTATAATCCCAGCTACTTGGGAGGCTAAGGCAGGAGAACACTTGACCCGGGAGATGGAGGATGTAGTGAGCCAAGATTGTGCCACTGAGCTCCAGCCTGGGCAACAGAACGAGACCTCATCTCAATAAAAACAACAAAAACGAAATGCAGAATACCTGACACCTCACAACTGCTTTGGCAACTCTTACTGAAAATAGAGGATTTGTATAATTGAGTTCATGTGAGGTAGAACTCATAAAGACATCAAGAGCATAACTTTATTATTTTTTCTTAAGTCCCAGAAGGAGATTTTAAAAGGTTAATTATTCTGGAAAATATGAAGTTGTTGGGAGCTTATTTTTCAAAAAATAAATGTTTAAGAAAATATCCTGACCATGTTGGTACTGGTGGGTCTTTTTTGGGCAGAGGGACTCAGAGTTTTGTATTTTCCTAACCCCCTTTTAATCCTAATGTTCATGTTCTTTGGACTTTCCATCCTGTGGCAGCTGCGGTTTGCACTCAAGACCTACTTTCCGTACACTTCTCCATCTCTTGCCACGGTGCTGCTACAAGGCCCTCAAGGTGAGTTAGGGTTGACTTGGCCCACATCAAAATGATTTCCTGGGAAGAGCACTGTCAAACCATGACCTCCCCACCAGGCCCTTGTCTATAGCATGAGGGAGGATTGGTTATTTCTAAGATCCCTTTAAGCCCCCAGGATCCCACATTCCGTGGATTTTGATATGAGAGTCTGCTTGGCTTCCCAGTTGTGATCGCTTACCAAAAGAAGAAAAAGAAAAAACAAAACAAAACAAAAAACCAGTGGTCTCTGGCAGGTTTTGCTAGTCTGTGTCCAGACAACACAGGCTCTGCTGGTGCTAACCACATCCGCCAGATGCCAGGAACAGGCTAAGACTTGGCTGAGTCAGAATAAAACAGTACATTCATTTGCTTTTCATTCTTTCTACTCTGTGCAGCCTTGTTGCAGAAGAAAAGATAAAATGATGGATGAAGCTGAGGAAATGCAGGGGAAGTTTACCTTAACTAAGCTAAGGGAAGGATTTTGAGAGAGTTCAGCAACATGCTTCACCCACAGCTTTTCCTGATATCCTTTGCCAGCCTTCCAAAGGCTGTCCAGCTGGGGAAGTGACGGTTCCAGCCTTCATTTGACTGGTGTTGATCCAGGAATGTGGCTGTTAGCTCGTGCTTAGGAGACATTTCAGAAATAGAGAATAAGGGCATCCTTTTTCTCTGAGGCCTGAAACCTGAAGGAAGGCAGCCCTAACATGGGCACAGACTGTGCTAGCCAGAAAGGTGTCTTATCAGTGCATGGGAGGAGAGGGAAGGGAACAAGCTAGTCACATTTCCCTTTCTTTGTTTTTGAGACGGAGTCTTGCTCTGTTGCCTGGACTAGAGTGCAGTGGCATGATCTTGGTTGACTGCAACCTCTGCCTCCTGGGTTCAAGCAGTTCTCCTGCTTTAGCCTCCCGAGTAGCTGGGATTATAGGCACTTGCCACTGCACCTGGCTAATTTTTGTATTTTTAGTAGAGACAGGGTTTCACCATCTTGGCCAGGCTGGTCTCAAATTCTGACCTCGTGATCCACCCACCTCTGTCTTCCAAAGTGCTGGGATTACAAGTGTGAGCCACTGTGCCCAGCCAGGCCTGCTTTTTTTCTGAGACTTGAGTGAGTAGATTTGCTTGAGAAATGCAGTTGATTCAAAGTTTCACAGCATTTTACAAAACCTAAATTCCTCTTCCTTTCTCTAGAAGATATAAGTTCTCGCCTAGGGTGACCCTCTGACATTGTCCTCTCAGATGCTGGAGCTGGGAGTGGGATCTCTGGGTGACACTTTTATAAAAACCTTTGGGAACACAATGGGAAACTTTATTAACAAGACAGAAAAATGAGGAATTCACTCTCCCAGGTCAGCTTAGGTCAGATCAGCAAAGCCTAAAGCCAGCCCACAGTGGACACGGAGTGAGCTTCAGAAAATGGACTGGAGGTGTTAGTGTCTCAGTTTGGAAACAGTAAGCAAACGCCGAGGTGGTGCGTGGACACGGGCTCAGACCCCACCTATCCATTTGTGTAATCGTTTATGCCCAAATACAAATAGGTGGCTTCAAGCAGAAGTACAAGAGCCTTTTGTGCCAGTCCCTAGAAGAGCTGTCTGTATGTTACTTTTGGAAACAGTGAGTGTTATGGTCACAAACTGAAGAAGTGTTTTTTAGTAGCATAACCTTCTATTTATCAGAAATTTATTTCCTACCCGTTGTGAAGGCCAGGGGAGGGGACATAAAAGTTGATCACTTAAAAGCCCTAACCATCTAGGAACTACAAGTGGAGGAAAAGCAAAACAGATATCTAAATAACTAGTAAAAGGAAGAAATGAAAAATGCCTTCAAAAGGCTGTGCTCTAAGGGCTGTGGGAGCTCAGAGGAGAGAGGGCTGGCCTTGTGGAGGAGCGGCAGTTCATCCATCACTGGCCTTATCTTCCTTGTGTGTTCGATCACAGCACCTATCACTGTGTGAAAACTTTCGCAGATGCTGTGTAGAACTGCAGATATGTGCTCCTCAGATGTGTTGAAAACCACGGGATGATTGTGAAACCAGAGTAATTCACTCAAGAAAAGACATTTGTTTGCAATAATGCTCAGTTATTTTTTTTTCCTGGCCTTTTTTTCCCACTACTTGAAAGCATATTCTGAATTCATCATAGCCTAGGAAAACAGTCAGGCAGTCTATTCCTAATTCCTTGTTGGCTGCTTTATTACAGTCTCCATCTATTTTGAAATCACACATTAGTGATAGAGGAGCAGGTAGGTAGGAAAGAAGAAACCTGGGGCATCTGCAACATGGCATTTCTCAGCCTCGGGTGGGCTGCTTATGCAGACTCTAGCTACTTCCATATACCTGAATTAAAAATTACTTGAGGCCAAGTGGGGAGGATCACTTGAGCCTAGGAATTTGAGACAAGTCTGAGTAACATAGTGAAATCTCATCTCTACAAAAAATTAAATAGCTGGGCATGATGGCATACCCCTGTAGTCCCAGCCACTGGGGAGGCTGAGGTAGGAGGATTGCTTGAGCCCAGGGAGTTGGGGCTGCAGTGAGCCAGGATCGTGCTACTGCACTCCAGCCTCTGGCAGAGCAAGAACATGTCTTAAAAAAAAAAAAAAAAAAACCCACTAAATAAGATGATTAGATTATTTGAGGTTCAGCTCTGTGTAACATGGACAGATCTTACTTTTCCCGGGCTTACGAGATAGACACTAGCTGGGAAGAGCATGAGAACAGTGTTGGGTTCCCTGACTTTTTCTCACTTGCCCTCTGACGTGTCTCTTTCCACCTGCAGATATCCCTCAGGGACAGTGGCTCCAGACATTGAAGCACATTTCTGAACTGCTCAGAAAAGCAGTTGAAGACCAGACTCATGGGTAAGCAAATACCACACCCAAATCTACTTCATACACGGTTTCCCTAGATCCTCGTCTGCCATTTTAGCAGGGCTGACAGAGGAAGGAATTACTGGTCTGGGACAAACAGGTGAGCACTATGGCAAAGTGAGGAGTGAAGGAAGTGCATGGCTGCACGGATGGTTTGGAGCAGGTCAGGATGAATAGGCATGCACCTGTATGCGTGTGTCAATACCTGTATCGAAACGTTTCTATGTAATGTCTGGTTTTGTTTGAAATACACAGGCATAACAAAAAAAGAAGGGACCTTAGAAAAAGCAGTGCCCACCTGCTGGAAGCCCCTGGCCATGCAGAAGGAAAAGGGCACTTGTTTGGGTCCTTTGGTCTTCTCTCTACCTCTCTAGGGAAGGCAATTTGAAACTTCTACACAGTAGGGTGGAATGTTAAATGCTTATTTTTCCTTCTCTCTAATAAATGTCTCTAAAAATAAGAAAATCTATTCTAAATAAATTCTTTTTTTTTTTTTTTTTAATTTTTAGAGATAAGGTCTTGCTCTGTCGCTCAGGCTGGAGTGCAGTGGAATGATCACATCTCACTGCAGCCTCAAATTTCTGGGCTTAGGTGATCCTCAACTCACACTCCTGAGTAGCTGGGGCTACAGGTGTGTACCACCACACCTAGTTAAATTTTTTTGTAGAGGTCTTGCTATATTGCCTCAAACTCTCAAGCTCAAGTAATCCCCCTGCCTTGGCCTCCCATCGTGCTGGGATTACAGGTGTGGCCGCTGTGCCAGCCTGTTAATTTCTAACAGTATTGTTAGGTACTGTCTTATGTGTGTGACTTTCCTGAAAGCATTCACATTTAGGCTTGGCTAAATTCCTTATATCATAACATTCTTTGGCGTACTCTTAAGTCCTTTTCTTTTAGAGTATAAATAATTTTATTCATTGTCTCTGCTAAGCCTACTAAGACTATCTTATCTGTTCCTTTTGCCACTTTTCGCTCTTGACATTCTCTGTAATCTCACACCGAGCCAACACAGATGATGGGTGACGTGCCTATGTCCTGCTCCGTGATTGATGGTTTGGGTGCAGGATGCTCACTTCTTCCCCACCACGATTCTTACCAATGGAGAGCATACAGAAAAGACCTGCAGCCAGTGGGGGCCCAGGGTTGGCCACGTGAATAGCCTGCAATGGCCGGTCAGCCCCCTACGCACCCTCCCTGGTTGTCCTGGCGTTACAGAGCTGAACCTCAAAGAATCTTAACTCAGGGACATGGAAGTAGATGGAGGTGGTGTAAATAGCTAACCCTGTGATTGAGAAATGCTGTGCTGCAGGTGCTCTGAATGTTTTTCTCTTCTACCTACCCACCGTCTCTGCCATACTCATAATGTGTGATGTCAAAATGCATGGAGACTGTAATAATAAACAGCAACCAGAAAGGGTGCATGTGGCACTGTGGAGCAGGACTTAGGCCTCGTGGGGCTCCCACCTCAACCCAGACCTTGGGGTCAGGAGTCACCTTTCAGGTGGCCATGTGGGACTGCCTTGTGCCTTCAGCTACTGATGGAGGAGAGGGAAGGACCAGGCTGGTCTCTGATCCTGATCTGGGCACACTGCCAACCTGAGAGCAGGGAACATGAGGGGGCCCCGCTGCTCTGTGCGTCTCTGTACCCCGACATGGTGCCTGCAGGGAAGAGGCATGGCGGAGTCCCCTCCTCACTCTGATACAGCCTAACCTAGCCTACTGCCAATGTGGCTGCCGGAGCATGCCTGGGGAAGAGGGAGTAAGACCAGTACTCTACCCTCCTGTCTTTTCCTCTCTGTTGCCCAATTGTAGAACATTTAACCACTTGTTCTCAGGGAGGACTGGAGCAGGAGGACAGCAGTGACCAGGGAGGCGAGGACAGTGCTTAGAGCGTGGGAATTCCATGGGCCAGGCGGAGGAACATGGAGCTGGATCCAACAAAGGTGATGCAGAGGGGCCAGGAACACTCCTGTTCCACCCGCTGCCCCAGAAGGAAAGTTTGCATCTAATGTGATCTCAGCTGGTCTGTTCCGTTCTCTCCAAGGGAGACGTTAACCTGCTGAAACTGGTACTGCATACAATTAGTGGGTCCTCATTTGGAGCAAATTTTGCCCTTAAACAAGTATTGCAACTCCCATTTGCCAGTATGGCCAGGGGATAGCTTCGCAAAGGCTTTAACTTTCTGGCATTGACGCACATGTGATGACAGCAGCTTGCTAAAAATTCGTAGTTGCAGCTGGGCTCATGTCTGTAATCCCTGCACTTTGGAGGCCGAGGCAGGCAGATCATGAGGTCAGGAGTTCGAGACCAGCCTGGCCAATATGGCGAAACCCTGTTTCTACTAAAAATACAAAAATTAGCTGGGCATGGTGGTGCGCCCTGTATTCTCAGCTACTCAGGAGGCTGAGGCAGAAGAATCGCTTGGACCTGGGAGGAGGAGGTTGCAGTGAGCCAAGACAGTGCCACTGCACTCCAGCCTGGGTGACAGAGTAAGACTCTGTCCCCCTCCCCAAAAAAGAAATTCATAGTTGCAGAAACATCCACCTGAACCTTGTGTCTTGAAGGAAGCAGCGCGTGTTTCTGCCTGCGTCCCACCTTCCACCCCTGTCTCTGTGTCACAGAAGGCAGGGAGATGTGCCGCCACATCCTGCGACATTCCTGCTGGTCACGGCCGCAATCTTGCTTCCTCAGTGCCTGTCCTCACTGAAGGTACCTGGATTAAAGACTGATGTCTGAAGGCCTCAGGCCTCACTGGTGCCCTGAGAGGCACTCTTTTGATGTCCTGTGATGGTGCAGAGTGGCATTCAGCCCAGTTTTCCGAGTTTAACTTGTATTCCTTGCAGGTTGCTCTTCAGTGGATAAGTACAATTTAAACCAACCGTTGGCAAGCATTAAAGTTGCTTTAAAAACCCAAAGGAGGAAAAATTCAGGTTGCTGGCTGCCATGTGTTCTGGCTCTGTTCTAGGTCCTGCAGAGGTCCCTTCAAGAGCTGGTTCCTGTTCATTCACTTTGGAGGATGGGCTGAGATGGCAGCCGAGCAGTTACTGATGTCGGCAGCTGAACCCCCCACGGCCCTGCTGTGGCTCTTGGCCTTCTACTATGGACCTTGTGATGGGAGGCAGCAGAGAACACAGACCATGGTGGGTAGCAAGCCCCACTACATGTGTTTGGGGTGGGCTCTGGGGGCTGAGGGGAACCTGCAGAGAGGGGCTCTGTTGCGGGCTTGGCTTTCGTGACACCTGAGCGCTGCCCACAGATGGCAGATGTTGTGGCAACCTGCAGGCGTGGTGACCTCCAGCCTTATGGTCAGAGACGCTCTCCTTCCCCCTTTCCTCTGCTCCCCGTGGCCAAAGACAAGAGACTGCCAGCACGTTCTCCTGGAAAACACCCTTCCTTCCGGAGGTCATTTGATCTGTTGTTGCTTAGCTGCCACATCTGCCCTGGGGTCTTGTCCTCCAGGGTGTGCCATGCAGAGGGTGCTGTTCTGAGGGGTGTGCCCACAGCAGAGCCTGGCCATAGCCAGTGCCCTGTCTTGCTCCCCAGCAGCCCAGCTGGGGCTGCTTCCATCTTGACTGTGTCTGCTTTCTTGGATCAGTCAACAGATCGTTACATTACTGGCTTTGTTTACATCTCTTCCTAAAGTAATCACATGATATTAACCACTTTGCTTCTGAAAAAGGACTTGGTCATTTCCTAAATAACAGAGCAGCTAAGTATGGGACTGGATAACTGTCTGTGGCAAAAACAGTTGTTATTTTATGTGGAATATAATAATTACAGGAAGCAGTGCTTTGATTAAAGGCATTGGCACCTCCCTTGCAAGCATTTATTTGCTAGGCTCTTGAAACTTCAACTGCCGGTGCTCTCTGCTGAATTTAGTAGTTAAAGAGGACAATGCTCATTTCGTATGGAGCACTGCTCTTCTTGGCTTTGTATTTTCCGTTGTTTGAAAACACAGGGCCAGTAAAGATGTCTGTGCATTTTATTTGCTTTGTTTTGTTTTGTTTTTTGAATTGGAGTCTCACACTGTTGCCCAGGCTATAGTGCAGTGGCGCAATCTCAGCTCACTGTAATCTCCGCCTCCTGGGTTCAAGCAATTCTCCTGCCTCAGCCTCCCAAGTAGCTGGGACTACAGGGGTTGGCCGCCACGCCCAGCTAATTGTTTTATATTTTTAATAGAGACAGAGTTTCACCGTGTTGGCCCAGATAGTCTTGATCTCCTGACCTTATTATCCGCCCGCCTCAGCCTCCCAAAGTGCTGGGGTTACAGGCATGAGCCACCATACCCAGCTGCATTTTATTTGTTTAAAGGCTTGCATGGCATAGGAAAGAAAAATATTTTTAGATTTTAAATGTTGAAATTTGTTAATAATTTATTTTAGTTCAGAAATAAAGCTTTGTGAGGAAATTATCAAACCCACATACAGTATGTATTTGAGTAGTGCTGTCTGATTAAAAAGAAAGCTTATTTCTTCCCTTTTAGAAGATCACATTAAACTAATTAAGGAAAATCCTGGTTGGTGTTTTTAATAGTAATAAGATGTATGGAGTACTCATGGTTTCAAAAGTCCTTTTATATTCTGTCTTACTTGATTCTGTATAAGCTAAGTTGGTAGATAATATGCTCAATTCTGTCACCGTAATGGGTACTGACAGAGAGGCACTTTTGAAATATAAAGAAATAGGCCGGGAGCAGTGGCTCACGCCTGTAATCCCAGCACTTTGGGAGGCTGAGGTGGGTGGATCATAAGGTCAAAAGACCGAGACCATCCTAACACTGTGAAACCCAGTCTCTACTAAAAATACGAAAAATTAGGCGGGTGTGGCGGTGGTGGGCACCTGTAGTCCCAGCTACTCAGGAGGTTCAGTCAGGAGAATCGCTTGAACCTGGGAGGCAGAGGTTGCAATGAGCTGAGATTGCACCACTGCACTCCAGCCTGGACGACAGAGCGAGACTCCATCTCGGGGAAAAAAAAAGGAAATTATCCAGTAACACTTAACTTCTAGAACGTTCTACATTGGCACATCTTCTACTAGCTAACTTAGTTCTTTTTTGAAGAAAAAATAACAAAGCCTTTGCAGAGTTCTCCCTCAGGGGATGCCTAGGATTTTGGATGAGAATGGATTGGCTCACTGTGAGTGGGGTGGTGGCCGGTGTCTGTTTCCCTCCCTGCCTTTCTGTCACAGGTGCCCATCTGCCTGGCGGTTCAGTCCAGTGCCCCTGTTGGTGACTCCAGAGCCTTTCCTCGCTGGTGGCTGCCTGAGGCATTGGTGTATGTGGTGTCCTGGGAAGGGGGTTTTAGTTGAATGAATGATACATACCTCTTGTTTTCCTGGGTTTTGTGAGCTTTAATCCCTTGGTGGTCTGTTGGGGGGCTTGAGAGACAAATGGTGAAGCATGATTCTGATGAGACTGGATTGAGATTAGCAGGATCTGTGCATTTGCCTTACTTAAAAAGGCATGACTAAATCAGTTGGTTGCGTATCCCCGCATCATGTGTTGGGGCTGGTGTCGCTGCCTCTGTGGCTGTCTTTGAGGTGAAGAGCATGGGTGCAGACAGCAAGCCTATCCTCGCCCGGGATGTGT
The DNA here is from genome assembly GCF_009761245.1 of Sapajus apella. NCBI lineage: Eukaryota > Metazoa > Chordata > Mammalia > Primates > Cebidae > Sapajus > Sapajus apella. The sequence goes on along the minus strand of NW_022437098.1, from coordinate 819,563 downwards.
CCTGCCCATGAGAAGGCCTGTCCCACTCACGGGCAAGCCATGTTCTCTACTAGCCAGAGTTCATCTCCTTTTGCCAACTAAATAGGATCACAACAAAATGAACAAACAAGTCTGTTTAGATACCCTTAAGAATCAGGCAAGGTACAATGATGACTAGAGAAAACAAGGAAAAATAAAAAAAGAATCAGGGAAGGGTTCATACCTTTAACCCTGTCGTTCCATTTCTAGGAATTACCCTAGAGTAATTCTTTATTTGATCCATGCAAAGGCATATATACAAGATTATTCAGTACAGCATTGTTCATAAATACAACAATGGGAAATGGCCTAAACTTTCAACAGTAAGGCTACTGGCCAAATAAATGGTGGTATATCCTAACCATGGAATAGTATTCTATTATACACCATGAAGAATCATGCTCTTGGCCAGGCGCAGTGGCTCATGCCTGTAATCCCAGCACTTTGGGAGGCCAAGGTGGCTGGATCACCTGAATCCATGAGTTTGAGACCAGCCTGGGCAACAAGAATACCTCTCTCTCAAAAAAAAAAAAAAAAAAGAATTATGTTTTTGAAGAACATGTTTTATAGAAAATGAACTGGTTATAGTACATTGTGGAGCGAAAATGAAAGATACAAAGCATTATGTGTAGTGAGTGGTATGGTCTCAATGCATAGAAAAAACACAAGAAGTATATAAACTGAATTATTAACAGTGCATCTTTTTGGATGGTAGAGTTATAGATCATTTTAATGGTTTTTTGTTTTCTCTTTTCAAGTTTTCCATAGTAAACATATATGTTTTTATGATGGAAGATAAAAAATACTTTAAAAAGAAAAGAAAGCTTATATCTTTCTCCTGAAAAACTTAGGAAGCGTTTAAAGTTACTGGTGTTCAAGTGGAAGCCTACGGGCATGGACAGCATCTGAAGGGAAAGACAGTCTGGGACAAACAGAAAGGAAGAAGGCCCCGTCTTAGGGATTATTGGACAAGGGCAGAAAGGCAATTGTGGGTCAAGAGAAAAAATGTATATAAAGGCATAGCCTCCTAAACCCCGACATTTTTGCAGACCTAGTTAGATGGCAGAATGGCCTTGAGCTCCTGTAGACACCATCATACCATGGCAGGCTTGGCCCGGCTGAGGGGCGAGGTGGGGAGAGCACAGCCTGGCCTGCTGGAACGCTGTCGCTCCCCGTGGAAGAGCCTGATGGTGCAGTTTCTCACGGTCTCGTATTGTGGGCAGAGGAGCTCACACAACATGCCCAGTGTACTGGAGCTTATGACAGACTTCATTGAATGAGGCCTTGACTTCCAGGGAAAGAAACGCCTCACACAAAATCCATAAAATCAGTCATGGGAATTCTCAGAATAGGCCTAAGTCTTCTTTCAGAAATGATGGAACATAGCTGTTCATGAGTTCCATGTGGCATTTGGATCTATGGGCTTTCAGTTTTGCTTTGTTTTCCAAGTCACGACTGGGTGTACCATTCTTGTAGCAAGCAGAAGCATCTCAGCATGGAATAAATATTTTTTATGTAAAAACCCGCAGATTCACAGTTACCATTATCCTGTGGATTCCACAGACTTGTGACCTGTGCTTGAGCATTAAACATGTACAGCATCTAAAACAAATGTGTTGTTCTTGTGTGTGCATGTATGCGTGTATGACCGTGCATGTGTGTACGTGCGTGCTCGTGTGTGTTCCCCCCATCCCCCCACCCCTACCCCAAATACAGCAGGAAGCAAAGGCAAGCCCGCATTTGTATGGGAACATTGGCTCAGCGGAGGTCCGGCTCTGTGGGGCTTTAATTGATTTGTGGCTGTGATAGTGAGGCGAGTCTGCAAAGGAGCCTTTTGTTCTTTTTCCCCACAGTGTAAAAATCTGACTACATTCTGTTGAGGACTTTTCTGTGTTTCTTTTTATACAAAAAAGAGGTCAATTCTTGTCATGGTGCCCTGGCTGCTTGGTGAGCAAGATGAAAGAAAGTCAAACAGTTTCCATTCCGCCTGTTTGGGTTTGTGTGGAGTAGAGTGTACACTCCGCCGCTGACTAGCTCCCTCTCTCAGGGCGGGTCCTCACCCCTTTTGGGGGATCACTTCAAAGCAAATAAATAAATCCTAGAATCATGTCTGTCCTGCCTCTTCTTAACCTCTCCCCTGTCAAATGCTATTGCCTAGGTCCAGGTAAAGGCTGTGCTGGGCCACCTCCTGGCAATGTCCAGAAGCACCACCCTCTCTGCCCAGGACCTCCAGACGGCAGCGAGACAGGGCACAGACACAGACCCCAGAGCTCCTGCACAACAGCTGATCAGGCACCTTCTCCTCAACTTCCTGCTCTGGGCTCCCGGAGGCCACATGATTGCCCGGGATGCCATAACCCTGGTAAGTCTCCCTGTGGTCCAGCGTCCTAGTTGTCATTTCTGCTCCAGGTGAGAGGTGGATTACCTGCCTGAGGGTCTGGCCTCTGCAGAGTGTGTGTACCAGGACGTTACCCAGCACGGATAAATGATCAGGGAGGCTGACAGCTGGGATGGACCCCAGAGCCTGCCCCCTGCAGCACCTTTATGTCACAGAGGAAGAAACAGAGGCTCAGAGGAAGGAGATGCCATCTCCTGGGCCCATGACTTGCTGCCAGAGCCCGCAGTAGAAGCCAGGTCTCCTGTTCCCCTACGTCCATTTCTTTCCATTGCAGTGTGCTGCTCTCTTCTTCCTCACAGAAAGACAGAAGGCCACAATGAGAAAGCGCTCACAAAGTATCTACAATGCTACTCACTGCACCAGTGCAAAGAATTTTGTTAATTTTTTAAAAATTGGTTTATTACAAAGAAATCCTTCATGAAGCCCACTTCACTTGAGAGGTAAAGAATGGTCCAAGTCAAAAGTGAGCACTCTTCGTGACATTAGGTTTGGCAATGATTTCTTAGATATGATACCAAAGACACAGCAATGAAAGAAAAGAATAGTTAAATTGGACTTTATGAAAATTAAAAGCTTTTGTGCATCAAAGGATACCATCAAGAAAGTGAAAACAATTCACAGAATGGGAGAATATATTTAGAATTAATGTATGTGGTTAGAGTTTAATATTCAGAATACATAATTCTTATAATTCAACAACAAAAAGATAACCCAATTCAAAAATGAATAGACATTTCTCCAAAGAAGATGTACAAATGGCCAATAGACACGTGGAAAATGCTCACAGAAAGGACGTGAGAGGCCAGGGAAAGGCAAAGCACAGCCGTGTGCACTGCACGGCCATCAGGATGGCTCTCAGCAGTAGAGGAAAGAAACGCCCGTGAAGACACGCAGGAACCGAGTGGGGACGCTAACATCACGCCACTACTGTGGAGAAGAGTGGCGTGATTCCTCAAACAGCCAAACCCAGAATTACTGCGTGGCTGGCGGTACCTAGGTCTGTACCCACGAGAGCCAAAAGCAGGGGCTGGACAGCCATCTGGCCCCGTGCTCAGGGCAGCACCATTCGCAGAGCCAGCAGGCAGAGGCGGCCCAAATGCCTGTAGAGGAATGAGCGGTGCACAGCATGATCTGTGCCCATGATAGAGTGTTGTTCAGCCTGAAGATGGAAGGAAGTTCAGACAGTGCTGTAACAGGATGACCCTTGAAGACACTGTGCTTCGTGAAATAAGCCAGACACAAGCACATTGTATGAGTCCGCTTAGATGAGGCACCTGGAATACAAGTCCAGGGAGAGGAAGTAAAACAGAGTTTCCCAGAGGCAGGGGTTGGGGAGTCGGTGTTGGGATGATGGGAAGGGGCAGGAGATGCACGGTGCCGATGGTTGTGCAGTACTGTGAAATACTGCATGCTACCGAATCGCAAAAATGGTTACAACAGCACATTTTATGTAAATTTCACCACAGTTTTGAAAAATACTCGGAACAAGTGAGCACCAGCATGCTGACTCGGGGAGTTTTGTCACATTTTTTGTTTTATTTGTACTTTTTTTGACATATAATAGACATACAGAAAATATACAGCTTGATGAATTTCACAAACCAACAACACCTGTGCAGCCAGCAATCAACTCAAGAGAGGAGTATTCCCTCCTGCTCCTGTCCAGGCCGGGCCCGGCTGGAATGTGTGTTCATGTGCAGAAAGTCCCCATAACAAATGACACTCTTGACAGCCAGGGCCAGGAGGTTGTCTCCATCCTGGTGGGACAGTCCTGTGGAGCGGGCCCGGGCTGTGCCTCCCATGTGCTGGCATCTCAGCTGAATTGTATCCAAGAGCCTGAGGGCAGCCCAGGGCAGAAGACAACCCACTGCCTCATGCCTGGTGCCACTTCTTCGGCCCGGCCCCAGCACAGAATGCTTTCAAGAATCTATTGTGTACTCATAAAATGCACACCGCAACAATGCTGACCAGCCTAGCGGGCTTTATGCCGAGCCAAATAAGCCAGACCCAAGGACAAAAGCGTGCTCTCACTTATGAGTGGGATCCAAAATGTCGAACTCGCAGAAACACTGGAAAGGTGCTCATGGGGGACTAAGGGAGGAGCAGTGGGGCGATGGTCAGCCCTGCCCTGTGACAAGGACAGTTCTAGCTCAGGCACTTCCTCCGCAACCCTGTGGTGCCTGTGAGTGGAGGAGCTGCCCATGGCTTGGGCTTGCCTTGCTCAGCAGCAGGGGTCAGCATGGGAGTATGGTGGCCCTAGCCCTGCCAACAGGGTGTGAGAGAACGTCACCCAGAGGAAGCGCCCCAGAGACACCCAGGTCTCTGCGTCAGTTATTCTCACCACATTTCCATCTACTTGGAGGAAACTTTGCCTTCATGTTCTAAGTGGAGTGCCTTCCAAACCGGCCCACAGAGATGCTGCTGGGAGTAAGAATGACGCGGCCAGGCTCAGCCTGCGTCCTCTGCCGGGCAGCCCATCCTGACACGTGGTTCAGCCCCCGCTGTTGATGCAAATAGGAACCTGCAGGAGTGTGGAGGGCCCCAGTGCTTTGTCATCACATCCCCCAAGTCAGTTCCACCGCAGAGAAGACACACAGCAGCTCATTCCCAGAGCAGACGCCAATGTGGCACTCATGCACGGGCTCTGTCAGAGGTGGGTGCTGGCCATTTGGGCACCCATCATGGTGAAAGTGCCTCCTGGGTGCTGTCCTTTTGGATGTTTTGAAACTACCTTTATTAACACATCAGTCTTCCTAATGAGAAGGCTTGGCTGCCATGGCCACGTGGCAGGGAGGGCCTCTGGGGAAGGATCCCCCCACCACCCCTGCCTCTCCTGGCCTTTGTCAGTTTCTCTGCTGACAGCACTCTGGAAAGGACCGGGTCTGCTTGGCCCACGAGCAGGTGGTAGCCAGATGGTGGCTTTGGTGAGACAGCCTTTCCCTCCTGCAGCTTGGGCCTCAACACCCTCAGAACCCAGCCACCTCCCAGCTGGTCCCAGGCTCTGCCCTCCGTCTTGGCATCCAGATTTGGAGAGCAGTGCCAGCTCAAGGCAGGATGAGGCGGCTCAAAGCAGAGGCCGCTGTCTCTCTTCAGAGCCCTTGCACCCTCTTGGAGATGGCCTGAGCAAGTGGCTACATCTGACCTAAAGGACGCACTGGTCCTGCAACCCCATCTGCCCACAGCGTGCTTCCTGTGTGGCCTTTGCCGTGAGCACTGCGCACCTCTTCTCCAGGGACCTGGAGGTCCACTCCCCGGCGGTTCTGCAATCAGCTTCTCTGATCTTGGCCCTCTGATTTTCCCCAGAACTCCATCCACGAGGCCCTGCCCAATGTCCTTGCAGTTCTCCTGCCTCTCTGGCTCTTGGCCTTTCAACAGGCACTCTGGCTTGCCCCAGCCATCCACTCGCTTCCTTGCCTGCACCTGCAGGAGGCCAGCACAAAGCAGAGGACAGTGTGGAGTCCAGCCCCGGGGGCTCCACCTTCTGTCCTCACCTGGATTCACACTTCTCCCTCTCCTGCCTCCTGTTGCTGGGTCACAGCAACAACAGCAGCAGTTAGCAAGATTCTGAGATGCACAGTTCCATTCTTTAGTCATTGAACTCAAAATGAATTGAACCCACTCTTGGTGCACCAGCCAAGGTCAGCAGGGAGGCAGGTTTTCCAGGCGGCTGCAGGGCTGTGGATTTTTGCATGTTACTAGACACCTGGGATGGGGCCCACCCAGGAATGTTGGTGTCGTGTAAGGAAGATGTAAGGTTGGATTTCTAATGACAACTTGGCCTTGCTTCAGACATGGCTGAGCCTGTCACCATGGGCATGGCCGAGCCTGTCACCATGGGCATGGCCGAGCCTGTCACCATGGGCATGGCCAGCCTCTAAGCAGGGGACAGTCCTCCCGCTCAGGGTCTGGGTGGTAAATTAACTCTGAAAGGGGTCCACAGCCAGCTCACATTGTTTCCTTGATGAAGAACAGGCTGCATCTGCCGAAAGCCATCAGCATTATGTGCCTGTCATTTCTGAGCGAAAACCAAGTGATAGTAATGCACACCCAGGGACACACTGGCATGTGCCAGGGCTACAGCCTGAGCCCCTGTGCTGGCTGCACTGACCCCGGTGGGCTGGCTGCAGGCCCTGTTTGCTGCCGGGGGGTGGTGGGGAGCAAACGTCATGGTCTCTCCCACGTCATTTACTCTTAGCCCTGCATCCCCATGCCTCTGCGCATGCCACAAGAGGATCACTTTACTGGTGGTCACCAAGTGGAAGGCCCAGTTCTGAAGGGTGAGGCAGTAAAACTAGAATAGTCCCAATAGCCTGGGAGTCCCAATAGCCCTCCCAGAATGGCCCAACACAGAGCCTTCCAGAGGAGGTTGGCCTTGGGCTGCTCTGGCTAATTAAACATTTGAAGGTTCTGTATGAACTGACACACACTAAATGAATGTGTCGATTACTCTTTCAGAAACGTAAGGCTTCTTAATACTGCTTGTGCCTAAACCAGAAATTCCCCACTCAGATTCTTGCCCTTCCCTTTTTTCTCAGCTAAGTTTTTAGGAAAATACTTACAGGCACCAACAAGTATGATTGCCTTGAGGCTGTGTCTCCTGCTCTCCTGTGAGAATCAGGTGTTAAAACCTTAGAGGCCTATTAAAAAGCAAGTAGGTCCGGTTGCTTGCCCAGGAATGCCAGATTCCTGGGCTGTTTGTGTGAAAGCAGGTGGCGTTTTCCAGTTCTCATATTTGTGTGAGCCTTTTGCAGAAAGTCAAGTCACAGCATGCTCATTTGCCTTTGTTCCCCACAGCCGATCATCCCACAACTTGTGACTGGCATTCCGAGAAACACTTGTGATTGCGAGCAGCGCTTGTCTGTGGCCTTTGTGAGTCTGAGGCTGTTGGCAGCTGAGCTCCATGTGAGGAGGCTTATTAGGAAATGGCACCGCTCACTGCGTAGCCAGCCTTGGAGACAGACTCGCTGTGCTAATCACCTTGCAAACCAGAGCCGTCAGCGCTTTCCTTTGGAATTGATGGAAATGCTAACTAGGACCCCTTTCAGGGACGAGGTGGTTACGGTCCATCTCTGGACGATGGGACAAGTCTGTCTGAAAAGTGTTTTAATTTGCCTTTTCTTCTGTCCTCATTGCAGATGGCTCACACTGCTGAGATAACTCACGACATCATTGGCTTTCTTGACCAGACCTTGTACAGATGGGATTGTCTTGGTATTGAAAGCCCTAGATCAGGAAAACTGGCCCGAGAGCTCCTTAAAGAGCTACGAACTCAAGTCTAGCAAGGCACACAGGCTGTGTGGGTGCCCGGCGTGAGGGATCAGGCTCACTAAGGCCACAGGACAGGTGATGACCCCATGGCCATGCATTTGTGGAGTAAGTGTTCCCTGTGGGCTGTGAGAATGAGCCATACATATCTTGGGAAGATCTGCTAGTATCTGTTTTACAAAATGCAAAGCCAGGTCCCTCAGCCCAAACTCAGTCAGGCATGTTCACCAATGACTTGAGTGAGCCTTCAGCTCCCCTAATGCCTGCCTGGCCAGACCATCAGCCGGAGAACTACTGGAGCAAAGGCCTGGGTGGGAGAACAGGTTTCTAATTTTTACCCAAGTCAAGATGCATATCTATTATTTAAAGATTCGAAATCTTAGAACCAATAATTTGGTCATGAACCGTTAAATAATTTAGAGAGAACTTAGCTGTTTTCCATACATCATTTTTTAGGAATCAGGGATCTGATATAAAGCCACATGTAAAGTCTTGCTGTATGGAGAAATTCATCATCCAAGGGGAGCCAGGGTCCCTCAGGCTTCCCTTGTGTCTCCCTGGACCTGCCTGACAGGCCATGGGAGCGGACAGCACACCCAAGCCAGGGCCTCCTGCACACCCTTTCCACTTTCTATCTGCTACACGCTGACTGCTACCAAAGAGCTGCAGGGACATCAGAGGAGCCGGCTGGCGAAGGTTAGAGGATGTGTTCCAGAAACATTAGAAGACAGGATTAGTAGCAGTTAGTTATCGTGTTAAACCGAAATGGGAATTGGAAATCCCTGATAAAGAGTGGGCCTGGCTGGTGCGGGGCTCACACCTGTGATCCCAGCACTCTGGGAGGCCAAGGCAGGTAGATCGCTTGAGCAGAAAAGTTCCAGACTAGCCTGGCCAACATGGCGAAACCCCATCTCTACTAAAAATACAAAAATGAGCAGGGTGCAGTGGCACGCACCTGTTAACTCCAGCTACTTGGGAGGTTGAGGCACGAGGATTGCTTGAACCCAGGAGGCAGGAGTTGTAGTGAGCTGAGGTCTTGCCACTGCATCCCAGCCTGGGCAGCAAAACAAGACCCTGTCTTTTTTTAAAAAAAGGCATTGGTAGTCTAATCTCAAAGTTAATACTTATTTTATGTCAGTAGACGATGCTTTTTCCTTTCAGAGTCATTCTGGAATTGTATTGATTGTACATTCTTTTGTGTCTATTCTGTTTGTCAAGTGAGTCAAGACTTCCTTTTGTCCATTTTGATTTACATGCATTAGTAGTCTCTGAGTCTTGGCTCCATTTTGAGGAATGAGCAAAGTTTCACTGGATTAGAGGTTAACCTTTAGGGAAATTCCTTTTTTCGGTATGTGCCAATGCTAATAGAGCCACCTGAAGATCTGGAAAATTCCAGGAACTTTTGACCTGAGCCTTTCTTCTGAGAAATGCTGCAGTCAGAAAGGTGTGCTGGTGAAATATTCTGGTGGCAGTTGCCATCATGATCATTGCCTTCATATAACACGCTTTGTCAGAGGTGTGGGGGTTGAAAAAGGAGCTGCATGCTTCGCTGGAGTTGAGGGCCTCTCTCCTGTTCTGACTTTGAGCCAGAACTTGTGGCTGGGCCATGGATGCTGTGACTCCTCTGCGGACATGGTGGTAGCTAGGAACCCCTGGAGAGAGAGGCCACTGGGACCAGGCCTCCTGGTGTGGAGGGGATGCCTGGGACAGTCCTCTGCCCTGTCCTGTGGTCCTGTGTAGAGATTTGGCCTCTCCCTCACCCTCCTGCCAGACCTCTACCCATGCCTCTTCTGTCTTCTCCAACTGGCACTGGTGAAGGTAGGCGTCAGAAAGACTTCTTCCTAGTCTGGAAGCCGTCACCTTGTCCTGTCTATAGCATCTCCCAGTTCCTTCACAGCTGCCAAGTCCTCTTGTAGGCAGTGGAGGCAGCCTTGCTAGTGGTGCTTTCCAGGCAACCAGGGGCTCCTGGGTGGGAGGACTGTCCCTCAGGGGATGTGGCACTAAAGTGCCTGCTGGCTTCATGTGACCCTTTGCCCTTCCCTGGCCTGAGAGATGCTCAAAGGTGGAGAGCCAGGGGAGCCACCCTCTGCTGTTCCCTCCACATCTGGGACAGATGGCAGCCGAGGCTGTCCTCCTAAGCCTACCTCCTCCTCCTCCTTCAGTCTGGGAAGGGGGCTCTGCGTTTTCTGAAAGAAGTTCAGGGAAGCAGGCTCCAGAGGAAACGGGCCCTGGGCCGTGCTGGGCCTGAAGCCATGCACCCTGCTTTGGCTGGGGACTCTGTGCAGCTGAGATGGACCTCCCAGCCCCACACAGGTCCTCAGTCCTCTCTCCCGGGGCCTCCCCACAGCATGGCTCTGACTGGGAGCCGTGGTCTCAGGCAGCTGGGATCCTGGGGCCCTCAGCGGGCAGCCTCCCCTGGGTTTTCTGTCAGGGCCACCAAGAGGCACCACCCTAGGTCTTCCCCACAACGCCCGCCGGCCCTCCCGCTTGAGGGGCGCGGTATCCTGCAAGGCTCAGGCCTGGGGTCCTCTGTGCTGAACGGGCTTCCCAGGGAGCGGGGTGGCCATGTGGGGATGCTGCGTGTTGCAGCGGCGTTGGGGACAAGCCTGGGCGCAGCAACCCCATTAGCCAGGGCGAGCCGGGCAGGTGCGGTGTCTCGGTGTGGCGTGGCCCAGAGGGCGCTGACAGTGCTGGTGGGGACTGGGTGCAGGGGGAGCCACGGGGAGACTGGGATGCCAAGGCCTGGAGCCTCCCTGGAATTGAACTGGACTGAGGTCTTCAGAGATGCCACAGGGCCGGAATCTGGACCTTACCCTAGCAGTCTGTGAAGCCTGGGGGAGTTTTTCTAGACTCTCTCTGATAGTTTTTGATAAAGCATGCAGGTAAAATCACCACCCTCAGAAGGGGTGATCAGAGAGAGCCAAAAATACATAAGAGCCAGAGAGTGCCCCTCCAACCAGGCTGTTATTCACCTGGACTCCGGGTCATCTGTGGAATTTTTTAGCTCTTTAAAATCTATAATTTGCTATTTTTTCATTCTAAATAAAAATTCAATTTGCACCTAATGTATCCATTAAATATTATAATATGTCTCTGGGGAAAAAGCTCTCCCAATGCCCCCAAATAGTGGATGCCTCGGGACTCACAAAACCTAGATGTGCTCTGGAAAAGACCAAGATGGCTTAGCCTCTGGGCTTGGGAACCTTGATATCACATACCTAAAAACTAAGGGTCCTGTCACCAAGGAAGAAGGGAGGACTAGGGTAAAGGCATCCACGGCCTGCTAAAACCAGGCTACCTGCATTTAATGTTTGTTTTTCTCTAAGCCAGGCTTGACCATGAGCCTCGCTTGAATCGTTCTGTCCCTTCTCCCCTGATTCCTGAAGCCGGAAGGCCTTGTCCCACAAGCACGGCCCACCCACTCTTGCTCCATTGGTTCACAGGCTGCTGTCCCCTCCCCCTCCAGCCCCACAGGCCCCTCTGGGAGGCATGAGTGATGCCACCAAGGCGAGCAGTGCTGCGGCCACCCCAGGACCTCCACTCCAGCGGGCTTTCGGGTGCTCCCTGCACTTCTGGATGTGGGACACTGGGGCCCTCCCAGGGTCAGGAAGGCATCTGAGGGAGCCGACGGGAAGCGCTGAGATGCTCCTGAGGAGCCTCTTGCTGGAGCAGTTGTGGTTGGCAGGGTTTTGTGGTTCGTCCTTCACCCTGTCCTGTCCAGTGTCTAACTGGTAGGACAAGGTGCTGGGACAGAAATGGGAGTTAGTCCAGGGAATGGGAGGAAGCCCAGTTTTCTGTTGAAGTGGAGAGGTTACGAACAGGGCCTTGACAGGGAAGCTGGAGAAGATGGGACCTTGGTGAGCCTGGCAAAGTGAATCCACCTGAAACGCAGGAAAGTCAAAACCGAGCCTGGCCCTACACTGCCCAGGGCACGGTGGCTGCGCTGGAGGACCTGCACAGTGACAGCAAATGTGAGGAATGTTCTCATTCAATAAGGAATCCACAGTTGTTTTGCTTTCCAAGGAAGAGGAGAAACGGAGTTGCCTGTGCTTCTCATTTTTTTCTTCCTCTCATTCCAGCCCAGGACCACCTCCCCCAGCCCAGGGACCTGGTGCTGAAGTTCTTCCCTCTGTCAGACGCTGGGGAATCTGTAGTTTTTGTCCAAAAACCCTAAGTCATTAATCATCACTAAGCCATTTTACAACCTAAGAACGAAAATTAAGGTATAGTAAGTACACAATGTACTTTCAAGCCTCCTCCTAAAATCCAGTTCCATGATTCGCTTATACCATGGGTCCAAATCACCCGCTTATGTGCGAACTGGTAACAGCGAGCTCAGATCAAAAGCCTTCCCTCCCCATCCTCTCCTGGTGTCTTACTGCACTTGCTGTACTGGGCAGGGAATTTGTACATCCAGAACTTTTGGTTGCAAGCAACAGAAGCATGCACTGAATACTGAAAGTAAAGGGGAACTGATGAAAAAGGTATTGGGCCAACAAGGCCTGGTGTGAGCCAACCAGCAACAGTACCAGCCTTGTTTCAGATGCTCTGGCAAAGCCAGTTCTGACGCCCAGCTCTTCCAGACCTCACTCCTGGGAGAAAGGCCCTTTTGCCCACTCCTTTCAGCCCTCCTGCCTGGGTGCATTTGATGGGGGAGCCTGGGTCACAGGTCTGCACTTGGGCTGCTGGGGATGCCAGGAAAGCAAGCATCTGGCTTCTTCAGCTTCTGTACCGTTACTGGGTCCCTTGGATACCACCAAAGGTATCACCCAACTACAGGAAGGGGCCAGACACTGGCCAGATGGAGACAGTAAAAATGTCTGCAGTTCCATACAGCATCAATACTTTAGGTTGTGCCAGAGCATTTTAGAAGGCAGCGTCCCATGAGGCAGCCCAGCAGCCAATACCGGAACAGGCAGAGGCGGGCCTTCCCAGAAAGCCATTTTGTAGGCACCCAAATCTGGGTTTCTCAAATGCAGCACCATGAGCACCCTGGACCAGATGCCTCTCTGTTGTGGGGGTGTCCTGTGCACTGCAGGGTGGTTGGCTGCAGCTGCTAGATGCCAGTGCACCCCTCCCACCAGTGGTGACAGGACTTTTTCCAGACATTGCCCAGTCCCCCTTCCAGCTATGACTGCTGGGCCTTCCCTTCCGGAACGATATCCTGGACACAGACACTAATGGTTGTAGACAGAGAATTAACTTACAAGAAAACTAGGCAACCTGATGCCAACATTCATATGGACAGTAAACACGAACAGCCAGGCACTGTCGCTGTGAGCTTCTCATGAATGGAAACACGGGAGGAACTGAAAGGCCCCCATGGCTGCAGCCAGCGGCCTCCTCCCAGCTCACATGCTCCTCCTCTTCTCGTGATCCCCTCCTGGTGGCCTTTCCCGGACTCCATCCGGAGGCTGGACCCTGGCCTGCCTGCAGCTTCACATGGCATCTCTGGGCAGAGGGGCCGCACCTGCTCCTGGATCTCCAGCCCGGATAGCTCACTGCCTGTTGGCAATCTACATTAGCAGTGTGAGGACCCTCTAGACTTACCACATCCCAGGCGGGCCCACCAGCCCCACCTGCCTCCTGCACCCACCGGCTCCCTGCATTCCCAACAGCCACTCCATCCTGCCAGTGACTGAGGGCGAGCTCCGAGGTCACTCTTGACCCCTCCCTTTCTCCCACCACCACATCCAGCCCATCGGGGAGCCTGGAAGCTGGCCCTTTGTCACCCCTCACCACTCACTGCTTAGGTTTTAGACGTCATCTCCCACTTAATAAATGTGTCTGTGTACGGAATTTAGTATAAGATAAACACATTGCCATCAACAGGGAAAGGATGGCATCAGGAGGAAAAGTGTTAGAGAAAGCTCCCCAGCCCTCTGCCTTTCCCCAGCATCAGTACCTGGAGCATAGCTCGTTCTGGGATCTGTGTGTTCTGAGAAGCCTCTAGAAGCTCTGCTTGGGAGAGACAGGGAGGCTGCAGCCACTCTGGGGAGATGCTGTATTAGATAAATAAGGATTTAGCTTATGAAGTTGAAGCTCCCGTCCTCCTAAAATGCAGCAAGTGCTTTCTGACCTTTCATTTAGAGCTTCTTGCTCAGTGATTTTCATCCTGTCCTGTCTGGCCTCTCCCTCCCAGCGCACCCACCCCCGTCTGCAGGTTCAAAGCTCTGTGGGACACTGCTCGGGGCAGACTCCCCAGTCCTGCGGAGGGAGGAAGAGGAGTGCAGAGGATGCTGCTCTGTGCGAGGTGGGGACAGGACCCAAGGCTCCAGCACATCCCTGCGGACTTCATGCCTTCTTTCAGGCTGGGCTGCAGGGACCCCCACACATCTCCCTCAGCTGTGCCTGCTGCAGAGGGAACCCTGTCCATGCCCAATGCAAAAGGAAGAAACCTCAGGAGAAAAGGCTGGTAAAACTGGCCATACAGAAATCAGAAGCAAATTAACAAAAATATCTAAATATACATGGTAAACTGAGGGAAGAAGCACTTGCAGCACACAAAAAGCGAATTTCCTAACTTCTGTAGCACTTCTACAAATCAGTAAGGAAACAGCTGCCAGCCCTCGACGCACGGGCAGGGACATACACAACACAGTGAACAGGACAGCAGGGGCCTTTCCACAGTGTGGCAGAAGCCCAGGTGCTTCTCATAATCTCCACAGCAGCCTGGGAAACACTCAAGGCTGATGCTGCCATGCTGGTGACGGAGTGTGGAACAGGCAGAGGAAGGGAAGGGAAACTGCTACCGCCTTTTCAGAGGACAACTTGTCAAATACCCAAATTTGTCAGCACCATAAGAGAGGGTGAAAAAATAAAAAAATTCATTCTGGAAATGGTGTGGCAACCTAGAACTCTGATCTAGATGTTTACCCAAAAGAATGGAAAGTAACAACTGAGGAAATCCTGGCCCCCATGTTCTTAGCAGCGCTCTCTACCACAGCCAAGAGGCGGAGACAACCACCTCTGCGAGGAGCGAGCCAGCACAGAAAGGAAACACTGTCGGTGCGCACAACAGGACGGGCCTCCTGAGCACGCTGCAGCATAGAGGAACCGGGAAGACTTCATGCTAAGCGAAATCAGCCAGACACAAAAGGACAAACTTTTTTTTATACCATTTTAGGTTTTGGGATACATGTGGAGAACATGCAAGATTGTTGCATAGGTAATTCACATGGCAGTGTGATTTGCTGCCTTCCTCCGCATCACCTACATCTGGCATTTCTCCCCATGCTATCTCTCCCCAACTCCCCACCCCCCACTGTCCCTCCCCTATTTCCCCCCAACAGACCCCAGTGTGTGATGCTCCCCTCCCTGTGTCCATGTGATCTCATTGTTCAACACCCACCTGTGAGTGAGAACGTGGTGTTTGATTATCTGTTGTGTCAGTTTGCTGAGAATGATGGTTTCCAGGTTCATCCACGTCCCTACAAAGGACACAAACTCATCGTTTTTGATGGCTGCATAATATTCCATGGTGTATATGTGCCACATTTTCCCTGTCCAGTCTATCATCAATGGGCATTTGGGTTGGTTCCAGGTCTTTGCTGTTGTAAACACTGCTGCAATGAACATTTGTGTGCATGTGTCCTTATAGTAGAAAGATTTATAATCCTTTGGATATATACCCAGCAATGGGATTGCTGGGTCAAATGGAATTTCTATTTCTAGGTCCTTGAGGAATCGCCACACTGTCTTCCACAGTGGTTGAACTAATTTACACTCCCACCAACAGTGTAAAAGTGTTCCTATTTCTCCACATCCTCTCCAGCATCTGTTGTCTCCAGATTTTTTAATGATCGCCATTCTAACTGGCGTGAGATGGTATCTCAATGTAGTTTTGATTTGCATTTCTCTGATGACCAGTGATGATGAGCATTTTTTCATGTTTGTTGGCCTCACATATGTCTTCTTTTGTGAAGTGTCTGTTCATATTGTTTGCCTACTTTTGAATGGGCTTGTTTGTTATTTTCTTGTAAATCTGTTTTATTTCTTTGTAGATTCTGGATATCAGCCCTTTGTCAGATGGGTAGACTGCAGAAATTTTTTCCCATTCTGTTGGTTGCCGATTCGCTCTAATGATGGTTTTTTTTGCTGTGCAGAAGCTACAGAGTTTGATTAGGTCCCATTCGTCTATTTTGGCTTTTGTTGCCAATGCTTTTGGTGTTTTGGTCATGAAGTCCTTGCCTACGCCTATGTCCTGAATGGTTTTGCCTAGATTTTCTTCTAGGGTTTTTATGGTGTTAGGTCTTATTTTTAAGTCTTTAATCCATCTGGAGTTAATTTTAGTGTAAGGGGTCCAGCTTCTGCTTTCTGCACATGGTTAGCCAGTTTTCCCAACACCATTTATTAAACAGGGAATATTTTCCCCATTGCTTGTTGTTGTCAGGTTTGTCAAAGATCCGATGGTTGTAGATATGTTGTGTTGCCTCCGAGGCCTCTGTTCTGCTCCATTGGTCTATATCTCTGTTTTGGTACCAGTACCATGCTGTTTTGATTACTGTAGCCTTGTAGTATAGCTTAAAGTCCAGTTGTGTGATGCCTCCCGCTTTGTTCTTTTTGCTTAGACTTGACTTGGCTATGCGGACTTTCTTTTCGTTCCGTATGAAGTTTAAGGTGGTTTTTTCCAGTTCTGTGAAGAAGGTCATTGGTAGCCTCATGGGGATAGCGTTGAATCTGTAAATTACGTTGGGCAGTATGGCCATTTTCATGATACTGAGGCTTCCAAACCATGAACATGGAATGTTTCTCCATCTGTTTGTGTCCTCTCTTATTTCATTGAGCAGTGGTTTGTAGTTCTCCTTGAAGAGGTCCTTTATGTTCTTTGTTAGTTGTATTCCTAGGCATTTTATTCTCTTGGTAGCAATTGTGAATGGCAGTTTGTTCTTAATTTGTTTCTCTTTAGGTCTATTATTGGTGTATAGGAATGCTTGTGATTTTTGCACATTTATTTTGTATCCTGAGACTTTGCTCAAGTTGCATATCAGTTTCAGGAGATTTTGGGCTGAGACGATGGAGTCTTCTAGATATACAATCATGTCATCTGCAAATGGAGACAATTCGACTTCCTCCTTTCCTATCTGAATACCCTTTATTTCTTTTTCTTGCCTGATTGCTCTGGCTAGAACTTCCAATACCATATTGAATAGGAGTGGTGAGAGAGGGCAACCTTGTCTAGTGCCAGATTTCAAAGGGAATGCTTCCAGTTTTTGCCCATTCAGTATGATATTGGCTGTTGGTTTGTCATAAATAGCTTTTATTATTTTGAAGTACATTCCATGAATACGTAGTTTATTGAGAGTTTTTAGCAAAAAGGGCTGTTAAATTTTGTCAAAGCCTTCTCTGCATCAATTGAGATAATCATGTGGTTTTTGTCTTTGGTTCTGTGGTGAATTACGTTTATAGACTTGCGTATGTTGAACCAGCCTGGGATCCCCAGGATGAATCCTACTTGGTCGTGGTGGATAAGCTTTTTGATGTGCTGTTGCAATCGGTTTGCCAGTATTTTATTGAAGATTTTTGCATCTATGTTCATCATGGATATTGGCCTGAAGTTTTCTTTTCTTGCTGAGTCTCTGCCGGGTTT
Organism: Sapajus apella; assembly: GCF_009761245.1. Lineage (NCBI taxonomy): Eukaryota > Metazoa > Chordata > Mammalia > Primates > Cebidae > Sapajus > Sapajus apella. Next base: position 802,293 of record NW_022437098.1, on the reverse strand, counting down.
TGGTATCAGGATGATGTTGGTCTCATAAAATGATTTTGGAAGGATTCCCTCTTTTTGGATTATTTGGAATAGTTTCAGAAGGAATGGTACCAGCTCCTCTTTGTATGTCTGGTAGAATTCGGCTGTGAACCCATCTGGACCTGGACTTTTTTAGGGTAGTAAGCTCTTAATTGCTGCCTCAACTTCAGACCTTGTTATTGGTCTATTCAGGGTTTCGACTTCTTCCTGGTTTAGGCTTGGGAGGATGCAAGTGTCCAGGAATTTATCCATTTCTTTCAGGTTTACTAGGTTATGTGCATAGAGTTGTTTGTAATAATCTCTGACGATGGTTTGTATTTCTGTGGAATCTTTGGTGATATCCCCTTTATTGTTTTTTATTGCATCTATTTGATTCTTCTCTGTTTTCTTTTTTATTAATCTGGCTAGTGGTCTATTTTGTTGATCTTATAGAAAAACCAGCTCCTGAATTTATTGATTTTTTTGAAGGATTTTTTTTGTGTCTCTATCTCCTTCAGTTCTGCTCTGATCTTAGTTATTTCTTGTCTTCTGCTAGGTTTTGAGTTTTTTTGATCTTGCTCCTCTAGCTCTTTCAATTTTGACGATAGGGTGTCGATTTTAGATCTCTCCTTGCTTCTCATGTGGGCATTTATTGCTGTATAATTTCCTCTAGAGACTGCTTTGAATGTGTCCCAGAGATTCTGGTATGTTGTGTCTTCGTTCTTGTTGGCTTCAAAGAACATCTTTATTTCTGCCTTCATTTCATTGTTTATCCAGTCAACATTCAAGAGCCAGTTGTTCAGTTTCCATGAAGCTGTGCTGTTCTGAGTTAGTTTCTGAATTCTGAGTTCTAACTTGATTGCACTGTGGTCTGAGAGACTGTTTGTTATGATTTCCGTTCTTTTACATTTGCTAAGGAGTGATTTACTTCCATTTATGTGGTCAATTTTAGAGTAGGTGTGATGTGGTGCTGAGAAGAATGTATATTCTGTGGATTTGGGGTGGAGAGTTTTGTAAATGTCTATTAGGTTTGCTTGTTCCAGGTCTGAGTTCAAGTCCTAGATATCCTTGTTAATTTTCTGTCTGATTGATCTGTCTAATATTGACAATGGGGTGTTAAAGTCTCCCACTATTATTGTGTGTGACTCGAAGTCTCTTTGCAAGTCATTAAGAACTTGCCTTATGAATCTGGGTGCTCCTGTATTGGACGCATATATATTTAAGACAGTTAGCTCTTCTTGTTGCATTGATCATTTTGCCATTATGTAATGTCCTTCTTTGTCTTTTTTTTATCTTTGTTGGTTTAAAATCTATTTTACCAGAGATGAGAATTGCAACTCCTGATTTTTTTTGCTCTCCATTTGCTTGGTAAATCTTCCTCCATCCCTTTATTTTGAGCCTTTGTGTATCCTTGCATGTGAGATGGGTTTCCTGGATACAGCACACTGATGGGTTTTGGCCTTTTATCCAATTTGCCAGTCTGTGTTTTTTGACTGGGGCATTTAGCCCATTTACATTTAGGGTTAATACTGTTATGTGTGAATTTGATCCTGCCATTTTGATGCTAGCTGGGTGTTTTGCCCATTAGTTGATGCAGTTTCTTCATTGTGTTGATTCTCTTTACCATTTGGTATGTTTTTGGAGTGGCTGGTACTGGTGGTTCTTTCTCTGTTTAGTGCCTCTTTCAGGAGCTCTTGTAAAGCAGGCCTGGTGGTGATGAAATCTCTGAGTACTTGCTTGCTTGCAAAGCATTTTATTTTTCCTTCACTTACGAATCTTAGTTTGGCTGGATATGAAATTCTGGGTTGAAAGTTCTTTTCTTTAAGGATGTTGAATATTGGCCCCCACTGTTCTCACTTGTAGGGTTTCTGCTGAGAGATCTGCTGTGATTCTGATGGGCTTCCCTTTGTGGGTAACCCGACCTTTCTCTCTGGCTGCCCTTAGCGTTTTCTCCTTCATTTCAACCCTGGTAAATCTGACGATTATGTGCCTTGGGGTTGCTCTTCTTGAGGAATATCTTTGTGGTGTTCTCTGCATTTCCTGGACTTGAATATTGGCCTGCTTTGCTAGGTTGGGGAAGCTTTTTTGGATAATTTCCTGAAGAGTATTTTCTAGCTTGGATTCATTCTCTCCGTCACATTCAGGTACACCTATCAAACGTAGATTAGATCTTTTCCCATAGTCCCATATTTCTTGGAGACTTTGTTCATTCCTTTTTACCCTTTTTTCTCTGATCTTTCCTTCTTGTTTTATTTCATTTAGTTCATCTTCAACCTCTGATATCCTTTCTTCTGCTTGGTCAGTTCGGCTGCTGAAACTTGTGTATGCTTCGTGAAGTTTCTCATGTTGTGTTTTTCAGCTCCATCAGTTCACTTATATTCATATGTTGTTTATTCTCATTAGCATTTCGTCAAATGTTTTTTCAAGATTTTTAGTTTCTTTGCATTGGGTTAGAACATGTTCTTTTATCTCACAGAAGTTTCTTGTTACCCACCTTCAGAAGCCTGATTCTGTCAGTTCATCACACTCATTCTCCATCCAGCCTTGTTCCCTTGCTGGTGAGAAGTTGTGATCCATTGTAGGAGGAGAAGCGTTCTGGTTTCTGGTGTTTTCATCTTTTTTTTTGCACTGGTTTCTTCCCATCTTTGTGGATTTATCCACCTGTCGTTTTTGTAGTTGTTGACTTTCCGATTGGGTCTCTGAGTGGATGTCCCATTTGTTGATGATGAAGTTATTTCTTTCTGTTTCTTAGTTTTCCTTCTAACAGTCTGGCCCCTCTGCTGTAGGACTGCTGAGGTCCATTCCAGGCCCTGCTTGCCTGGGGATCACCTGCAGCAGCTGCAGAACAGTAAGGGTTGCTGCCAGTTTCTTCTGCTGCTATCTTTGTCCCAGAAGGATACTCGCCAGATGTCAGTCTGAGCTCTCCTTTATGAGGTGTCTCTTTGGATATACGGGGGTCAGAGAGCTGCTTAAGGAGACAGTCTGTTCTTTATTGGAGCCCAAGTGCTGAGCTGTGAGCTCCGTTGTTCATTCAGAGCTGCTGGGCAGGTACATTTAAGTCTGCTGCTGCAGAACTCATAAACTCCTTTTTAAAATTTTTTTTTCCCCAGCTGCTCTGTCACAGGGAGTTAGGGCTTTATTTATGAGTTTCTGTGGTGCTGCTGCCTTTTTTCAGGGCTTCCCTGCCCAGTGAGGAGGGAGCCTAGTCACTGTCTGCCTGCAGGGGCTTTGCTGAGCTGCTGTGGGCTCCACCCAGCTGCCATGTGAACTTCCCTGCAGTCCTGTTTATACAGGTGTAGTTAGAACTGCCTCGGCAATGGCGGCCCACCTCTATAATGGCACACTCTCTCTGTAATGGCAGACTGCCTCAGCAATGGCAAACTACCTCCGTAGTGGTGGATTGCCTCAGTAATGGCAGACACTGTGCTTGCTGTGAAACTGTCAATCCAGAGCATTTCCAATTGCTGTTTTTTTTGTAGGGGTGGGACCAGCTGAGCCTGATCACCTGGCTCTCTGCCTCAGAGACCATTTTTTTCTTTTTTTAGTTGAATGGTCGACTCTGTCTCCCAGGTGTTCTGGTCGCCTGTTGAAAAGGTGCTGGGATCTGTGTGATTTCCTGTGCGGTGACCCACTGCACCGGCTGAAACAGCCGCGCTGAGATTCGTGGCGCTTTTTTGCCCGGGAATCCCCTGGCTTGGCTCCCTGTTTCAGTCCCTTTTTTAATCAGATGAATGGGTGACTCTGTCTCCCAGGAGCTCCAATCGCCACCTAAAACGGTGCCTGGGCCCCTGTATTTTGTACAGAGAACCGCTGCGCTGGGGTGCTGGCAAAACAGCCATGCTGGCAGAAACAGCCATGCCAGCCAAAACAGCCATGCTGGCGACCTGTGGGGCTCTTCTGCCTGGGAATCTCCTGGTCTGTGGGCAATAAAACTCCATCTGGAAATGCGGCGTTGGCTCACCCCCTGCGCTTTCACTGGGAGCTGCAATCCTGAGCTGCTCCTAATCGGCCATCTTGGATCCCCTCCAGGTCAAATATTTTATGACTCCTCTCATATGACCTCCCTAAAACAGGCAAACTTCTGAGGCAGGAAGCCGCATGGCAGTTCCCAGGGCCTCCGGGGGAGGGGAAGTGTGGATTGAATGTTGAATGGTTTCCATTTCACTGGGGAAAGTGAAAACGTTGTGCAGGCGGATGGTGGTGAGCTGCACAACAATGAAGGCACTGAGGCTGCTGAGCTGGGTCCTCACATGTGGTTACACTGGTCAGTCCTATGTGTATTCTGCTGTAATTCACATTCTTCCTGAGCCTCCCTGCCTAACCCTAAACTAAGCAAAGACCCAGCTAAGATTGAAAAAGTTTATATGTCCTTTCTCCAAGGAGCAGACACCCAGTTCTCCTGACCCCACTCCATCTACTGCAGACCGCAGCGATCCATGCTAGCGCACACGTCTAGGGCTTTCCCTGTGCACAGATGCTGGTGCCTATGCCCATGCATGTGCAGGATGGTATAGCCAGCCACTGGGGCAACTCAGAGGTTCACATAAAGACATAACGAGGAAACGGAGAGGGAGGAAAAGGAGAGAAAGGAAGACAGGAAGAGAAAGAAGAGCAAGAAAGAAACGAGAGAAAAAGCAAAAGCCCGCATGCAAGAAGCGCACACTCTTACCCTCGCGGCCAAGCCTGCTGTTGGCTTCACATTTACTCACCAGCAGCGTCAGCTGAAGTTTACGGAGGAGGAAATGCAAGCACGGGTAGGCTGAGTAATGTGCCCAAGGTTACACACTGTGGCCATCTAGCAGGGCTGGGACTTGAACGAAGCCCCTGGAAGGCCGGGTGTCTCTGCCTCGAGTTACGGGGTGTCCATGCGACGGAGCCATTGACACAGAGAAGCAAGGTCATGTACGAGCCAATTCAGACCCGTGCGCACCCTATGCCACCCTCCGTGTATAAAGCAAGGCCTGCACACGTGCTCGCCACTGCTGGGGTGGACAGTCATCACCTTCATTACAGTGACAGTCTTGGGGAAGAGACTAGGTGAAAGGGTGGAGAAAACTTTTTTTACATATTACCTATATTTGTTTGCACGTGTCATCTATGAGAAAATAAGTTGGCGTTATCAGAATTTCCTAGAAAAAGACCACTTATTATGGCTGCATGCATGTGCCTTGACGTGTACGCTGAGGACTTGAGCTTCCTGGATGCCCCCAGTTGGAGAAGGTTGTGGGCCGTGACCCAGCTTTCCAAAGACGCATCCTCTGTCTGCCCTGGCCCTGTGCTCATGACGGCTTTCCTGCAGTGCTCAAGGCAATCCTGCCTCAGTTGTGCTAACACCAGGTTTCTGCAGTCGCTTCCTTGGCAGCATTTAATTTAGTAAAGCAGATACAATCATGAAACTGTAGTTCCTTCCCCATAAATTATCTGTCTTTAAGCCCAACATAAACGCACACTTGTTCCGTTCCATCAGCAGTCACTGAAACGGACTCTGGCATCACCTCTGAGTTACGCCTATAATTCACGTTCTTCCTGAGCCTGCCTCCCTGAACATAACTGCTGCTGAAGTCCCTGGGGCCTTAAATCATTGGGTCAGAATGTGGAAACCCCAGGCATTAGGGGCGAAGTGTGGTATCTTAGCCAGAGAGGGCTTCCTTGACTCCTGACTTTCAGAGCTCGCCAGGAGCATCGAATCCAGTCTTCAGGACAGACACTTCACTTCTGTTCTGCCAGACCTCGTGAGGCAAGGGAGGACTACGAGGTCAGAAAAGAACTTTCTGGAACTTGGGACTCTTGGCAGCGAGTCAGGGTCTGACCATGGGCAGCTTCAGCACCCCACCCATAGCCCACTGGCAAAAGCACCTCCTCGGCTGGGCTTTGAAGTGGTGGATAGATTCCACAAAGGCCCAGGCTGAAAGAAATTACAGGCAGAGGGGCACAAAGAAAGCTTAAGAACATGGAAACCACAGGGTGCACACCCAGCCGCCCTGTGGCTTAGACGAAGCCACAGATGAGCTGTCTGGGCAGGCGGCCCCAGGCAGGATCAGAGCTGGGCACTCCTCTCCCAGGTGGTCAGCCTGCAGGAGACAGAATGGACAGCCCCCCTGGGAGCAGCCCCAACCCCGCCCCCAGGTCCCACTCAGCAGCGGCCGCTAGGGTTAGGGGTGGCAGAGCAGCCAGAGGCCGGGTGGGCCCGGGTGGGGGTGGGGGCGTCTAGCAGCTGCCCATCCCCTTTAAGTCCTGGCACGAAGCCAAACCCTGACCCTCTTTTATCTCAACCAACACTGCAGGGCCAGACTGGTTCCTTGTGAGCTGTGGGAACTAGACTGAACTGTGGACACAAGTCTTTCTCTGCATTTCGGCGTTTGGCCCTGCGCTGCACGCACACAGCCCTGAAGAGGCTAATGTTGCCATCAGCGACTCTCACAGGCCACACCCTGGTGACAGCAGCTCCCAGCCTCTCCTCTCTTCTGGGTCTATGTGAGAAACACGGGGATCAACCCTCTTTTCCCGCCCCAGCCCAAGAATGGCTTCCTGGGCTGGGCCTTGTGGGGGCCACAAGCCAAGTTGGGCTTGGGACATCTGTGGCTTTATGGCAGCTCCCTTCCACTCCAGGCACGGCTGCTGGCCTTTCTCACACTGTCTGGTCATCCCACTGGAACAGAATGCCTATCAGATGATCAGTCTCCCAGACAGCAGCGAGGGTGGGAAGAGATCTATAAAACCCTGCCGCTGAATAGTCCTGACCGGCCCCTCCTCCCTTCTACCTTGTAAACCTCCAGAACCCGGGCAGCGGGGCCATGGTCATTCTCCGCAGGTGCCAGGAACGACCCTGGGAGGTCCAGAGTTCTTTCAACCCCCAGGCCCCCCAGCCTCTCAGACGACCACCACATTGCCCCCATGCGGAGGCCCTGCCACGGCTGGGCCCTGCACACAGTCTGCAGTGGTGCGGCCCAAAGCACCCACTAATCAGACAGCCGCCACATTTTAATGTCAGCCCCTGACAAAAGGCCCAGTAGCACTCCACTTCTGGTGCGCCCCTGCCGCCTCAGGGCCCCCCTGGGGCCTGTGCACCCAGAGCTCTGCTTGGAAGGAGCCTCTCGGGACAGACTGTGACCCCTGCCGGGTAGGTCTGCCTTGCCGAGGAGCCCCCTTCCCTACCTGCCCCCACCCCACCCATGACCCATGTAAGTCCTCCACTGGCCCCATCTACAGAATGAGAAGGTGCTTGGCCTAGAACTCGAAGCTCTAAACAAACTGTCCCTCGAAGGTGGCCCTTGGCCTTACTTTCAGCTGCTCTGTGGGTCACAGCTGCCTTTGGTGAGGTCATTGTGGCACAGGCCCCTCCCCTTGGCCTCCCCACCAGCCTCAGGCCTGCAGTGGGCAGCTCCGGGCCGAATGGAGGTGGGGGGAAGCCACATCCTCCCCGAGCCCCTCTGTCATCAGAGGTCAGGTTTTCTGGCCAGGCCTGTCTTGGGTGTTTGGTCTCCTTGCTGCAGGCAAGGTCACCTTGCCTGGGATGGAGACTTATTAATTCAGTGTTTTGGTTTGAACGTCCAGTAAAAATAAATGCTCTAAAAGCCTTTAACCCTCAAATGGAAGCTGAGCTGCTGACCTGTCTTCCCTGGTGTTTCCTCAGTCCTCCCTTGCCCCCCACTCTGCCTTGGTCCTGCCAGAATTCCTGGCCCCTCTCTCCGGGCTGTGGCCCAAAGCCTCGGGCCTGGGAGGTCCCCCTGTCCCCTAAACCCTGGCAGGAAGGTGGGGGCTGCCCTTCCAGGCCGGCCCAGGGTGCTGGTGAGGCCTGCAGGTGACTCAGTGCAGGGTGCGGTCACTGCCACTTCCTTTAATCGTGGGGGGGTCCTCTGGGCTGGGGTCACCCTCAGATGCCCTGGCTACCTCCCCTCCTGCAGCAGGCCCTGGGCCCAGTCCCAGCCACAGGTTGGCACAGCTGGTGTTCAGACAGCTGGAGGCAGCAGCAGGGGACACTGGGGCTCCTGCGGGCTGGGAAGAACACTGGCATCTGCTGTGGGTTTACCTGCCAAGTGGCCGGGTTTGAACGCAGGTTCACATGACTCAGGGTTTCCTCCACGCCACAATGCCCCCACCCCCGTGGGCCCTTCATTGAGTAGCATCTGCTGAGGCCTCCATGTCCAGGCACTCCTGGGGACACTGTCTTGTCACATTTAGCAGCCAAGACTTGAGAGGCCCTTGCTGGCCTTCTCTGCTCATAATCCAGTCTTGTTGGAAGGGCTGGCCGGGTGGGGGTATGGCCTGCTTTGGAAAGCGTGGAACCCTGAACTTGAATCCACCAGTTAAGTGCCATTTCCTAGCCTCAGCTTAGCAGCTCCCCCTTGGCTGACACAGGAGCAGGACCTGTCACAGGCCTCATGGACGATGCCCAGGAAGCTCGGTGCCCAGCTTCTGTCTTTAAGCAGTGTGGAGGAAGAAAAATCACACCACCCAACTCCCACAGTGACCGAACATGCCCAGCCTCTCCATTTTGGAAAAGTGCCCACACCCAACCTAATTTCTTTTGCTTTCAGGCTTCTAAGAGAACACTACCTTGAAAATGACAGAGAAACTAGTGAGGTAGGGAAGGAACACCAGAATGTGGAGAATGCCTTTTTCTTGTTATTTTTAAGCAGTATAAAATTCGGAAGCAAACACAAATACAAAGAAAACCATGACATTTATTAATTATGTATCTTAGATTCTCATCCCATAGTTTTACATCAAATGGCGCCCACTGGTCTCAGTACAGAGGAGCCATGTGACTTTCTGAAATTATAGAAACGTCCACGTCCACCCATGTGCTGGGCAGACTGCTGTAAAATGTTCAGCAGGTTCTCCAATGTCTCTCAGATACCTTTAATCATCTGTGCAGAAGAACTCAAAATCCCAGAGCAGCTCCACTCCAGATCCAGGGCGGGAGGCAGGCTCCAGAGTGGGAGGCTGTTTATGAGAATCTGCCTTTTGTGTGTGCCCGGCTGGGACCAGCCTCTGGGAAAGAGAAGCACCAGGACGTGAACAGTGCTGCGGGCTGATGGCTTCCGCAGTGACATAATCCCTCCTTTGATGTCGAGGGTCAGTGCAAGCCTGGTCCCCCAGGAGAGGAGGAGACGAGTGAAAGAATCTCGCTGTGATCTTTCCTGAAAAGGAAACAGCAATAACATTTATTACCCAGTCACCGGGAGGAATTCTCTGTGTGCCTCTGCTCTCCACTCCACTTTCAAGAGAAGACTTTCATCACAAGACAAGGAGGAGACCCAGGCCCATCTCACAGCCCTGTGTGACCCTGGCCTTCTCACACGTGGCGGTGACACCAGCAGGCTGTACTTAGCCTTTACGTACATGATAGCTGCTAGGAGGAGTACCCAATTCCGACCTGCACCCACTCTAACTGCTCTCGGAAAGTCTCAGCTCGCCGTGGGGGAGCTGGGCCCTGCCTCCCTCACACCTGGGGGCAAACGTGCCCCCCACCCCTGCGCTGGCACTGTGTCCCACCTTCAGGCCATAGGGTTTTCCGAGTCTACAAACCCCCATGCCACAGGAGCACATACAGATGACGGCACCATGGTGCCGCTGGGTCGGGGCAGACGCGGGCCTGTCTGCCACGAGTGGGAGCCCCAGCTCTCCTGAGCCTCGGGCACTTACAGACACGAAGGCTTTTTGCTCAAGGGCTCGACTCCTGTTCCTGCTGAACTGAGCCAGTGTGTAAAATGAGAACTGATATCAGCTCAGTAGGCACCGGAGGGCGGGTCCAATCGACAGCCCGGAGAAGCAGCGCCTCAGCTGGGAGCTCCGTAGGCACTGTTCGCTGGCGCAGGAGACGCGGAGGCCTGGACTGCAATACAAGAGAGAGTTCACCGCGCCCGGAACGACATCAGGAGCTCCTCTGAAAGCCCCGCCCTGCCCCGCTCACACGCCATGAGCCACCACACGGTTTCGCTTGACTTATGTGATGCAATTGGTTTTAGCTTTTTGTAAGAATAATTTTTGCAACTTTAAATACATTTGACCTTTCAGACAGAGGTCTGATTAGTGGACGTGTGTTTCTGTGGACAAACTTAAGGACTCGGTACACGGCTTGCATTCCCGGCAGGAGACAGTGCATCCAGGGGGCCAAGTGGTCTCTCGTCCTCCAGGATCGTGCTCTGCACCCAAGCTGACTGTGCTGTGCAGCAGCGGCCAGCCCGTCAGCAATGGCCTCTGCCCCAGCGGCTCCAACTTAACTGTCCCCATCTCACCTTCTCTTCAGGTGCAGAACTTAGCCACTGTGAACAAAGCGGAAACCAATCACTGTTCACCAATCAGCTAAGCTCTGCACCTTGTCAGAGAGGTCATCGCTGGGCACAAATAAAGGGCCGGTGAGCATCTTCCTCAGCTGGTGGCTTCTTTTGTTTCCAAAGAGCTACAAGATGCACCTGTTCTCCAAACTGCGGAACGCGACTATGGTTTCTGGAGGAGCAGCCAAGGTCGTGGTTGCGTGGTAATCCCTGGCAATGTGATTTTCATCTTAAGTCACAAATCAGCATGCCAGGAACCCAAGCAGCCAGAGCACCTGAGGGCAGCGCCGTGCCCCATGCCCCGTCTGCACGCGCCGGGCTTGCGCGGAGGGACGCCGGCGACACTGCCGCCTTCATGCTGCACACTAGCAAACAGGCGGAGTTTCTGTTTGTTCTTCATTTAGTTGGCATCCTAGAGGTATCATTTTTTGAATCAAAGGGACTCAAGAGACAACCATAAAAATGCCAGTGCAGCTTTGGAGCTGATGAAAAATGCAGTGACAGAATTGCTAACAGCACCTGTCCTCGCTAAGTTCACTGCCTCTAACCCTTGGGGACAAGATCCCTTCTCACCAGGCATGGATTCTAGCTGCCCTGGGAAGCCTTTGGGGACTCTCAGGCTGCGAAGTGTCCCTGCTGGAAGGGCCCTGAGAGAAGCCCTGGCCACTGTTCCTCATGGGGAGTGGGGGAGGGGGGTGCTTGTGACCCCTGGATTCATCTGGAGGGGTGGGGACAGGAATGAAGATGTCTGGGAGTGGGGAAGGTGGAGACTTGTAACCAAGATGACTCCTTTGTCTGGACAAAAATTCCCCATTAAGAGTCGTGAGGGGTGTTCCCTGTGGTGCTGCTGGAAAACCTGGAACAAAGGGAATGATCAAAGGACTAGCTGGCCTTGTAGTTTCACACACTTTAACACGAACTCCAAGAAATAACAAAACTCAGGAGAAACACGGTTTACACTCATTACTCTATGAGGCCGGCGGTGAGGTAACTATGCGGTCTGCGCCTCCGGCCCATCCCTGGGGCGCGGGAGGGGGGAGCCGGGTCACGTCTACAGCAGCCGATTCGCTACGAGACGTCCAGTAGTACTTCATCCCCCTCCCCACCCACGTTTCCCTTTCCTGGCACACAGGGTTCCTGACTCTTCTGGAATAATATGATCATGCTTAGGAAAAACTTTTTATTTCATTAAGTTCTTTCATAGAAATAAGCTACTTAAACATATTACACAGAAATAGTTTTCATAAGCATAAAACATTAGAAGCAAACTCAATGTCCAAAAATGAGTGAAGAGTATCAACACCAGATATTCAATATCCATGAAAAATTCAATTGAAGCTATAACATGAAAAATGCTTGAGATCTGGTATTTTTTTGAAAAGATACAAAATTAGACATCCCCTATTATATTACATAAAACATTGAAGTAAAATGGAGAAAACAGAAATGATGATTGTTAGAGAAAAAACATGATCCCACAGCTGTCCTAACAAAACGAGCTGTACTACTGTAGGTTACTTTAATAGTGCAGAAACCCGTATTTAGCAATTCACTGCTACGAAGTAAAATCTAACAGGTTGATTCCAGGCACAATTAACAGAGGAAGTGATTTAAATAATCTAGGACTCACTCCAATATAAACCGGGGAGAAATTCTGCCAACACAACAAAGCAACAAGTAGGACCTGCCCTCAAGACACAGGGTCATGGAGTGTGGTACGTGTGCTGTGTGTGCCCGGAGAGCCTCCTGTCAGCCCGTGATCAGGCATGGACAGCCCAAGGAACCTCCAGTTCACACAGGGCTGCAAGAAAACAACTGCTTGCACAACCTAGGCTCTGGAGTCACACGGCCACTGAAACTCCCGTGTCAGCCGTGACCTTGAGAACTGGACCAGCGCTTCTGCCAGGCTTCCCATTCATCTCTAAAGCTACTCAAGATGTTCTCCCACAATTTTTTTTCCTACAGATTATAAAACCTGAAGTGGCCAAAATTGTCTCAAGGAGTGCCACTGCGCCTTCAGGCGGACAGCCTCTGCTTCCTGGTGACCGCCCCAACCAGACATGGTGCTCCAGGGACCTTGGGCTCCCGTACCAGTCCAGTACCTACTCAGCCTGCTCTCCAGGCCCCCGTCACGGAGCTATTGATGCTGTAGGTGGTCTTGGCTCACTATTCGGCTTATTTAGTTGGCTCCTAAGAGGAGTATCTGGTTAGAACTAAATGACAGAAAGGAAAGGGAGACAATCACCTCGTTAAAATAACATTTCGGCCACCACTTGGGCTGAGGACCTATCCATCTGCTCCTTGGTCCGCTCGAAGCACCTGCGGGCGAGCTGCTGCTGTCTGGCGTCCTCACTCACCATCAGCTCCCCGTAGAGGTACACGCCCATGGCCTGCAGGGCACAGAGGCCAGAGGGCATCAGGCTAAGGCTCGGGCACCCATGCACACGAGCTCAGTCTGTGCTTGTTCCACACACACTTGTCTGGAAACTGCAAAAACCCCAGAGAAAAGAAAGGCCATGGGGTGACTGCTTCTGGAAGCTGCAGTCTGCAATCCCCGTCTCCTCCTTGTTCTCATCAAAACCCCAAGGAATCCTCAGCTCCCAGTTCTCTCCACAGATTCTGATGATTTCACTGGTGACAGAACGATGAGTGAGCATTCCCATCGTGCTGGGCGTGTCAGGAATGCTCTGAACAGACAGACAGTTCCCAGGATGACCACGCAGAAGGCTTGTGTGGCACTGCAGAGATGCAGGGCTCCTGTCCAGAAAAGTAAGTTCCTAGAGTCGCTGGTCTGAGCTCACCCGGCCACACCCTGCCAGGAAAATGAAGGGCACAGCACGCAGCAGCTGCAGCAGGGCGCATCACGACACCCGCAGAGCCGCCCACCCCGCCTGTGCTGTCCTCCACAGCCCTGCACGACAGTCCACACCAGCTCTGCTGCTTGGGAACAATGCCACAAAGACACATCTGCACTTTTCCTATATTTTTAAAACAGCCAAGGATGTTCTGGAAGATCCAAGGGCCCTTCTGGATCTGCCTGCTCTCTTGTACCAGGCTTAGTTAACGCCGTGAGTTACGTTTTGCTGGAGCAAACTAAAAGAAGGGTCTCAAAGACAGCACAAGACCACAATTTCATAGTTAAGGGTTCAAAAGTGCTTTCCCAAAAAAGCCCAGACACGGTGATCCTTATTTGACAAAGTATCATGATTCTAAATATACTGCAGTGAATTCTGGTCTTTACAACAGACCTTAGAGTTGCTCCTAAATTCTGTCCTTCTTATACTCCTGTATGTTTTTCCAGACGCCTCTTGCTCTGCTGTGCAAATGTGACATTTCTTCTGGTACAAAGGCATGTACTTTGCTTTGTGGGAATAACGAGGCCTCAGGCCTCACTGGCTGGCTGTCCCCCACACAGAGACCCTGACAAAAGTCCTTTTGTTTGCCTCACTCCCACTGTCCACCCCAGCTGGAACACAGCTCCATGCTGTCACCCACAGTGCTTGGCAGGCCGCTTGATCAGAGGCAGAGGGGGTAGGGGGTGGGGGTAGGGGATGGGTGTGGGAGGCCATGACGTGTCACAGGACACACCTGACTAGCGACCCTGACACATACTGCGACATCAGAGGCGGCCGATGAAGGTCTCCTCAGATCCGCTCCTGCAGGCACGCCACCTGTGGGCTCCCAGGAAGGCGACTGCTGTCCCTGGTGAACAGTGAGAGCCTCCTAGCACAACACCGCGGGTGCAGGTAAAGACGGAGACTGTCCTGTTGGGGCTTTTCCAGTCTAACTTGCACATATACTTTAAATGAGGGCCACTGAAATCAGGGATCTACCCCACGGCATCACCAAGGCACAAGCGTGGCCTAGCAGGTGCTGGAGACACCACGAAGTGTGAGCACACATCATCGGATGATGTGTGGACCACAAGGCAGCATTGAAGGTCCCCAACTCAATCCTTCAAAGATGCTGAGAGAGGAAAAAAGCAGCTCAGAAGTACCAGAGTTGGGTAAGATCCTACCAGTCCTTAAGAATCTCTGCAACAGATTAATTATTTGTTATGAAAGAGATACTGAGAACGTGGGTTCCCGTGTGAAGTGCAGGGGACAGCCTTTACAGAATCCCCATTCGCTGAAAGAGGACACACCTACCTGGTCCTCCTGAAGGAACCTCTCCACACTGTTGTAGGCTTTCGTGAACTTGTGTTTAACAATGAGTTCACACCACCGATGACGAACCTGGAGGAACAGGAGAGAGCCCATGAGCAACAAGCGGGCAGACCTTGCAGCCCCCCAGGCCCAGTGACAGGCAGCCTGTATTCCAGAAAGCTGTGCTCTCAAGTGGATTGGCACTGTTGACATGATTAGTTTTACATTTTCTTTTAGTTTATTATTTATTTTTTGAGGCAGAGTCTCACTCTAGTCACCCAGGCTAGAGTGCAATGGCACAATGTTGCCTTACTGCAACCTCTGCCTCCCAGGTTCAAGCGATTCTCCTGCCTCAGCCTCCTGAGTAGCTGGGATTATAAGCGCCTGCCATCAAGCCCAGTTAATTTTTGTATTTTTTGTAGAGATGACGCTTCACCATGTTGGCCAGGCTGGTCTTGAACTCCTGACCTCATGATCTGCCCGTCTTGGCCTCCAAAGTGCTGGGATTACAGGTGTGAGCCACTGTGCCTGGCCAGTTTATTTTTTAAAGAAAGAAACCACAGTCCTAATTAGGGCTGTCAGTCAACTTTAGAGGGAAAAGTAGGTGTTCAGATGGGTGTTTTACTATTTTGTACACGATTTTGCAAGATGATAGATACTAAATGCAAAGCGTAACTAGGAAATTCAACGCACATCCCGAGCAGGCTGCAGGTGCTCCTTCCTGCAGGATGCTGTGAGTGAGGTTCCCTTTCAAACGACCACTCCTTAAGTTCCTGCAGCAGATTTGGCTCAGCGCTGCTGATTTGTAACAATAAACACAGTAAGAGGCGGAGAGACTGCTCTCTAATTCCCCGGAAGAGGCAGAGAACCCCTTCTGAGAGTCTGGGGAAGGAGTGAGCCCAGGACACCCCTGAGGAGGGCAGTTCCTAGTGCGTATCCACATGCGCGTAGTTTTGCACAATGTATTGAAAACAGACAAGCTAAAGGTGAATGCCATTCTTTTAAAAGATACATTTTATTAAAGGTTTACCGGTAGGAATTTGGAAGGAACCCCCCGCCTCCTTCGAATCTCCAGACACAGTGGAAGAGTCTGATGCCAGCCCCAACTGCCCTCTGGACACCAAGGCCTAGAGGCAGCTGCTCGAGGTATTCCCTGCATCCCAGAGCAGGTGGCATTCTTGGCGCTGCAGACACGTTCTCTACAAGAAGATTCACCTACCATTTGTTTCTCAGAACCCAGTCCCCTGCCTTTTTCTACTGCACCAAAGTTCTCTCAGTTATACCGAGCGAGCAGCCGACCACTCTGTACTCCATTACTGGATCAACATCAGGCATACACGGAAGTGATTATGTGCATTTTAGAAGGGCCTCCTTCTGTCACGCCTTGTTTCTATTTACTGTGAAAGAGGGAGATACTCTATAGTAATATATTTGCAGCAAAATAAAATGTAAGCAACATCAACATTTTGGCTAGGGCCCCTGTAAATGATATTTCCCACTGACCTAGCTGATCTCTCCTTTAATCTACTCTAAATAGGTTTACATGCAAACAGTTAAAGAGTGACCGAGAGAAACAAATCTTTTGGAACGAATCCTTCCCCCAGGCCACAGAGCCCTCTGAGAGTGGTGTTAACTCAAAATTCTGCGGGGCAGCCCTGGGCTCACTGGCAGCCAGGCCCTTTGAAGTCCTGAAGCGGCATGCCTCTGGGGAAGGGCCTCTCCCCTCAGAGCAAAAGGGAAGGAGGCTGGGGCTGCAGAATCTTGCCACTTTCAACAAAATGTGCTTCCCTGTACAGCCAACAGAAATTAACAACAGATCATACAAGGAAGAGCAGCCCTACACACCTCCCCAACAGAGAGAACAAGTGACCAGCTCAAAGAAGCCCGCTCACCATCACGTGCCAGGGGAAGCCGCTAGAAGAAACTGTGCACCCAGCTGTGGGGAACCCAAACTACCCCTTGGATGCATCCATCCCTCATCTCTCTTCCAACTCACAGCCACCCAAATGTGCCCTTGACCAGGTCCACACACCAGCAGAGGTGTCTTCTGCTGTGAGCTTTGTGAAGATGGGCGCCAGCTTCCTGAGGCAGAAAGGCCGGGCAAGCTGGTGTGGCCTGGCAGGCTGGCCCACATATGGATGGGAGGGACAGCTGGGGATGGGGACCTGCTGCTCTGCCACTGCTCTGGGACTTAGGCAAAGAGCCTCACTTTCTTAACTGCACAAGAGAAACCTTACTTGTACCAGTTTGTGGGGGTCCTGTAGTGACAAGTGTCTGCTTCTGTGTCCTTTAAGTGTTCTATCAACCAGTGCTTCTCTAATCTCACCACACCACACTTTTGGCAATGACTACTGTCATTCTAAAAACTTGGAGGACATTATATAATTTAGGTTTGAGAATGGAGGGTTTCGCCTTTACACACACAGAAACACAAAGCATAAACTGGGGTTTATTTCCTAGTAGAACAAGGCCCTCAGCGGGGCAGGAGGCAGTAGCAGCCCATAGCCAGTGCAGGTCCAGGAGATGGCGGGTGAAAGAGGCTCTTTCACTGCAAATCTGAAGTCAGTATTTCCACTTCTCTTACGGTTAGAAATAGTTTATTGTCAAGATTAGTAAGAGACCCAGGCTTCTGACCCCTGGCTAACATGGCATCCAGGAAGGACAAACCAAGCCTAATCTCCCACCCCCACTCCCTTTCCCACCCTACGAAGAGAAGATAAAAACAAGTCTTTTCATTATAAAGAGCTAAGTGTATGTCAATATTTTGGCGACAGGATGCTGAGACGACATCACAGAAATGCTGCGGGAGGCCGGGCAGGCCGGATAGTTCCTGCGTGCCGCAGTCTTCACTGTCTTCTTTCCTTTGAGAAACAAAGAAAATCCTTATTTTTATCCCCCAAACTCTCAAGGACCCACAATTCACACAGCATTCATCACCACAGGAGTGGGGATGGCTTCAGTCTCACTGAAACCCAGCAGCATTTCTGAAGGACCCCTGACAGAATATCCGTCTCCAGACCACCGAGGGGCTTCATGGTCGTTAAAGATGCTCTGCCGTCCTCCATCAACTTCCTCTGCAGCTGATAAGGCACGAAAGCCCTATAGGCCAGGGAGCTGGGGCCACGGAGAGAGAGAGTTCCACAGCACGTCCCGTCTAGAGGTCTGCTCTTATTTCTTCATTAACGAGAGTGGTCGACGTGTCTCTTTTAACTTAGAATAAAATTAAACAACAGGGACACCACATGTCCCAGGACAGTGCCTGGCACCAGCAGGCACTCCTCACATCTCTTCTGGTCCCCAGCCTCCCCACAGCACCTGGTGGGAGACCAGCCTCCCTGTGGACCTGGGCAGTTGTCCTCTCTGCCCAGTTAGGTAGGAGTTTGCTTTTCAGAGGTGAAAGCCACAATCCCTGGCTGCCTCTATGTTGCTGCCCTGCTTGGGAGCCAGGGGAGTGCTAGAGGCTGGCCCAGGCACCCCCACAGCCACCGCCCTGTGCTGTCCCGCACCTAGGAAAGCAGATGTGGTCTCCAGAGCCACAGCCCTGTGCTGTCCCGTGCCTAGGAAAGCCGAGGTCGTCCCCAGAGCCACAGCCCTGTGCTGTCCCCTGCCTAGGAAAGCCAACGTCGTGCCCAGAGCCACAGCCCTGTGCTGTCCCATGCCTAGGAAAGCCAACGTCGTGCCCAGAGCCACAGCCCTGTGCTGTCCCATGCCTAGGAAAGCCAACGTCGTGCCCAGAGCCACAGCCCTGTGCTGTCCCGGGCCTAGGAAAGCCGACGTCGTCCCCAGAGCCACAGCCCTGTGCTGTCCCGGGCCTAGGAAAGCCGACGTCGTGCCCAGAGCCACAGCCCTGTGCTGTCCCGGGCCTAGGAAAGCCGACGTCGTCCCCAGAGCCACAGCCCTGTGCTGTCCCGGGCCTAGGAAAGCCGACGTCGTCCCCAGAGCCACAGCCCTGTGCTGTCCCGTGCCTAGGAAAGCCAACGTCGTGCCCAGAGCCACAGCCCTGTGCTGTCCTGGGCCCAGGAAAGCTGATGTCGTCAGGCCCTTCCTATTCCCCTGGGCTGGAGGAACACATGACCCAGGCTCCTGGGGAAAGCCAGCTGTGACCGCTTGCCAGAAAGGACATGAAGGGCTGTCCGAAGGGGAGCAGCTGCGACACTCAGAGGGACCTACTGAGAGACAGTGCCCCCTCCCTCTCTTCTCCCCATGCCTGTAAGAATTCAGGAGAAGAATCAGGTGAGATCCTCCCCCAGCCACAGGCTACCCCCACAAGCCTACACCTGGGCAGGAGATCTCAGGTTTAAACCTGAAATTATGGTAAGGGCTTAGCACCCTGGGAAACTGGACAAAGCCCAGCTAGGGATAGGGATCAGAGAAAAATGTAACTATTTCATTTTAGACCCAAACAAATGGAGACTGATCAGCAAATGAATCACACCCAAAAGAAGTCCACTTCTATTTCTTAGCTTTTTAAAATCTTTTCTAGATTAATATACAAAATACTGTAAGGCCTTCCTCTCATCCCTGTGCCCACTGTGCCAGTGTGTTTCACACACACACACATGTATTTTTCCATTTCTTCCTAACAAAGATAACTTCATGGATGGCATTAATCTGTACCCCGATAAAAATATATATATTTACTTCATACAATTACATAGTTATTTAATAAGAGTATCTTGACTCATGATTCCCATTGGCGCAGAAAGAGACTTCTCCCTATGGCTTCTCAGTTCTCTTCATTTATGTTTAATATTTCATGGCTACATATGCCAAAAGTAATCAAATGGTACACTTTGAATAGTCACATTTGATTGTATTCAATTGTCAATATAGTTGAAATTTAATCATCTTTAAAACTATGATTAAGTTTGATCAAGTCACCCCAAATGCATGCCAGGAGTCACCTGAGAGCCTAGAGTCAGCATCTATTTCAGATCTAAACAGACCCAGACCCCAGACCCTGATTCGAAGGGGCAAGGAAGAAACATGATCAAGTAGGTATGGGAGGGAAGGAGAGTGGGCAAGCAGAGAAAGAACAAGACAGCAGAAGGGAAACAGGGACAGGACAGTGAGAAGTGAGACCAGAGCTGCCCGTGGCAGTGGGCACAGGGTCCTGGACACCTGAAGCATCTGCACCTCTGCCCTGGTGCCAGCTGCCTCCTGCCAGCCTCTCAAGCACTTGACGCCTTCCCTACCAAGGAGGTGCTCTTCTCTTCCCTCTGAAACTGCCAGTGCCGACTCTGGGTGGCCGGCAAGCAGGTGGCCTGGGAGGGAAGAGCAGACGCGGCCCAGGCCAGGCTGGCCTCCTGACCTGCCGGAAGCAGGCGAGAGCTCCCACATGGAATAAACTGGCACAGGTCTCCCAAGAAGGGGCATCTGGGTCTCTGGATCCTTTCCATGTCATCACAGTGAAACTGACCCTTGCACAACACACAGGTGTGCACCCTTGAATACTTTGGTCCAATAAAAATTACCTTGAAAATCTGCTTTTCCAAGTCTTCTCTTATGGGACACTAAACAGAAAACAATATGAGAATGCGCCCCTCACTTGGTGTACAGGTGGGTTTAACAGAGGTGCTATTTATGCTGTTGGAAGGAGATTCCAGCATTTTCCAGTTTCCAAAGCCTCCCTAAACACAGGGTAATGACAGCAAAGATTTCCACCTTCTCCTAGGAGTGCTCCATATGACTGGTTCTTTGAGGTTGGGTGTAGGTGGGAGGGTCTTGGAATCTGGGGTGGGAAGAATGAAGAGCAGGCATGTGGAAGCCAATTTGCATCAGGCCCATGTGTGATGGTAGAGAATTAAAATCCTCAAGGAACCTAAATAATGGTTCCAGGATGGTGGACCCTACCTCACTGAGAGACTGCCACAGAAGGGACGGGGTTTGTCCGCGGTACAGGCCTGAGTCATCTGGGAGACCTGAGCAGACACGCAGTCTGGGTATCCAAAAGGCACATGGCGGGAAGCACACACACAAGTGCAGGCTATGAGGATGGGGGCTCACTGATTCCCAAGCACATTCATGGCAGCCAACTGCATGAAAGGCATTGGGAAGTGGTGTGGGGCAGAGTGATGGTCAGTACAAACACGGATGCATATTTATGTGTGCATACCTATCCCCAAATGTGTATAGGTAGAACATACACACACTGAAACTAAAGTGCTATTTTCCAATGCTTTCCCTCACGACATGCAATGCAGTCTGATATTTTTTTGTTTTTGTTTTTTTTGAGACCGAATCTCACTTGGCCACCCAGGCCAGAGCGCAGTGGCACTATCTCAGCTCACTGCAGCATCTGCCTCCCAGGTTCAAGTGATTTTCCTGCCTCAGCCTCCTGAGTAGCTGGGATTATAGGTATGCGCCACCACTCGCCCAGCTTATTTTTAGTAGAGACAGGGTTTCACCATGTTGGCCAGGCTAGTCTCGAACTCCTGACCCAAATGATCCACCCACCTCAGGCTCCCAAAGTGCTGGGATTACAGGCGTGAGCTACTGCGCCTGGCCTCTTCTTTTCTTTTTTAAAATGTTGGTTGGTGACCTTACTAGACTGACTGCACGACTCCCCCACAGCATGAAAACCTACATACAAGCTTGGCTTCCAGAGCCCAGTGCTCCAGGCTGGACCCTTGTCGGTTCAGGCAAGCTGCTCCAACTATGCCCCACTCCAGCTCCAGCTCCCCAAGAAGGGGGTTAGATGAGCATCAACATGTCGGAGGGCAATGAACAGAGGTTGGGCTGGCACGAGGCAGGAGGTAGGAACCACAGGGCTAAGGAAGAGCCTGGGCCGGGTCTGAGGCTTGCAGCGAGAGAGCAGAGGGAGAAGGGGAGCCCCAGGAGTAGTAAGGGCCTGGGGAGAGCTGAAACTTTTCATGCCATCTCCTGGGAAGGACACTCATTTGGAAAGACAGCTCCCTTAGCCTTACCCCAGCCTCAGTCGGACTCCTGCCTTTGCAGGAAACATACGCACTACCTAACAGGTTCCATGGAGCTATGTAAGGGACACAGTGCAGAGGGAAGCCTGCTCTTCTGACCCTCTTGCAATGCTACAAAAATGGCAAACGCCTAGGAAGGCCACTTATACACCACACCTCGGACTTGGAACACAGGTCCCATAACAATGAGCATTCTAATGATATAACTGTAATTTTAACTAGGATATGGTGAAGAAGGCTCCGCCTTATTTGATTGCTTTTATCCTAGAAACAGAAAAGTTGCTGAAGCTTCCTCGCAACTTGAACCATTCTAATCTTTTTAAAATTTTTTTTTCCTTTTTTGAGACAGGGTCTTATTCTGTCGCCCAGGCTGGAGTGCAGTGGCATGATCACAGTGCACTGCAGCTTCCAAACCTGGGCTCAAGTGATCCTCCCATGTCAGCCTCCCAAAGTGCTGGGATTACAGGCGTGAGCCACTGCACCCAGCCCCTAATCTCTTTTTAACCCAAGATATCTTAATGTGTCCAGAACCAGATTCCTAGCAAACTCTAGAAGAGAAGTTGGCAATATTTTTCTTTTAAGAGCCAGATGTTGAGCATTTTTGGCTTTTTGGTCAAAGCCGCCTTTGACCAAAAACATGTAAATACATGGGCATGGCATGGCTGTCTTTGGATAAAATGTTATTTACAAAAACAGGCAGTGAACTTAACAGGCTCAGGCTAGGGTCAGCACGAGGTAGGAGGTAGGAACCACAAGGCTGAGGAAGAGCCTGGGCTGAGTCTGAGGCTCACGGCAAGAGAGCAGAGGATCCTGGCTCTAGAACAGGGGCCCAAGGTATGGCTCCCAGCGCACAGTATACACAGTGGTGTACTAGTGTTTGCCCCCAAGCATCCACCGATATGATGTCACTGAACACAGAGATGGGCCAAAAGGTGAGCAACGGCCCCATGAGTAGGTCTGGGCCCACCTTAGCACCAACCTGCGAGAAAATCTGGGATGCTCCTTTATGCTGGTCCTGACACCCTGGGCCTTATTCCTCCCTCTGCAGGTCAAACTCCTCTGTACAAGGAAACATGCTCAGGCACTCATCCTGAATCAGACTCTGCATCTTTAGAGTACCCCAATACTGGAGATACAGTCTGGAAACCAGTGTCTTACAGAAGAATTACTGTGCCTGAAAAATAAGCATCATCCACAAGGGCCTGAGCAGACATGGCTATGGCTACAGGCATGAGACAGAGCAGATGCTCCAAGAACTCAGCCAGTACACCCAACTTGGTTCCAAGAGGTGTGCTGCCACCATCAAAGACCATCAAGACCAAAGACAGGAATGACCTCACTGCCTCTTCCACAGCAATCCTGGAGCCAGGGTTCAGTTTGGTGCATGCTCGTCACCATGCTTAGAAAAGTGTGATGGCTCCTTTTGGTAGCTGCTTTCGTTATTTTATTTTTAAACATTTAAAAATTATAAGAAGATGACTAAACACAAATAAGGAACCCAATATACATGAAATTCTAGCAATTCATGTCAAATTCACTTTTGGTCTTTCCAATCGCAGCAATCAATACAGATACGTGTTCAGTATCCCAAACTCAAAAATCCAAAATCTGAAATGCTCCAGTGAGCTTTATTTTTTTCTGGGGGTGAGGGAGGTCATGTCAGCACTCAAAAAGTTTGGGATTTTGAAGCATTTCAGAGTTACAGATTTTCAGATTTGGGAAGCAACCAGTCATGTATAATCCAAATATCCTAGTAACTGAAAAAAAAATCTGAAACATTTCTGGTCTCAAGCATCTTAGATAAGGGAGACTCGACCTGTGTATGATTGGGGGTTTTCCTTCTCTCTACTTGCCATTGTTGCATTTACTAGCACAGGGCCCTTCTGTCAATGTGCTACTACACCTCCACCGTCTATCAGTCTTCTGATGACTTCTTTAGCCTTTTAACAAGAAAGCTGTGCTGGGGCCAGCAGAAAGAGGGGACAAGGGAATCTGCTGTGACACTAGATGGCACTGCTGTGGCCACAGCTCATCCAGCGGACCCATGTTCACTTGAGTGATCTGACACGTCCACATCCCCTAGCTCACCTTGGCATCCCAGAGCTCAACTCCCAATGTGCCCCCATGGGCCACTCTCAGAGTTGGGCTTTGCAGCCTTTCCAGCTCCCAACTGCTCTCTGCACTGCTGTGTCCTTCTATGCTGGTCTGATGTACTTATTTATAGTATCATGCAAGTCTGGGGAGAGCATGGGCCTCTGGGCCATCTTCGGGCCTGTCATGATGCCTAGCACATAGTACTTGATAGATGCTTCCGAGTGAATGCACCACTTTTGAAAACTTGGAATGCTTTTCAGCTACTCAAATTATAATGCTCAGTTAGAGGCTATAAAATGCTCTGAAGAATGCCACCAGTCCTATTTATAACAGGAAACACTCCCCTTTCTTTTCAGTCCTTTTGGTTTTCAAATTTATTGTTGAAGAAGGAAAAAAAAAAAAAAAAAAAAAAAAACTTGTCCAGGGAACATGATCTGGGAAGCCCATTAAACCTCATTTAGAGTTCCATTTTATTTCTGTAAACAGAAAGACCAGGGCTCATGGCTTTTCTAAGTTAATAAGTCTACCCTGCAATAAACAAACCTGCTTTGTCAATTTGTGTCCTTAAATTAGATTTAACTCGGCTCTACAGTGGGCTGACAGCTGGTAAGGGGAGCCTCTGCAGAGCAGCCACAGGGCAGACGGCATTCCAGTGGGTAACTGCCCCTGAGGGCTTCTGGAACGGTGGAGGCCGTCTGCCTGCTCAGTCTCATGAAAAGAGGAAAAGAACCTTTCACTGTGTGGGGATCACATCAGGGCTCTCAACATTTGTGTTTTCATTCTATCATTTCTTTTCTCTCTCACCTTTTCTCCTCATTTCTGAAAGGCTACAGTCTGAATGTTATTTTTTAAACCAAAGGAAATCAAAAGTTACTTTATTTGCTGCTCCAAAGCCAGGTTAATAAATTCTTAGGCATAGGGTAAGAGGACAAATGAAGCATCTGAGGCTCTTACCACCCTTGCTGGAGTCAGTCCCTACAACTCTTGTCTACTAGACCTTAACTGGTTAGAGCTAAAGTGGCAGCAATGTGCAAAATGGGAACATCTCAACTGCTACCAGGGCCATCACACTTGACGTGCACGTGGTGATCGTGGTGAGGGTCAAGTGTGACGACAAACATCAAACACTGTATGTCAAATACAGTGTCAAGTATGATAAAAGAGGCAACCTCACTCACTTGTGTGGTCTTGGGCAAATCTTAACTACTTTTGAAAGCTTGGAATGCTTATTTTCCTCCAAAGAGGCTTTTATTTAATGACACTGACGCTATTAAAGGCTCCAAAAAGTAGAACGAGGGAGCCCATATGGGGTCCACCTTGAAATATGGCACAGTTTGGCTTCCTTCCAAGCCGAGACTGCTCACTGAATGGCTATCTGTCTCAATATGTAATTCTGAAATTAGAAAACAAGCAGGGCGCGTGGTTCATGCCTGTAATCCTGGCACTTTGGGAGGCTGAGTGGGTGGATCACGAGGTCAGGAGATCGAGACCATCCTGGCTAACACAGTGAAACCCTGTCTCTACTAAAAAAAAAAAAAAAAAAAAAAAGCCAGGCTTGGTGGCAAGCACCTGTAGTCCCAGCTACTCGGGAGGCTGAGGGAGAAGAATCACTTGAACCCAGGAGGCGGAGGTTACAGTGAGCCAAGATTGCACCATTGCACTCCAGTCGCAGGGACAGAGTGAGACTGTCTCAAAGAAAAAAAAAAAAAGAAAGAAAGAAAGAAAGGAAATAATACATTCTACCTTCCCTCTTCATTTTGTTGACATGTAACTCACGGCTTGTGACATGTAACTTCATGCCAGTAGGGACTTTTCCTGCTGGCAGAAACAGTGACCATGGTTACCTCCTCTGATAAGCTCTGGGGATACTTGTTCCCCTTCCCTTGCTTTCCTCGGAGGTGAATTCAGCCTGGACAGCCTCCCCAAGTTTGCAGGATGCCTGACTCTCTCCCATCACCTTGCTGCATCAGACATGAGATCCAGGAAACATCATTTTCCAACAAGTCAGTTGACTGGGCATTGAGGAAAAAATGTTAAATAAAATAGACAAGCCCTTGCCCTCTAGGAGCTTACAGTTTAGTACAAAGTTTTTAAAAAATCTACTAAATCAGCAAGTGTAGACTCATGTTGGTGACAAATGCCATGAAAGGGTGCATGAGGCCTAGAGAGTGGCAAGGCTGCGGCAGGAATGTGGTCAGAGAAAGCTCCCTAAGAAGAGCCATGCACTGAGGCCTAAAAAGGAAAAGAAACCCGCCTCTCAAAGGGGGCATCCTGAGCCCTGACAATTTCTAGCCATACCACGTGCTATTCCATGAAAGAAACTCAGCCTTCCTTCTCCTTCTCTTCTCAGTGGCTATTTCTTCTGATACCCCTCTCTTCAAGAGCTAGAGAAACAGGCTTTTAAAAATAAACCCCACAGACTAAAGAACTAAACCTACATAACTTTTAGGTAAGACACAGGCAAACATTTTCACGATCTTGGCAATGATTTTCAACAAAAGAGATACACTGGACTTCATTAATTTTTTTTTTTTGAGACAGAGTTTCACTTGTTGCCCAGGCTGTAGTGCAATGGCATGATCTTGGCTCACTGCAACCTCCACTTACCAAGTTCAAGCGATTCTCCTGCCTCTGCCTCCCAAGTAGCTGGGGTTACAGGCGCCCGCCATCACGTCCGGCTAATTTTTGTATTTTTACTAGAGATGGGCCTCACTATGTTGTCTAGGCTGGTCTTGAATGCCAGACCTTGTGATCCACCCACCTCGGCCACCCAAAGTGCTGGGATTACAGGTGTGAGCCACCATGCCCAGCTGACAAACCAACTTAAAAATGGGCAAAAGTTCTTACCAGACCTTTCTCCAAAGAAGACATATAAATGGCCAATATGTACATGAAAAGATTCTCAACACCGTTAGTCACTAGGGGAAAAAGAGCAATGACAACGACAATGGGGTATGAGGTCACATCCAACAGGACGGCTAAAATAAAAAGGATGAACAGTGTTCTGGAGTCCACGTTCACTGCTAGAGAAAATGTAACACGGTGGTCACATCCAACAGGACGGCTAAAATAAAAAGGACGAACAGTGTTCTGGAGTCCACGTTCACTGCTAGAGAAAATGTAACACGGTTTAGCCACTGTAGGAAACACATTGGCAGTTCCTCGGAAGGTTAAACAAGACTTACCACATAACCCAGTGATTCTCCTAGGAACGAATCTAAGGGAAGTAAAAGCATATGCCACACAAAAACGTACACACATGTTCACAGCCGCATTATTCACAACAGTTAAAAGGGAACACCCTAAACGTCCATTAGCTGATGCATGAATAAACAAATGCAGTCCATCCATATAACTAAAAATATTTGGCAATGAAAAGGAATGAAGTAATGATATATGCTACAAATAAGGATCATCCCCAAAAACATTATGCTAAGTCAAAAGAAGCCAGTCACAAAAGACCAAATATTACATATAATTCCATTTACGTGAAAGCCCAGAATAGGCAAATCTATGGAGACATAAGAATTCGTGCTTGCCTAAAAACTGGGGAGCTGGGGATGACAGCCAAAGGGTACTGGGTTTCTTTTGGGGATGATAAAATGTTCTACAATTAATTGTGGTGATGGTTGTACAACTCTGTGAATATATTAAAAACTATTGAATTGCATACTTTAAAATGCGTGAACTGCATGGTATGTGTATCATAGCTCAAAAAGGTTAAGACCTACCCCTTACCCTAAAAGCCAAGTTGAGAAAGGCTGTTTTGGCAAAGGGTACTACTATTCTACACAGTCTACTCTTGGGAAAAACTGCCTGGTGCCCTGAGAGCCGAGGCCGTGGGGGAGACTCAGCTTTGGGCTCCTGGTGGCTGCCGGCTCCCTCAATGCCTGGGAACTTCCTGTGCCCAGCCTGGGCATCTGCTTCTACCCATGGATGGGCAAAACGAGGTGGTCTACAGGATACAGTCTCATGTGGTTCAAGATTGCAGCAAAGTAATATGCAGACAGAACAGCCTAACAGTCATTTTTAGTGCCACCCCACAACGTTTAGCTGATCTCTTCTGCATTCATGTTTTAAATTTCATACCCTGCCATCCACACAAAATTTTATCATTTACATGCAGAGCAAGCCTAGGAACATGCTTCAGCAGGCTGACTCCATGAAAGCGGTCCAAACACAAGAGGTAGGGCTCACACATCCTGTCTGTGCCGTGAGGGTCTCACAGCCTGAAGGCCAGGCACATCTACTTCCCACATCCTGGTGCGCCACAGTTCTAGACAGCAAAGATGGTGTACAGGAAAGGCACCAGAAGGAAGAAGAGTCACCTGGAAAGCTATGTTGAGAGTGTGGCAAAGTGAGCCTTCTATTTTGGAGCATTTAAGGTATACTTTAAATTTGAATATGGCCCAGTTTATAATTATAAAAAGAGACAGCAGTACTCAAAGAAAACTGTATGGTTTTTGGTGTGGATTTCTGAACAGAAATCTAATATTAACATAAAAGTATGTACACTACTGACTGAGCTGTAAAGAACCCAGAAGCACCAATTAAAGCCCAATGCATTGACTCCACTTGAGAAACCTTTGGACACAAAATGAATATAAGATGCTGCTGGTTTACTGGGTATACCAGAAGAACAGCATCAGGGCATTGCTATTTATACTCCACAAGATGTGTAAATCTCCATCTCCATCTTTCTGAGGAAATCTATACAGACTGGAGAGCGACCCATGGAGCAAGTGCAGAGGCCCTCACATCTTTGAGTCTGTAATGGTGGGCCCACAGCTGAACCCTGCGCAAGCAGCAGACGGCAGGGACACGCTGCCGCCAGTGACTCTTCTAATAAAGTCTGGCTGAACCTGTAGCTAAAAGCCACCTATTAAATGCCCCCTCTCTCTCTTTAATAGATAAATGCGAAACTGACCATTTAAGGAAAATTAGCCAGATTATGCCGTCCACGGCTCACTTTTCTCTCTACTTTCATTTGCCATAAATTCACAGTAAACGAAACACAATCTTGAGCTGCAGGAACACCACAAAATTATTAATCTAAAAAAGAAAGTTATTTGTGATTTTACATCAGCTTTTAAAAAAATCCCTTATTACAGTATAACAGGGGAAATGCTGTTGCAGGCTTTCCACAGGGAAGTTCCAGAGGCACTGAATTGGGTAGTAGAAAGAAAACCCTAAGAAAGATGTACTGAAAGAGATACCGTCCTGACTTTGAAGGAATTTTCTGAAACACTGATTGAATGTTTCATAAGCCAAATACAACACAGAAAAAATACACAAATAAAACCAGAGTTACCTGGGAGCTCTGTTTTTTCTATCATAAAAAGCAGATGGTTTAAAAAGATACATAT
Source organism: Sapajus apella (assembly GCF_009761245.1). Lineage (NCBI taxonomy): Eukaryota > Metazoa > Chordata > Mammalia > Primates > Cebidae > Sapajus > Sapajus apella. The sequence goes on along the minus strand of NW_022437098.1, from coordinate 773,476 downwards.
AAAGCAACTAAAGACAATGACCCCAATCCCTTTTTTTAATCTATAACCACCCACACCTTTTAAAACTCTAGAAAAGGAATAATATTCTGTCAAAGGGACAGCTGCAACCCTCACAAGCATGGTCTTGACTTTCTAAAAACCTGAAGTCACACTACTCACTGCCACACTCTAAAGTTCAGATTCATCGGTATCTGGCCTCTTGATTTGCAACCTAAGATTGATCGCATCAAGGGACCAATAAGCCAAGACACCTTTACCTGCAGTGATACCATGAGAAACGGCCTAATCGTAACAGCCTTTGTGTGGGTTACCAGGTGGAGGAGGCAAGTGTCAACTTGTCCTTTCAGGATCCGCAGGGGGACCTGGTTCCTAGTATTTTACCCTATAAAACCACTTTGCTAATTGCACACACTACTCTGACCCTCCAACAATGGTGTTCTTCTTCATGTTCAATCTGAAAGCCTGCCTTGCAGGGCTCTGTTCCACAATGGTGCCTCCTGACAATGCTGGACGATGACGTGGTGAGCCAGCTGGCTTAGATACGACGCCCTGGACTTGCCTGCACCAAGGGCAGCCAGCAAGAGAAGGGGAGGAGAGGGAAAGGGATGGAGCCAGCACCCTGGCACTGCTCCTGCTCATAGGCCTTGGTGTCCTATGGGGCAGAGGCCTTGGTGCCAGCACCGTGGTGGGAGAGGCAGAACTGGGTGCTGCCCTCACACACCACCATGACAGGACCTGACATTGGCACAGCCAGAGTTTCTGCCTTTATTACACGTAGATTCTGCATCAAGGCAGACAAGAGGAAGGACTTCTAAGTTCAGCACACTACATATTAATAAATATAAAGCACTGAGCATCCTGAAATGGCAACAGAGCCCAAAGAGATTATATCTAACCTTTCCTCTAAGCCACTCTGTAAGAAAACAAAACAGAAATGTCTCTATTTTGTAGCCAGAATACTATGAAAAAGCAACCAGGGAAGACAAAAGAAGTGCCAATAGCAGGGAAAAGACCCTACTGAATACTTCATATCTCCAAACCCTCTGAAGCAGAAGACGAAAGTCATCTCTAATGGAAAGAGTTTTAGCACTGAAAGGAATGAACGGAACCACATCCATGGATCAATTTTAGAATCTGGAGATGTAACAACTGTTAAACCTTCATTCTCTGCCCCTTTGATAAGCCCCTCTAGAGGTCTATTAATCATTAAGTGCTTGAGTCACAGAACTATGCTTTTGGCCCAAATGAAATTCAGAAATAAGCATTAGAGCTGTCAGACGATTGCATTGCTGGGGTTACAACCCCTACCTTTGGACTGTAAATAAATGCTATGGTGCTTTCTTCCCAAGCAAACAATGAATAACAATGTATTAAAATAAATACCAGCTGTGGACCCGCCCCCTACCACTGGCTTGTGTACAATACATCAGAAGAGGCAGAGGAGACCCAGAGCCAATTAGACAGGGTCTGTGGGGCCTTGTCAGCTACAACACATGCTGCAGGAGAGGCCTGTGACGTTGGATGTTTTTTCCATTCCCAATCAACCCTGAGTGTTCTTTAGTACTCATGCAGCTGGATGAGTGCTAAAACAGGTATGTCCTTACTTACCAATCTGTTTCCTCACATTAACTTGCTCCTGCTACTTCACTTAGCAATCACAGGAAAGACTGCAGCCTCCCAAGGTTACCTTCTTTGGCACTTTTGGGAGACTATAGCTGGCTCAGGGTGGCCTCTAAATGTTAACAGTCTTTTTGTAGCTACTCTACTCTGTGCAGACACCTTACTAAATGAGATTTTTTTTGAAACTGCCTTTTGTCAGCCAGCTGCTGCCAGTGAGCAGGAAGAGCCACTCACGCGCACATGAGCACGTGGGGCCAGGCATGAGGGCCAGGCCCTAAAGGGAGACCTCTAGTGAAGTGGCACACTGGGGAAGACAGAGACACACGGTACCCATACTTTCTTGTTCCAATCTGAGCCAGCAGTTTTCTCCCTTTCAACCAACACTATTTCCCCCATACAGTGAAGGGAAGAACGGATGCTACTACCAACTTCTCCCAGAAAACTAATGTTCTCACTCAGCATATCAACGAAATTCAGAGCACAGCGTGACACAGCGTGGGCCTTTCAGATTCGTGGCCACCAGCAAAACGATGCCGAGGGAGCCCATCCCGAGGCGTAGCCCCAGTCGGAAAGCACTCAGTGGAGTCTGCAGAAATGCCGCTGCCTGAAGGTGAGTCACAGAGTACTGGGGTAAAGAGGTCAGACGGCCAAGGTCCACAGATCCTCACCTCACCACCACTGGTAGCTATTCTTACAGCTTAACAGACCTGCTGAGGCAGGCAGGAAATGTGTTATTTAAAAAGGGATCTTAGATAACATCTTTTGTTCCCAGAGTTAGCTGCCAAATATATTTTTCAAACTTTTATGGCTATTTGAGCAATATACTCAAAAACTGCAGACAGATAAGGTGCTTCTGTGCACTGGATTTCCCTTTGGTTCATTTTCCGTGCTGACTGCAGTGGCCCAGCATCCGCCCGTGGTCCTGAGGCTCGCTACATACAAAATGGCTGACTCCATGGTCAGCTTCACTGTCCAGGCCAAGGAGCACAGCCTGTACCTGCCCTGCAGAGGGTGGCAAAGCAGACGGTAGTCGGGGGTGGTTTGCCTGCCCCACCTGCGCTCTCACGCCATCTGTCCTTGGGCACTTTTCCTGTCACATTCTCAACATGGGGCATTGCCTCTCCGAAGAGCAGACCTGGGTCTTCACATCATGTGATGCAGGCACATGGAACGCAGGCAGGGTGTGCATAAACCGTGTTAGTGTTCAGAACGCTGGTCCCACAACCCCTCCATGTGCAAAAACCCTGGCACACTCAGTGCCACACTCAGAAAATCAGACCAACAGATCAGACGCTCTGTGAACACAGCTCGGACACTGAAGCAACACACACAGAAAGAATGGTTAACAGTAAACTCCTCCCTTCTTTCTTCCTTTTCTGTGTGGGTGGGCCTGCACTGGCTCAGCCACATGGAAGGAGAGAGGGACAGATGGGGATAGCGGCCCAGGAGCATAGAGTTCTCACGGTGGAGACCCCCCTCTACCCGCTACATCCCAAACATGCTACTCAGCCAGCAAAACTCCTCAGTGTACTTTGTGATGAGGGGCAGGAGCAGCTGGAGGCAGCAGGCTTATCTTCTGGAAAGGGAGCTTTACATATGCTCCTCAGTCACAGGTAGAGCAAGGGAAGCCTTTCTGCCTATCTTGAAAATATAGGGGCACAGCAAATAAAGAAATCCGCCCCCACTAGGTCCCAGGCACCTCTGCGCTGTACTACAGATCTGCCCCGTCAGCCCGGGCAGGTGTTTCTGCACCAGCCACGTAATTCAACACTGCCCCGGTGCCCAAAGCTGCTCTCCTCAGTATGCTCAGTACACAGCCTGTCTCACTCCAGAATCTCTGGCTTGCTCTCAAATGGTTACCATTTATTCCGTATGTAAGAGCCCTGAGAGTAACTACAAGGGACTCTCCTCACTTGCTTAGTCAAGGAGAAGTACCAAGAATTCAGGCATCCCTGCGACATTTTCTACCAAGTAACAATTCTTTCTCCCATGAAATGTCCTGTCACTTAAAGGTAGATGATCATTCAGTGAAATTCCTGCTAATCCGTGTTGTCATAAATCACACTTCACTAATAAAGTTTCTAGAAAACACCCTGGTTGGCCAAAATCCTGTTGTTTTTCTGGTTCTGAGTGACATTTGAAGGAAACTTCATAAGAGATAACCCGTCAGTATAACTAACCACATGCCAGGAACTCCATGGTCTGGGTGGAGGCACTTTCTTTAGACACACAACATGGTCTAACCCCAACTCTCAACTTGATTTGGCTCCTGCTCACCCCCGACCTCAACGCTGCAGGCCTGGCACAGGGGTCAGGAAACCACGGATGGGGCCTGCAGCCAGGAATGGTGTATATGTTTCCAAATAGTTTTAAAAAGGAAACAGGGCCAGGCATGGTGGTTCACGCCTATAATCCCGGCACTCTGGGAAGCTGAGGCAAAAGGATGCTCCAGGCCAAGAGTGAGACCAGCTTGGCCAACATAGTTGAGACCCTGTCTCTCTCTCAAAAAAAAAATTCTTTTTCTAAATTAGTGGTGCATGTTGGTGCATGCCTGTAGTCCCAGCTACTTGGGGGCTGAGGCAGAAGGATCTCCTGAGCCCAGGAGTTCAAGGTTGCAGTGAGCTATTATCACACCACTGCATTCCAGGCTAAGCAATACAGTAAGAACTGTCTCAAAAAATAAATAAATAAAAAGGAAAGGAGGAAAAAAAGATGACAATATCTTGAAATGGGCTAATTACATCAACTTCAAGTTTCAGGTCCGTAAAAGTTTTACTGGCACACAGCCACATCTGTTTCTTCACATACTATCTGGCAGCTTTTATGCTACATCAACAAGGCTAACGAGCTGCCAAAGAAAGTATATGGTCTGAAATGTCAACTGCCTGGTCCTTTCTGGAAAAGGCTTGCTAGCCCTGTGCTGGTACACGCCAACTTCATACCTGTCCTCTCTATGGTCAGCTCCCTCTTGCCTTTAGGTCGCTCTGAGTGGCCTGGCCTGAATCCCCTATCTAGGGAAACCCTGTCCAGCTTTATCCTGTGTCTCTCCTTCATGGCCCTTATCTGAAGCTGTCTTATTCATTTACTTAGGAGCTGTCTTTTCAAATGAATGTAAGCTTCCTAAAGGTAACTAACCTTGCCAGTCATTTCCATTGCTGTATTCCCAGTGCCTAGTGGAGCATTTGTGAATTGCTTGAACATTGACTACACTGGTCATATAAACTGTGCAAAGATGTACTGAGACCCCAGCCTCTCAATCAGCAGGGATCTAGCTGAAGAGACTCATCTGTCTAGTATTATGACAGAGTTCGTGCAATGTAAAACAAGCAACTAAATAAAACCTATTATACTTCTCAAAGGTTCTAAGAGGTTACAAATAACAACTAAGTTGAGCTTTAAGTTAAGAACAGGAAATGTTTTATGCTAAATGGAAGGGGCCACCTCATGGCTTCCAGACACTGAGTGACAAGTGCCTAGCACCTGCTCTGATCCTCCCCTCTGGTCTGTCCATGCCCATCACAGGGTCCTGGTGTTTGGGTGGTATTCCACCCTGATTAAAACAGTCTAATGACTATATAGCAAAGTCTTTTAAACACTAATTAAAAATAACAGTGCAGCATTTGAAAGCTCCTACAAACAAAAATATAAGAGCTGAAATAAAGAGCAACAGTTGCAAATCTCATCTAGGCTCAGGTGGGTAAAAAGTTACATGTCTCCTCTGGAGTTTTTCAATCACTCCTGACTTTATGGGGCTTTAAAATGCCTAACAACAGCCATCTTATCTTTTAGTTAATAAGGAACTGGCTTTTCTCAATTACTCCCTTTTAATGATTATAAAATTCATTACAGTAATATTTACCCTAATATATCCCAAATATATTACTAACACTATAATCAGTCAGGCGACATTAAGTTATATTGTCTTTCTTCATTCAGCGTCTCCACCATCCGTTGTGCATGTTATACTTACAGCACATCTCAATTCAGAAAGAGCTGCCCCATGTGGCTAATGGTTGCTGTGCTACACTGCACAGTTTTAAAATGTTCAAAACCAAACTTACTTTTCTGCATTCTGGGGGGAGTCTTATATAAATGAGATTTTCTCTTTAGGCTTGTTTTTACTTAAGATGTCCAAATACATTAAATATTCACTATTTTGTCTTTTTTTAAAACCATGGAATCTTAGGATTCACACTGCATTCTTCACAATAAGGTAGAAGATACTAAGGATCATATCATAGTGCTTTGTCACAAGCATCCAACTGCCTTTTCCAACTATAGCTGCTAGATTTAGTTTTCATTCCCTTCACACATGGCTCCTTTCATGCCCTAACTGAACGCAGCCAAGAAGCTCCGACACATCTGAATCAAGTTTCCTTAATGTGCAACAGAATGGTGCCACCGTCAGTGGGCACAATGACCCGCCCAAGTTTACAACTCAAAAACACTCCACTCATTCCTTTGGGAGACTTACATCCATCTTTATGATTTAAGAGGGAAAACCTCAAGACCTCAAAATACTCTGGTTAGAAGCATAAGCATAATCAGATTTAAGTGCTTTGTTCTTTACCCATATAGCAAATACATGGGATTTTGCCAATAGAAATGGCAGTTTCAATAGTTTGGAACTGCAATGAGATCATCATTCTTCACCAACAGTGGGAACCTGCTGGTTAAACTCCGAGGGTGTTCCTGGTTACCTCTGCATCCTGATCATGGAGGTGGTATGTCCTCTGGAGGCTTTGCAGAGTCCGAGGGCTCAGGGTCTTCTGTTCCAAGAGATGCTCCAGAAGCAAGACCAGCTGGTCTGGAAGAAGCTAAAGACAAAACCAAACAACTGGTGAAAATGCCATTCAGCTGATGAGAAACTAAACCCAAATGTTCAGACCAAAGACCGCATACCCAGGATAACCTGGGTGCTTTCAGCATACATCGGCAACATGGAAAGACTATTAAGCTCACTTTTGTAATTCCTCAGGGTCTACATTGTCTATATTCCCAAAGACACTACATTCTGGGCTTTGATTAAGCCCCACTTTCCATGACTATTCACTTCAGTTGTATACTTAGGGCAGATCAAAACTGCGCTTATCTTCATAAAACATTATCGTGGTTTATTAGATATCTTCCTTTACGGCATGCATATACCAGAAAATGTGATTTATCCTAGACAAAGATTCAGGGAGCCATCTAATTATAGACAAACACGTGGAAATTTAACATAAATTTCCTTTTTCTGCATTCAGTTTCCTTTTTATCACATAAGCTTTGCAAATACACCTGCTACGCCCTGAGAAATAAAGAGCATACCTTGGAAGAACTGTGTCTTCCCTCCATCATGAAAATCATAAACTTATAATCCATTAAAAAGCTAAAAATGCTGTATACAGCTATACGTGCAGCTATACACACGGACACACAGGTCACCCATATTCCTGAGTTCTCATATAGGAAAGGTCAAAAGTGGTATTACAAGTTAAGGGCAAAGAAAGGAGGTAGTCTTTACGTAGTACAAAAATAAAATGCAGCGTGTGTGAGATACAAGAAACGAGGAGAAGCTTGCGTAAGGCGTCATCTGTCTTACTTGCTACGGACAGCAAGGCCAGGTCCGGTGAGATCAGCCCTGTCGTGCACTGGAGGAAGAATCAATATGAGACATGCCTTGTATGAAGTGAAAAAATATTTATTCTAGAATCAAGATTTTAAAATGATTCCTATGAATTCCACTGCAGCCTCTCTCCAACCCTGCACATGTCCAGATCATTCCTGTCAATCCAAATTACGGGTCTGGAAGCTGGTATCAGTTAACAGTATATTCATAAGAACACCTGAATTTTAAGTGCCACTTACTGATTACTCTGAAACAATTTTTAAAAAGTACGGGCTTCCCTCCCTGCTCATCTTCCTGCCCCCAACTATGCACTCTGCCTGACCCTCCCTACCCCCTACCCCCTCACTCATTCGCTCTCACACATACCCATGCAATTACCAAAAGGCCCTCATGGGAAACAGGCAGACAGCAAGCACCACATGCACCACATCCACTGCACCAGTCCACAAGGAATGTTTTCTCACCTCACCCTTCTGAGTTCTAAGAAAGGCCCCATCTGCCTACAGACAAGAGGCAGAAAGAAGGGAGACAGATCCCAATGCAATCACTGGTTGTATATTCTATATTTCACAACATCGCTCCATCTGAAAGGCATGTTGTGGCTATTCTCTCAGGAGAAACAAAGCACCTCTGGCAAAACTGCAGTACAATCAGCACTGACAAGGACCCAAAGAATTACTAACACTCCATTTCTTCTCACAAGAAGTCAAGTAACTGCAGCAAATTTTCAAGGTATTAAATTACTATGTAACTACTTATAACAAAACCACCCATCTACCATATTCTATAATTTTAGACAGGTGAGGCTACTTTTATGATATTAAAAAGAAATCTGTTTTATGGAAGAGGCCAAACCGAGGCCTCCTAGAGGCTAGAGGCCCCTAGCCTCTAGGAGGCCTCCTCACCATTCACACCATGAGCACTGTGGGGTGCTTGTGGGTATCCAGCACTTCTGCCCAGGCAGCCTAGTGAGACCAGTTCTCTTTCACCCTTCACCCTCCTCCTCCTTCCTGGTCAACTCACCCTTCAGCTTCCTGGGATGTTTCAGGAGAGATGCTTTTCTGCAAGAGGCTGAGCCTTCAGTCCATGGCCTCAAGCACCCCCAACCTGTCTCTTGGGGCCGCTAACTAAATGCCCTCCAGCCCTTGAGCCCTCTTCCCAGTGCCTTCCTTTTCATCCCAGTCGTGGGCTCTCCCCACTACTACCCTTTATTTTGCTGCTGTCAAACAACAGCAGTTCCACAAGGGGTACCCAGGCCAGGCCACCACAGGATGGAGACCTGCACCACCCCATAGACACTCAAAACTGGTGAGCAGCATTTCTCAAGACAGACAGTCTGAGGACCACAGGAGCCTGGCATCAAGGCCCCTCCAGACAAAGGCAGGCAGGCTTCGGGGAATGGGCTCAGCATCACAGAGAAGCGATTCTCAGCACCACCAGTGCCTGGTCCAGCAGAACACCCTTTGCCAGGAGGGGGGCCTCGTTTGCCAACTAAATGCAAGAAGGAACCAGCCCTGCCAAACTGCTGAATTACAGGGAAGGGGGAGTAAAAAGAAAAGCATCTCCCCATATTATACATTTGTGCTTACAAAGAAGCCTACTGTTAGAACTCTCATTTGGAATTTAGTTTAAACTAAAGAGACACACAGAGCAAAGAAACCCTGGGTAAGACAACGAGCTTGGTCCTCAACTTACTCCAAAACTCGGTCTTTAACCAACAGATACAGCTCCAGTTTAAAATCAAACAATTACCAATATCTGAACCTATCAAAATACCTGCATTCATACTTGTATATCTGAGTTTTCTTCTAAGCTGAAAGCTCACACATCTCCACATAGAAGCAGAACCAAAAGGATCAATGGAAGCTTTTGTCCTCTCCAAATTTTACACAATGAAAATATTTAAAGCTAAGCTCCCTGACTTAAGATCACAAAATGGAAGGGAGGTGGCACAGTGACTCTAATTTGAGAGAGGTAAGGAGCAAGGGTGGACACTCCCCCCAGGTCGCTGCTCCCCTTTCAACAAGGCCCCGACAACACAGTGCTGCCAGAGGCAGCTTCATGCTCCCAGGTTTCTGTGAGTGAAATGACTCACTTAGTAAACAACCTGTAGCCATCTGGGCGCGGGCACGCGCGCACGCGCGCGCGTGTGTGTGTGTGTGTGTGTGTGTGTGTAGGGTGGGGGGGTGAGGGGGTGGGGAATGCAGTTTCTGAAAAAAGTAGGGAAAAAAATCAGTGAACAAATGCTATTTGGGGACACAGACAATAAAACTAATTAAGAATCTTTCATTTGCAAAGTACACATTATAAAATTTTCTTAAAATGATATAATAGACCTTAAAAAGAGAATACTGACGCAAAAACGTGGTGAAATAGCTACAATACAGTACATTTCTCTTTGTAAAACAAACATTTGCTCCCCATAAAGCCACCCTACAAATGAAAAAATAGTAGTGATGTAATAAACCAAAATGTTTGTCAAGCAAGTGAAAGCGACCACTTAGTAGATGTGCTCATGGCAGCACTGGGCAGTGGGAGGAGCCCAGGCTGGCACAGGGGGGTGGGGCATGCTATGTGGACCACTCCACTTCCACCCACGTGGAAATCAAAGCAAACTTCACATGACTTCTAGTCCAACTGCGTTTATTTATTTTAAGATCAGCTGAACTTACGACTGAAAAGCCAGCTGTGTTTAATACAGCAGTGCCAATGTGAGAGGTAAGGCATTGGTTGCACTACAGAGCAATCCTGAAAAATAAAGGAGCTTACTTCCAAGCATCACCACCTAAGAAAGTAGTTCCTTCAGACATTATAAAAACAACTTGCCTTTATTTCCAGGGGCCACACCCACAGTTCAACAGTGACAAGGAATGCAAAAGTCCTTTCCTTTGCATAAACAAGAAATTCATGATGGGGTTATTTTCTCCATATGGAGACCAGCTCAATATTTTTAAAGTACATCTGCCTTGGAAATTTATACAAAATAGGACTACAAGGTGCCAAACTGATGTGGGGACTTGCAAGAGAACTTCACAGAACTATGAAGCTTACTGAAATGAATACGAGAAATAAAATGTTAAATGAGGTCAGTCAAGTACAAATGCTGCTTGTTAAAGATTTCAGAAGTCTGCGTTCCACTCTAAACATGGAAGATTTCATAGCTGCTAAATACTAAGAACTGTACAAAGAAAAAAGTCTACTACATGTTTTTCCCAACTTCAGAGTCGAGGCAAGCTGTACGACTGAACAGTTTAGGAGAGTTTTTATGCATGCTCTTGGAAAGAAAGTATGAATTTTCCAAACCCACCCTCCTAACCTAGGGGCAGCTCAACAAAAACAAACTCCGACTCTTTCAGAAGCCTCTTACTGCTGTCACGGGGCATCACTCTCTGCATTCCCAGAAGACCACCCACGCAACTGAGGCCCTGCCACCATTTCTTCCGTTAGCATGATGCAGAACAGGCCAGCTCACCTCCTACATCAGAAAATGTCATGGACATGTCTCACAACTGGCCTTGCAGAGGCATGTGACAAGAGACCAGTGAGTGGCAACATCCAAGCCCCACTGCCTGCACCCCTCCAAAAGCAAAGAAGGGCACCTCCTGGCATGGTCCAGCTGGCATGCAGCAGCCTCACAGGAAGAAAGTCACTACTCGGCTCCCCAGACAGAGAATAAGCCTGGGACTAATGCAGTCACAGATTGACAGTGGCGTGAGTTCTATCATTACCCCATTATTGCTCTGGGATCTGTGCCTAAATGAAGCATGCTTCCTCCCTGATGCCATTTCCTTTTATCCTGGCTGGAGACTAAAAGTGGATCAATGGGGGCAATACATATGATGTCACTTCAATTTACAGCCACAGCCTCCCCCCTCTCCAGTCTGAAACACACAGAAAGATCAATTCTTCCCAAAAATGGTTTAAAAATGCTTAGGGAGCATTCTTTTTCCAGAAAAGCATTCTCTGCTATATTTGTCTATGTTACTACGCAGGGAACTGTTTACATGGAACAAAAACAGAAGAAATGGGGGAGGGAAAAAATCTCAAAATTCTGTATGCTGGAGACTTGCTGGCTGAAATTCAACACAAGCAAGGGTCCTCTGAAAGGCACATGCAGAAGGCCTTCAGGCAGGGGCTCAATAGAAACCAGTTTTCTTTTGCCCTTTGGATTAAAAAAGTGATACTGACATAAAACATCTTTCATTTTTATAAGGTTCCCCCAAAGTCTAACAAATTCCCTTTCACTCTTCCCAAAAGACACACCTACCACCTTAGCAGACCCTCAGGTTGCCCCTTCAGTCCACAGGTATGGGAGGAAACAGCTTCCAATCGCAGTGTCCTCATTAAAGGGGACAAGCAGCTTGGCTACAGAACTTATAAACTAAGTCATCTTCCAGACTTGGCTCTGAACCAAATAAAACAGTAAAAATCTCTACACTGCATAAATTTTCACATGGTGCTTGTCACCAATAAGGCAAAATTAAGATATAATCAATGAGGTTCTTCAAAATAAAACCAAGAGTTCTCCTTCCTCATAATCCAAAAAGAAATAGAAAATGTTGAGAGCCACAGAACCGAGGTACAGTCAGCCTTTACTGCCCATGTAATAGCCAGGGTCACAGTCTTCACAATGGCAATAAACCCTCTTCTTCCATTTCTGTTACTTTTTAAATAATAAACATTTCTAAGAAACAAAAGTAGACAATTTAATAATATGTACACATACCAGGTGTCTGCTCAGCAGCCTACCTACTAGGATATCATGACAGAACTGAAATATATTTATTCTAAATTAGTAATCTGTATAAGGGAAAAATGCAATTGGTTTGAATTGCTGCTGAAAACACAACTCAGAAAAGAAAAACCTTTATATGTTGAAGCAAAAACTTAACATATTTTAAAGAATTGCCAAAACTTACAAATAGAAGTTTCTGCTGTTCATGTTCTTTGTGAGGCATAAAACTAGATTTGCCAGCAAATGAAGTCACCAAATAAGGGTAAAAACTTTTCTTCAAAATAAAGAAAATCAATCAATTGGTGCATATTTGTCCAGAAGAATCAGTTATTTCTGATTATCACACATCTTTAGGGAGTATGTCTATAAACAAATTTTGGAAAGAAAATTAAAGCAGCAGCAAATATTCATATAACTCATTTTATACAGAGAAAACCATATTTATTATATTTTTGGGAAATTCTAATAGTTACAGTTCAGAAAGATTACTACAAATTTTGAGCCATGGAGTTTCTACAAGTGGCACCACAGGACCTAAAACAGATACTATCATTAGCAAATACTATCTGAAATAATGCATTGGCATAAATCATTCTCATGTTTCCATATTATAAGGGTCAAATGTCCCCGTGCTATTAGTCCCCTAACTCTTGTTAAAGCCACTACCCTAACTATATGCAATCTAACACAAAGCATATTATTTTAATGACAAAAAATGAAATTTTCTGGTCACCTGGATCTTTTACGACCACATGTACATTAATACATTATGTTATTACATATGTTGGAAGTATCATAAACACTCAAACTGAAAATTTCCAAGTATTTTGAAAGAGATGTATGAGATCCTTGGGTCTGCTTCCCTGTCCCCAGATCCTGCCAGACCAATTACAAGGGACCAAAAGGAGAACATTCCTGATCTGAATTTTATGCTTCTCAAGAAAATCATCACTCATGAAAAAGACACTATAAATTCCTATTCATCTATTCACCCTGCCACAACAACAATGGCATGTTCAATATATGGCCTGTTTAATATTTCTTTAAAAACTGGAATACTTTATAAAGTGTCAGAATATTTCTAACGTTTCTTGTACTCACATTTTCATAAAAATTTCCTTCTTTTTGTTTCCTTAGAATTAATACTCTTGCCAAGAGTGGTAGCTAATGCCTGTAATCCCAGAACTCTGAGAGGCCTAGACAGGAAAATGGCTTGATCCCAGGAGTTTCACACCAGCCTAAGCAAGACAGTGAGACCTCACACCCTACCCACCTCAACCCCAAAATTAGGTGTATGCCCAAAATTAATCCCAGCTATTTGGGAGGCTGAGGTGGGAGGATCACCAGAACCCAGGAGTTGGAGTCTGTAGTGAGCTATGATTAATGCAGCAGACTCCAGCCTGGGCAACAGAGCAAGACTCTGTATCCAACAACAACAACAAGAATTAATGCTCTTACCTAAATTAATAATAGTGTATTTAATACCTGATACATTTATCTTGAAGGAGAATATACATTTTATAGTTCTGAGTTCCTCATTTATAAACAGTGACATCTGCTCACTCCAATTCTAGTTACACATTAACTTATGACCCACTAAAGTCTATGGTTTACAGTAAAGCATATGAATTTACCTTTAGTGTAAAAGAAAAAAGAAAAAAAAAAGGCCCGGCATATGAATATAACTTTACTGTAAAAAAACCAGTTGACTGAGTCTGTGAGTCAAAACATCCTATATGGTATGCAGCTACACAATGGAATACTACGTAGCTATTGAAAAGAATGTGATGAAATTATTTTTGTAATATGGGAAGATGGCAAGAAATGTTATTTGTAGAAAAAAGGTTCAGAATAAAATGTAGACTATGGTTGAATTTGTATAAATTACATTCTAAAGATATGCATGAAGAAAATAAGGAATGCTTTGTGCGAACTTTTTCTCTGAGTAACCTACCTGAACTCTCTGCCTTCCCCGTCCCATTTGTCTGCTTCCAGCTCAAGCTCAAATATTTTTCTTAAATCATGCTACAAATATTTCCTAATAATTCACTTAGAGATCTACTTTATGAAGAAATTCATTACCACAACCAAATCTAAGAACACTGAAAACGATTAAAGTACGTGCTCTAACAAAGAATCCAGGAGTTTCTCTTTTAAAGCTGGTCCAGTAGTTACGGGCAGACCTCCTAGCACTCAGTGTGCACAGAGAAACCTATCACTGTCTCCCTAGTCTTAGTCATAACATTTTAAAACAACATATACCTCAAAAGCTCTGACTTCAATACTTCTACACAAAGATGTATGCTAACACTACTATATAAAACATTGGTTCTGTGCAAACAGCACTCACAAATTAGAAGAATTAAAAATTTTCCAAATATTTTGGAGATAGATATAAAAAAAGCACAGTGTCAGTCACATGCTCACATTTTTATGCTGTCACTTACAAATAAATTACAAAATAGAGTTTTTTTTCCAAGGGAAAAAACCAGTAATTTTATTCAAACCCAGAATTTCTTTTTTTTTTTTCATTTTGGTTCAGAGACGGGGTTTCGCTCTTGTTACCCAGGCTGGAGTGCAATGGCGCAATCTCGGTTCACCGCAACCTCCGCCTCCTGGGCTCAGGCAATTCTCCTGCCTCAGCCTCCTGAGTAGCTGGGATTACAGGCACGCACCACCATGCCCAGCTAATGTTTTGTATTTTTAGTAGAGACGGGGTTTCACCATGTTGACCAGGATGGTCTCGATCTCTTGACCTGGTGATCCACCCGCCTCGGCCTCCCAAAGTGCTGGGATTACAGGCTTGAGCCACCGTGCCCGGCCTCAAACCCAGAATTTCTTCCTTTCTCTAACTTCCTATATTACTCCAAAATGTCAAAAGTCAAAATCAGGTATGTGTAGGATTACTCATTACGAGTTTAGCACTTTTAGTTAACAACTGTATCAACATGATTCTTCTTTGGTTAATTTTTTTTTATATATAGCCCTATATTCCTGGTGAATAGTAATCTATATTATGTACAAAATTTACTGTGTTCATATGGACAAATAAGGAATTATTACTAATATTCAGTGTGATAATACAGTTTTTCCTCTAAATTAGAAGGGACTAGCAAACGGGGGGGAAAAAACTAAACTCTTACAGAAAATACCTATGTTCAGAATTTTATGTACAAAACATAGGATCCTCTCCTTTTGAATTTAAACAAGGAATAACTGAGTTCAAGGAAAACTGTACTTAATCTTCTAAAAAAAAGAATGTACATTTTTAAGACCACCTCTTAAAGACTGGAACCAGGTTTTGCTCATTTCATGTGCTATCTATTCCCATCCTTGATAGTCAAATGTTTATCACATTGAAATAAAGGACTTAATGCTCAATATAGTAAGAAGAAATAAAGTAACAATGTCTGCAAGAGTAGCTGTGAATTAACCATCTGATGATTTAAAAGAATTTATTAAAAGTAAATTTATATAGCAACACATGAAAATTCAGACCAGGAGTGATTTTCATCTCTCCAGTAGAACATATCTAAAAAATACAAATTTATCAACTTAAGTTTCATAAACATTCTTTACAGTAACAGATCTAGTTGACAATTCTTATTTAAAAAGCTAATGGTAAAATGACTGAAATGCCTCTTCAATTATAATAAACTGTAATCAATGAAATAATAGCTCTGCAATGTTTTTAAAAATTGAATAAACAGGTTGTTATGAGGAGCTGTAACAATCTAGTTTGCTTTATGTGCACAAAACTCAACAGTACGTCTTAGATCTCTCCCTTTGCCTTCCATAATCTCCTTGTTAAAACTTACTATTAAGGATTAAAGGTTTTTTAAAATCAAAACTCACAGTTAAAAAAAAAAAAAAAGTTTGGCCTGGCATGGTGGCTCACGCCTGTAATCCCAGCACTTTGGGAGGCTGAGGCGGGTGGACCACAAGGTCAAGAGATGGAGACCATCCTGGCCAACATGGTGAAACCCCGTCTCTACTAATAATACAAAAATTAGCTGGGCCTGGTGGTGCACGCCTGTAATCCCAGCTACTCAGGAGGTTGAGGCAGGAGAATCAACTTGAATCTGGGAGACGGAGGTTGCAGTGAGCCGAGATCATGCCACTATACTCCAGCCTGGCTACATACAGAGCAAGACTTAAGTCTCCAAAAAAAAAAAAAAAAAAGCAGCAGCAGCCCCAAAACATTTTAGAGATAATGACATAATAGTTGCTAAGTGAGATAAAGAACAGTAATGGAAGGATAGAGAAACAAGGCCAACCACTCCGATCCTCACGTTAGACAAGTGATTCAAGTATGGACACATACATACACTCAACATATTCTGAAGCAGGAAACCTAATTTATGAATTAATTTCACTCTTGGGTATTTATTCTGGAGTCGGAAACACTAACATTACATTACTCCCAGTTCCTGTCCTTTCTTCTGTATAGACACACAGTCAAGACAACGTAAGTATCTTTTTGGTCACATTTTATTTTCTACCAAATCCAAACTAAGCATAAATTTTAGCCACACGTCTACAATTTGTCAGGTGGTTTCTGCCATCAAGTTGACAAAGCAACCTGTCCATTTCTAGGGAGGGCCAACTGCAAATAAGGAGCAGGGGGAAGATGGACAGCGTGGTGAGTCCACCTACATGAAGGATTGCTGGAAAAATAAAGGAATCTGTGTTCATTTAATAAAAATGTGTTGAAAGTACAGCACAATCTCCTATCCAAAGTCTCAGTTTTATTTCACAGAATGATTTAATATCTATAAGGCACAGGAGTCACATTTCCTCCAAATTCTGCACAGTTTTGGATTCTCATCCAGTTTACACCCTAGATTAACTGTGAAAAGTGTTATGAGAAATAGAACAAAGGATTGATTCCATAACAGTCTCTTGGACATGTAGGAAATTTCATCCTATTGAAAATAAAATGAAATTAACTTCAGGAGAACAAGGGCAGAGAAAAAGTCTGATTTTCAAGAAATGTTTAATTTTTAACTTCTTTTCTCTTTCATCTCAACAGCAGCTCATCTGAAACGCAGGAAAGCTGTACTGGGCCATAGCATTCCATAGGAGAGAAATGGCTGCCTTACTGATGTGTATCATGTGAGAAGGTGATATGAATACCATCGAATGTGTTTGCCCTTAAGTTATACACACTGCACAAATAGCTGAATAATAAATTAAGGTACTGCCCATCACGACGGAAATCATTTCCAAGGAAACAAGAAGACTCAAACAGCGTTACAAAAATGGTCTTTTACGGCAAAAACGTCACTTTACTGCTATGAGTTTAGACATATTCTTAGGTCTACTGTGAGCTCCAGCCTGGACCCAGAGCCAGGTGCAGCCTGAAGCTGGTAGGGGAGCAGGGAACCTGAAATGCGGCTTTGCTGCCATGAAAGTATCCTCTTACATGATTTCAAGTACTTGAAAGTCAATCAACAAGTCTTCAAAAATGCAAAATGGATACTCACAAGTGATGGTTAACTATGAATCTAAAATCCTAGTAGTTCTGAGACCTAGTAGGTCTTTTCATACGCGTTGGCATGAACATGACTGAAACCTAAGATGGGCTTTCTAGCAATAATCTAAAATCTCAAACGTATGCAAGACTTTAGGAGAATTTGCAAATTTTCCAAAAATTGTTAAGTTTTAACACTTCTAGTATTTTGTATCTTCCTTTACACATATAAAATGTGCTCCTATAAGAAAAAATATTTTATTGGAATTTTACTTTATTTGATGTTAAAATGTAACAATTCCTATAACTTCCAGAAGTTACAAGAATAACATTTCTGAGCTTTCCAATTATTTAAATTTTAACGGAAAACAGTCTACAGAAAACCATACTTTCTCTCCCCTCAGTATTCCTATTTATCTGCAGAAATAAAGAATTTATCTTAAAAAAAAAAAAAAAGGCTAAAATGAAACAGAAGCTTTTGTTTTTCTTATACAAATTAAGCTGAAAAATAAGAAAATCTTTTAAAATGCTCGTGTGGCTGGCTACTGCTTGCTTCCCGCAATTTTACAGAATTTCCAACATAGCAACTATAATCTCTACTTGTATTCCAAAGAGAAGACTCCTCTAAAACAAATCAGCTTGAAAAACCAGTGATCACAGATCCTCAAAAACTGAAGTGCATACACAAACTTTAAAACTTCTAAGGACCACTTTTCTGCTGATTTCACGGTATAGATTCTCATCTCCGAACTTTACAAGTGAGAGCTAACTCTGACAGAGAAATGTTTAAAACTCACAGGCTGCTCGTCTCTGGGGAGCCAGCCCTCTCCCCCGAAGCCCGAGTCTAAAGCGGGCTCCTCTCGGCGGCGGCGCGTGCGAGGCCCCGTCTGGGAGCTCGCGGTGCAGGGCACCTGGGCGAGAGGAAAGCAGGAGTGGCCGAAACTCGGGTCAACGCACGCGTGTGCTGCATAAATCCCAAGCCTGAGCCCGCAAGGTATGTCACTATCTCCCTGCTGGATTCGTCCTTCGTGTGAACTTTCTTGAGCGCCCCAGAACGTGTGTATTTGCCTGGCCTTTTTGATTTGAAAGCATGGTAAATAAAACATGCATGAAATCACAATACCGACGCCTACGCCCTTGCATGCACTAAATTTAAAAGATTTACCGCCAGCTTGGAAACGAGAAAGCAGGAGCAGCAGCCACTCAGCGGCCTCCCAGAGCGCGCCCAAGGGACACAGCAGCCCAGCTCCCGTCCCTCCCTGTCACCTGGGCGGCGGTGGCCGGGGCTGGGAGCCGAGGACAGGCGTGGGCGCCGCGCGAGGAACGGTCCGCAATCCCCGCGTCCCTGCGGCAGGAAGCCGAGGCCGGAGAGGGCGGAGAGCCCGCGGTGCTCTGGTCCCGGCCGGCGCAGCGGGCGGGCTGAGCCGCGCTGGTCGGTCTCCTGGCGGGTCTGGCGCCCAAGGAGATCTCGGCGGCCG
Source organism: Sapajus apella (assembly GCF_009761245.1). Lineage (NCBI taxonomy): Eukaryota > Metazoa > Chordata > Mammalia > Primates > Cebidae > Sapajus > Sapajus apella. The sequence continues at coordinate 754,559 of NW_022437098.1, read as the reverse complement.
CACCTCGCACCGCCCCTGTGCCCGAGGCCCGGCCTGGCCTCGCCTCGCCCCGCCCCGCCCCGCCCCGGACGGGCCGCTCCCACCCAGCAATTACTCTAAGGAGAAGTTCTCATCCCAGCGCTTCAACAAGGTACAAACTAGCCCTAACACAGCCGGCAATTCAAATGGCTTTGAGAACAAAGGCCGTCATAGCTGTAACAATTTCTCCTCTAATTTCCACAGTGTGAGGACCTTCTCTCTTTGCCTATGGTATTTAAGAAAAAACGTTTAAAACTAGCATACGTGCCATTTCACAAGGATATTACTGTGGGAAAACAGCAGACCTGGCCAGCTGCAACAAAAAGAAAGAAAAAAAAATCCTTGCCAATAAATATATAAACTTTTAAGTTTGGTCCCGCCTGCAGAACAAATGTTGCTGGACCACCCGGTGGAAATCGGCAACATGCTGAGGTGTGAGGGGACTGTTTTCTTACAGTTTATAGATCATGTGAATAGAGCAACAAACCACTCAGGGGAGCTTTCTATAATCTATACAATTATTAATCAGCACTGGTGGAGGTTGCTAACTGTTCACACTAAAATCAGAAAAAACAAAATGCCAGAGATGAGTTTTCTGTGTGCAAGGACAGCTTTAATGGTTACTGACTGGTTTCTTCACCCTATACAGACAGAACGTTTGCATGACAAACAAGAAACCCGTCCCATTTCCAATCCTGCAGCAATCCCAGTGGATAGAAGTCACCAGAATTGACCCCAACAATAAAATTAAAAACTCAAACAAGGATTTATTGAGAATAAGAGAGAGGTAAGCATTCCTAGAATGCGCTTCACAACAAAACCAGAAAGATATGGCCTCAAACCACAGGAGAGGGACCTGCCTCAGGAAGGGAATTTATTAGGGCAGTTTTCCCTAGAAAACTGTAATAGTCCATTCACAAGTTCTGCACGTTAATTAAACTCCTCATTCTAACTTTAAATGTTCATTAGAATGTCGTGGATGAAAAAATTATAACTAAAACATGCTTAGAAAAATAAAACATCAAAAACAAAGCCTTCTTATACTTTGCCAGTACTGATTTGATCTTTAAATAACTGCATCCATTTAAAAGAATTACTGAACAATGTTTATGTGAAAAATAAAAAAAAAAAAAAAATCAGGCAATGAACTACCGAATGGAGGAAAAAAATAATAAAAACCCGACCACTATAAAAACTTTGCATTAAATAGGTTGAGAGTCTTCCACTTTCAAACTGTATTTTCTTCAAAAGCAAATTTTAATTTTTAAAACATTTCAGGTAAGAATGGCTTTCAGTCCCATTCCATGCATTTACTAAAATGTGAGCTAAAGCATCTCCACGTATTAGTAAAGGGAATCCTTAACTGTTCATGTGACAGAAAACTTAGTACTTTATTTAGTACAAAATGTCATGTTTGGTAACTAAGCCTCTCTAAATATTAATATGACAAATAGCTGAATACAATTTAAATTGTAATAATCACTTTAGAAGTTAAAACAATAACCACTTTAAAAGTTTAACCACTTTTAAACAAGAAAAATCAACTGATTTTAAAACAAGCAGAATAAGAAACAATTTTTTTAAGTGAACACTTTCGAATGCTAGTATCACCCAAACTTACGATTTTAGTTCCCTGAAAGTAAGATGACATTCTTAATTACTTAAAGCTCAGAAAATCAGGTGTCTGGGAAGTAAAACACATAGAAAGGACTCCCAAATACTTGTTCTGCAGATGAAACAAACATGGGGAGCAACTGAGAACATACGGAGAAAACTGCTTCAGAGAAAATGTAGTATTTCCAAAAAACTTATTATCCTTCCCTATGTTCCCCACTGAGTCCCAGAAATAGATGTCATTCTTAGCTGGGTCAATCTCTTCATGTACAGCACAGAACACTCCCCTTTAAATGTTAAGAACACTAATAAACTTTATGCATATTTTCAAATTCATAAGAGCATTAAAAATAAATCTAATTCCTTTAAAAATTCTTATCTACCTTTAATAAACATAAACAGTCTTCAATGAGACAGAAATAGATAAGTTTGACAAAATACACCAAAACATTCTTGCAAAAGTAAATCTCCACTTCAGGCACCTATGCTATCAGCCTCATGGCTCACACAAACATTTTAGCATGTACTTTTAAAACCAAAAAGCCACTGCCGATTAAGTTGGTCAAATTTGCAATTCTGCTTTCAACTGAAAGAGAGTAAGCCTTGGGATAAGCCACAAAAGGTCTTGAGAGTATTTCCACTTCAGATAAGCAGTTCCCACTAACATCACAGATTTACCTTCTCAAATGATTCCAATACTACTTGTTCACGTTATTTCTATAATTACCATTCTGCTTTTTGGAAGCTGAATCGGTGGTTCTAGTCCATATACATATTTTTTAAAGAACCCATATCTTCTTTTCTAAGCCCAGCGCAGTCTTTTGCTGGCCAGCAGTGCTCTCTCCACCTGCGCACCACCCTGCCTTCCCACCGTTGTTCAAAGTGGGGGTGGCGGCGCCTTCCCAAGGCGTTTCCAAAGCAAATTCCCAAACACCATTCTATTCCGCAGGAGCCCGCTGCGCGATTCTGCCTGAAATCTACCTGCTCCTCTCTCAACTGGCCTCACGTTCGTTTAACAAGGGTTAGAGGAGCTACAATACACGGACATCTGTCCCTGGAGCACCTCTGTGAAGGCAAAGTATGACCTAAATTAGAAGCACAAGGACGATTATCCATAGAAAAAAAAAGAAAATTATCTGGCCCTTAGGAGGGCAGCTGCTCTTTACACAAGTAACTCGACACGAGTAACTCTGGTTATGAAGCCCAGGCCCCAGGGTGGGTGCACCAGGCACTGACTCAGAGCCCTCCGAGGAGAGGACCCAACCACCAGCATCCTTGACCACTGGAAGGTGCAGGAAGACTGGGACAGGAAGGCGTCAGAAAAACGCACCCGCATCCAAAAGCCTGGCTCCAAAGCTGGGATGGATCACGCCTAACACAAGGTTTTCACCAAGGCAAGTCGCGCTGGACCTGGGGGCCTCTCACTGACCCGAGGATGCAGCAGAGGCCCGCCAGGTGCAGGACGCGCCCCAGCCTGCAGCAGCCCCAGGGCGTCCCCAGACCCTCGGGTCCGTGTCCCTCCCAGTCCTGACACTCCCTCTTCAAAACCTGTCCTCCTTTCCTCCAAGCACAGTGATTTCGCAGGCGCTAGGGGCGCCGTTGGCTGGGGAGTCACCCGGACCAGGGTCTAATCCTACCAGGCTACTCACCTAGTGACCTTGGGCACAAGCGCTGTGAGCTCAACTCTCCAAGGGGTCAGGAAACAGCACCGTCCTTGGCGTGCCCTTCCTGGCTAAAGACCCCTCGGTTTCTGAAGATGAATGTAAAATGGCCCACCCTCCTCCCCATGTTCCTTCAACACCAACTGTGCACAGCCAGAGATGTGCGCCTCGAGGGACTGACGCAACCCATGATCCTACCAAATGTAACCGCCAAATGTAAACTACAGGTGCCAAGTAAGCTCTCCACTCTCCCCCTTACCCCACTGCCAGTGCCTCTCTAGTGCAGGCCCGAGGGCCACACCAGGCCTGCCTTACAACCAGATGGGATCCCTGACTCCCACCCTGCACTCCGCTCTCACTGGGGACTGAAACAGTCACATGTATGCCCTATGTGTGCAGGACACTATGTAGTCATTTCCAGTCCTAATCCTCTCCTCACTCCTTCAAGCCTTTCTGCAGCCAAACTGGTATTAATTAATGATACCTGGCCCTCTGCCTGGAATGCCCTCTACTCAAATCACTATTCAAGGGTCACCTTTTTTAAGAGCCCTTCACCAATCTTACCCTTCCAGAGGCAGAATTCGCTTCCTGGGTTTTATTCTCATTGATTTCTACGTGGCTGTTCTGCTGTTCTGCCATACAACAGAATTCAGAGTGCTGCTGTGCATGGTGCTCCCATTTCTGAGCTCCTTGCAGGCCTGGGATGTCTTTTCTTTTAATCCCCTCACTCCCACCCCCACCTGCATCCAGCACAGCCAGTTTTGAATTAATGTAACCTGTCTTGTAGCAGCATCAAAGTTTCCATTTGTGCCCATTAGCAGTGATTCTTAGCAACTAAATCATGAAAATATGTTAAAATAGAATCAACTTTAAAAGAGAAATTCAAAGACAATACATTTTTTTAAAGCCTTACACCATTAATTTCCCAGGCAAAGAAAACCATTACACGTAAATGTCATATCTATTTCAGGGACATTTTCCCTAGGAAGCTGTTGACAGCTTAACCACTGCAGCTCTACTTTATGCAAATGCAGGTGCTGCTTTTCTCCCAGACAACTTCCCACGTGTTATCTCAGTTGACTTTGCAATGGCCTTGTAGACAGGAACACATGTTATCTACAGTCTTAGATGACTAGGGAAAGAGGACACAGGAAGGTCAAGCCACTTACTACACAATATGTATACAGTGATTAAAACTATGTAAAACTTTTGGGCTGGGCACAATGGTTCACATCTGTAATCCCAGCACTTGGAGGCCGAGGCCAGTGGATTACTTGGGCCCAGGAGTTCAAGACCAGACTGGGCCAAAACCTCTTCTCTACAAAAAATACAAAAATTAGCCCGGCATGGTGGCATGCGCCTGTAGTTCCAGCTACTTGGGAGGCTGAGGTGGAAGGACTGCTTGAGCCCAGAAGGTTAAGGCTGCAGTGAGCTGTCATCTTGCCACTTGTACTCCAGCCTGGGTGACAGGCTGAGATCCTGTCTCAGAATAAAACAACAACAACAAAACCCCTAAAAATTATACAGATGTGTGTACAAAAAAGGATGTCTACAGTGTTAAAAATAGAGTTATTTTAACTGGAAGTTTTCCTGTAAAGTATTAATAAAAACAAATTATAAAATAAAAAATTTCACAAGACAAAGCAAATAACTCAATTATTTAGAAGTCAGTAAAACTATAATTGGATTTCTTTTAAATAGAAATGCCAATTTCCCTCAAACTAAAACTATAAATTAGTTGTATGTCACACTGAAAATTTATCTTTACAGTCAGTATTTGGCATGTTAGATATCACAGTATAATAGAAACTTCATTTCAGCAAAAGTATAAATGACTTTTTCTACTATAATGGCATACATCCATGTATGCACATATATTATTTTTCCTGACAGTAGTTATGAAAAGCTGTAAGAAAGCTACAAAGCCACCAGCTACCCCCCACCTTTTTTTATTTTTGTAGAGATTGGTGGGGGGGTCCTCACTTTGCTGCCCAGGCTGGTCTTGAACTCCTGGGCTAAAGAGATCCTCCTGCCTTGACCTCCCAAAGTGCTGAGATTACAGGTAGGAGCCACTTCACCCAGCCAAAAAACCCATATCTAATACTACACTGTTTTGTCAGCTATCCAACCCTATGAACTCCCCAATTCACTACCCTTTACATTACCAACATTCTCTGAGGTTGTAGGCAGAATAATGACCACGTTACCTGGCAAAGGGAATTAAAATTGCAGATGGAGGCCGGGCGCGGTGGCTCATGCCTGTAATCCCAGCACTTTGGGAGGCTGAGGCGGGTGGATCACGAGGTCAAGAGATCGAGACCATCCTGGTCAACACGGTGAAACCCCGTCTCTACTAAAAATACAAAAAATCAGCTGGGCATGGTGGTGCATGCCTGTAATCCCAGCTACTGAGGAGGCTGAGGCAGAATTGCCTGAACCCAGGAGACGGAGGTTGCGGTGAGCCGAGATCGCGCCATTGCACTCCAGCCTGGGTAACAAGAGCGAAACTCCGTCTCAAAAAAAAAAAAAATTGCAGATGTTAATTAAGGCTGCTAATCAACTATGAGATTACCCTGGATTATCCAGGTGGGCTCAATGTAAGCATAAGGGTCCTTATAAGCGGAAAAGGCAGACAGGAAAGAGAACCAAAAAGGCAGCAGTGTGAGGACTTGGCTAAACCATGCTAGCTTTAAAGATGGAGGAAGGGGCCATGACTCAAGGAATATAGACAGCCCTAAAAGCTGGACAAGGCCAGGAAAGGGATTTTCCCATAGAGCCTACATTGTAGAAAGAAAGCCTGCAGACACTGTGACATTAGCCAACGAAGGCTGATACCAGACTTCTGACCTCCAGATACTGTAGTAAATTTGTTTTCAGCCACAATATTTGTGGTAATTTGTTACAGCCTAATAGAAAATTAATACATCTGAGTTCCAAGTGCCTCATAATCAATGTCATTGCTTCTTAGCCTATTTGGCACAACACCTAAGGATAATAACATCCTTTAAAAGCTCTCAGCTACACCTGAATTCATCAGTTTCCTTCTAAAAGGGGAAGGTTTCTTCCCATTCCCTCCCCAATCCTTAAGTGTGCTGTTTTATAGATTATTTCAGGCTCTGTTCTGGAGGTTGAAGAGTTTGTTGGGCTTGAGGGGAGGGGAGAAAAGGCGGCTAGATAGGAGGTCTAAGGGTCTTCTGGGTCTGGTTCTTTAACTGCTCTGCTGCTTTTATAGTGCCACTGAGGCCGGGGCAGAGCGTGTCAATGAAACAAAGGACAAACATGAAACAAAGCGCCAGGGGCCACCGCGTCTTGATCAAATCTAAGAGCGATTCCAGTTAATGAGTAACATAACCCCACCACCTTTTTCATGGCTTTAATTATTACAGCCGGTAAGAAATATTCAAGCCATCCCTGTTTAGTGATGTTTTATTTACCCCTAAAGGCTAAAATCTTCATTAAGTACAGAAGAGTTGTGTTCAATTCAACACACATGGTGAGATCACAGACTAGCTTATTGTACTTTTTTTAGTGCCTCTCCTCTCCCCAAACACAAACACACACACACACCCCCCCAAGCGCTCTGAGTATACAGTACACAATCTCAATCTGGCAATATCACAATTTCACACTACTGCAAAGATTATTTTTTTTAAATCTTATTTCTGAATAGTTTTTATTTATTTATTTATTTATTGCACAAATCCATCTTCTCATAAGGCCATTTCCTACACTGATTAAAGCACAAGTCACTCTTGCTACAAAGGAGTCTTTCTTTGCCGCCAAATGTTTCACTCACATACATTAAAACTGGCTAAGTTCCTAAATGGCAAAGAGCCTTTTGGTTTCAGAAGCCTGACAAAATGTCTAAGCAGTGAAAAGAACTGGTAAAAGCTTAGATCCTGTTATTTATTGCAATCCATATATCCACAATATCAACAGCCATTACTTGTTTTTTTCTTGGAGTGTGGAGACTTAACTCTGTCATGGAACTGCCTCCTTGTGATATTTTCTCAAGTTCACACTGTTATGTTTTCTAAAGGGAATCAATTAACCAGACATATCGTTCCAGGTATAATCTTTGAGGAAGGAAGTGAGACTGTTTACCTACTGTGTCTTCTGTCAGAAAAGGAATGTTTTCAGCTCTCTGCATTTGGATCAGTGTTTTTATCTTTAGGTATCATTTGGCATTGCTGTCACTGGAGCTGCAAAAACATGGGAGGAGCTACGATAACCCAAAATTCTAATCCTGCACTTTGCAAGAGAGAGGACAGCTGGGTGTAGCTCTGTTGTGTGTGGTCTCATCTCCGGGAGCTTGGGCCAGGAGGGAACTGGGAATGCCTGTGCCCATCAGCAATAGGTGTCCTGGGAGCACCTGGTCAGAAAAGACATGGAGGAAGGGAGGGAGAAAGGTCCCTGCTCCCCTCTTTCAATGCAGACAGAGACAACTTCTGAGGAAGAGCTGAAATCCCAGGGTCAGGGGAGGCAGGCCAGGGGAAAATGTACTTGGCCTGGGCCTCAACGCCCTTCCTTCAGAAAAAGGGGGTTACCATGTGGCTCTGTGGTGGCCCTAAGGTGGGAAGCTGAACTCGGCTTTGTGTCTGATCATCCACTTTATTAGCAGGATCACACACTGTGGTACACAGCCTTTTTTCCACTCCAGTCCTCAAGAAATCATTCCTGGTAGCAATATGATTCTAAATGGGAGTAATAAAATGCAGAATAAAGAGGCTAGGCACTACATTTTACAAAGGATGGGAAAGCAAAACTCATTTTGTATGTGCAACTGTTCCCTGTCAATAGACAAGCCTGTGAGAAGGGGCTGGGGCAGCAGAGCCCCCTGGTGTGGCTCTGGCCTCTGAGTCCCCTGACTGTGTGCCTCCTCTCTCCTCTGCCTACTGAAGTACCCTGGGAGGGAGGAGAAGCCACCTATAACCTCTTGCTGCTCAGGTATTAAAGCAGGGTTGATGAGGCCTGTGCCTCGGAGCTCCTCTTCAATGCCTGAATGCTATTTTTATTATGTTCCCAGAATTAAATTGAAATAGCATCTTTAACATGCTTTAGTTCTATGGGAAAAGGAAATACATGAATCATGCAATTAACTACAAAAATTTAACATCCTGAAACGTGTTTTTACAAACTCTGAATAAAAAAAAAGTCAGCAATCTTAGTCTGCCATCACAAATCATTGCTCTTAACAGTAAATAATGCCAGTGGCTATTTTAAAGATTTCTTAAAATTAACATCAAAAGTGAATGAAGAAACGTGTCCATCGTAGGGATAAACAAATTAGCAAGCTCATAAGTTTCTCTTTATATAGCCTGCTTAAAGCTTTTGAGAGAATTATTACTTATGTTAAATATATCCTATATTAATTATAGGACAGGAATTGCTTAAAACTATGATCTAGTTTTATTTTTGTTTTCTTGAGACAGGGTTTCGCTCTGTCACCCAAGCTGGAGCACAGTGTCGTGAGCACAGCTTGCTGTAGCCTGGACCTCCTGGAGCTCAAGTGATGCGCTCACCTCAGCCTCCCAAGTTGCTGGGACTACAAGTGTGCACCATCACACTTGGCTAATATTTTACTATTTTTTTTGTAGAGATGTGATTTCACCATGTTGCCCAGGCTTAATTCAAGCTGCTGGGCTCAAGGGATTTGACTGCCTCAGCCTCCCAAAGTGCTGGGATTACAGGCATGAGCCACCACACCCAGCCAACAATTTCAGTTTTAAAAAACTTTTCCCATAGTTCTTATTTTGCTCATGCCCACAATATCACTTTTCTTTGGACCATCATTCTCAATTGATAAATCTTGCTCAAGATGCAGATTCCAACAGCACGGGCTGATCCCATGTTAACTCCACCATTAAGCTAGTCAATATTTAAAGGCATTGAACACATGCCCACATGTGTTCCGTTTGCCTCTGTCCATCAGAAAGGTCCACAATAACCCTCTTTCAAACCCAGAGCCAGCCACTTCTGCACATGAATCTAAACGGTGCTTGGTCTAACAGGATCATTCTGACTGCCAAATTTACTGGCAATCCTATTAAACCTGCCTCATCTGTGAACTCACTGAAGTGATCCACAAGTCCCAATTTCCAGTAGAGATATTAAGCCACACCCTAGAACTACTACTATCACCTCCCTGCTGGTGGCAATGGAGGCACTGATGAGCACTCCTTGAATCAGATCTGTACACCTAGAAGTAACCTGGACTTACTGAGCTTGCTGCTGGCAGTAAGATGTACAACTTCTAAGAATCTTAATGTAAGACTAATTAAAAGAACAGGAAAAGAAATGAAATCTCCCTTCACAACAAAACCTGTTCCCTTGAGGAGATGCCTTCTCTTGCTGGGGACGTTGGACGCAGAGCACACCTGATGTGCTTGCGTTGTAGAGACATTAGTCACTGTGCGGCAAAAGGAGTTATTTATAGCTGCTTCGTCTTCATTTCCTAAGTCTAACCACCAGAATCTCTGCTTAGTCAGGTAGCGGCCTGGATTTGTTTGCTATCGTTACTGAGACTTGTGGCAAACATGGTTTATGTCATTAGGCTTTTTATTGTTTCATTCAGTTTTGGGGGGTATGTGTTTATATTCAGATTTAAAATGTGTGCAAGTTGCCTAGAAACCAAAGTGCAGAATTTACAACCTAATGCATGCTAAATTGCAGCTGCTGGAAAATAGCACGTTCCCTCACCTACAGTCTGGGCTGGGTTCATTCCTATCTACCCTGTCATTCAAGTTTGATGGTATCTAGTTTTCCAGGGAGTTTGGTTTAGTTATATCATCACTTTGGGTATAACTGGAAAGAAGGAGTTTTTTTCCATCTTGCTTGATTCCCCCCTCCCTCCGAAAACTTAGGTTCTTCTCCTGCATCAGTACAGTATATATAACTTTTGGTGTGGGAGATACAGGCCTAAGTGGCCAAGAACTTGCCTGCATGGAGCATCGATGGACAGACAACTAGATGGAGGGTTTCTCACATTACTGTATTTCCCACACTAAGCACCTTTCATCTAAGGAGCTCCACACCATCTCATACAAGCCTGAGATGCCAACCTTCCCCACCATGGTATCACACTCAGGGTCTCAAGGCAGAATGCTGCTCAAGATGACTGCACATCAGGAAGTGAAGCCAAATAAACCCTTAGGAATGTATTAGCTTGTGCTGACAGGTGTATTACTTAAAGAAGCCCCTTCTACTTACTTTTGGCGCAATTCTTTAGGAATATGCATGACCCTTCCCCAGGAGCAGCTGAAGGCCGCAGAGAGCAGCTGAAGAGGAACAAACAGTGCTCCAGGGCTTTTCTTTTCAGTTTCGCTAACCGGACCATTTCTACCACTGAAATGCTCTTTCCTAAGTCCTTTAGCCATAAGAAACTGTGTCCAGAACAAAGATTATGTTTTATTTTACGCCACAAAATTAGGAGTGGAAAAGAAATGAGAATACCTTATCAGGAAAAATACAAGTTAAACTTCCTAGAAAATACCTGAATTCATCGAGCTTTGGTGCTTGTATACCATAATCTCAGACAATAAAATCCTACCCTCTCTCTTTAACTGAATGTGGTAATACTTTTGGCAACAATTTTTAGGTGCCAAGGAGAAAAACATTTTTCATGTAACTGTACAGCCTATCATTTTCTATCAATGAATACTAATCAGTTTTCTGGTTGAAATAAAGAATGACTTCAGAAAGAATTACTAAAACAAAATGATTAGGGATTGATAAAGGAAAACCACTCCCTCTTCAAAAATCAAAATAAAGGTGAAAAGGGATAAAAAAATATATTTTCTTGAAACTTCATAAAACAACTGTAAAACAAAATCAATTACACTGCTGTGAGGTCTTTTTAGAAAAAAATGTGAAAGCCTCTTTGGGTTTGCTACAATTTTCATGCCCAATCTTAGGCCAAAGACAGCTTATACATCTGTGGTGTTCAACTAACTAGCAACTTATGTTCTGAATAAAAAGTACACAGAGACGTTACCACTTTCTGCAGGTAGCACATTGGAATGCATGATCTGCCACATCGCAGTGAGCATCCATCCCATGACAATACATCGTCAAAAGATGGCACAGGGGCCACGGATTGCTAAGGCAAGCTTGTGGCCAGGCTGGAAGACTGACAATATCAAAGGGCTCCAAAAACCCACAGTCCCCTCAGTGCGACTTTAAGCCCAGGTGCCCAGGCAGTAGCTCTCCCTCCACCTCTAAGCTGCACCATGCCTGGCCACCTCTGAAACAAAACAAAACAAAACAAAACAAAACAAAACAAAACAAAACAAAAAAAAAAAAAAAAGCAGCAGCAAGGAGAATAGGAGGAGTGGGGGAGGAGGAAGACAAAAAAAAAAAAAAAAAATGCCTCAACTATTCTGACATTCACTGAAAGGAATGAAATGCTGCTCTTGTTTGTGAAGAGCAAGTAAATACATATTTTATGGCAGATATTTGAAGATAATTAAAAAGTAGGGAAACCTTTAAAAGAGATGGAAGATTTTCTCTTACTCCCACCCCCAACTATGATTTTTGTCATTTAAAGGGCAATTACTGTTAGGAATTTGTTTAAAAGTTAGAATTTTTTTTCCCCAAAGACAAAGATTTAAAGCAAATAAGACCTATCAAATAAATTCCATCTTCATGAGTTATAACTTAAAAGAAATAAAACATTTTATTTTCATGCTTTCAAATATGAAATGTTTTAAAATATCCTGAGAAATCAGTGGTAAAATCTTAAGAAAGCAGGAAAGGTCAGTGGAAGATTCCAACTGTCCTCAAGCTTAGGCTTTAAGTAAAATGGGATCACATGAGATCATATGCACATCCTCATGAAGGAAACTTTAAAAAGGACAAAAATTCTTAAACTCATCTTAATCACTACACAGCAAAAATCCAGGGAGATTCAAAACACAGATATTTTCATAATCCTTTCTATTCAAGAAACTCAGTGTGATCACCATCATGGAAACCTCTCCTGGGGTCTACAATCGCCACCCTCAGATCTATTTTCTGGGTAAAGCATCTGAAAGCATGTGGTAGGAGGCAAGTCTGTTAGAACTGAGTGAATGATGGGGAACAGGTGCCTGCTTTTACTGACAAGAAAGTAAGGCCATGCAGCAATTGCTTTCAAAAATAGTATCTGAAGCTTGTGTGAAAGGGATTTATTTTAAAAAACAGCAAATCACTAATACAAGGGACATTCCTTAGAGATTTCCTACCCACCTTAGATACCTTTATGTAGATCTTTCAAGATGTCCCAACTGGGCCTGAACTTCATTAAGTCAAACTGTTAGGTCTGGCTGCTGACTGCTCCTACGAGGTACATCACAGGAACAGACTTTCCCAACAAGCCAACAGTTCATGTCCAAGTTCAGGAGAAAACTGGTATGTCAGCAAGGTAGAAATGGTTTTCTTTCACATATTAAATGAAATGCTGGATGTACTGGATGTCTTCCCACTTCTCTCCCAGGTTCATAACAAAACCAGAACCCTATCAATCAATGCAGTGCGGCAATTATAGGAAATCCCAGCAAGGCCCGCTTCTCAAGCTCCTCTTCTGAGAGATCTGTATCATCAAACCAGATCTGCTTTATCTCAGTGTGCCTCATGTTGAGTCAGAGACTGTCAGTTGATCAGAATTGAGAGCAAACTAGTTCCAACCTTTCCCCATTAAAAGCACAAGTGTATCTACATCTTCCAAACAAGTACCTTCAACGCATATAAAAACTGATGAGCCAAAATGAGGGCTTGCAGGCCACTGTATGTGATTCAAGGGAAAAATTATTAATATGCAAGTAGAGTTTCAAGATTATCTCACCTTTCAAATTGTTTCAACCTCAGCCCTCATGCCGTTCTGTCCCATTTATAATTCTCAAATTATAACGAGCAAAGTCTCAAATCTTCCCATCTAAATGGCCTGTATAGACACTCAATTAGCAATTACCAATCTGGTAGATTCTTTGGTATCTCCTGATACTATTCTATCAAATCCACCTATATTGCAAGGAAGGAGAAAATGGGGGAAAATACGTCTTACTGGGTGTCTGGGTCATTTTCCCTTGTCAAGGATCTCCTTTATGAAGACACCTGTCCAAGTTACTCCACAAAAGTACAATAAAAATAAAGTGGAAGCAATCACTACCTACATCTTGGCTTCAAGCAAGAAATAAAAATATTATGTTTCAGATATAATTGAAAACTCCCTTGTTTTCAAATAGGTGCCGTGGAATAAAGCAACATCAATGTCAGGACTGAGAACCAAACTTCTAATAAAAGAAAAGGTGGAAATGTGTCTTCAGTATGTCATTTAGAAAGCAATTTTCTCATTGTCAGTGGTCTCATAGAACTAACAGCTGACAGCAAAGCAAGGACAGAGAACAATATATATAAGATTTTTAAATCGCCACTGGGTTAATCAAATAATATAATTCGGTATGATAAATTTCTTTTCACAGCATCCCCAAATTTAACTGCTGACAAATGGGATTTGGGGTACTTAGCTTCTGAATGTACAGTGTGATTTCTCCTACTTCTGTATGGAGAATCCTCATGGATTTCATGCTCTACTCTTGGGTCTGTCATGTTACAGAAGAAAGTAAATATAAAATACCATATTTCGATTTGCTGAACCTTGCCAAAGACTGAATTCAGAGATTTTTTTAAATGTCAAAAATTCCCCATGTGGCCTTTTTGATGAAAAGCATACTAAGTAGAATAAATTTATTATTAATTATAGTGTCATATAATTAACTTACTATTTCATTTTTAGGAAGAAGAAAATTTCAGTTAAGGAACTGTACCTTCAGTGAACCTTTCTAAACATGAAGACTTACACTGACTGAGATAGAACCACATTACACATGAGCCTATCAATTCTACTGGCTTATATCACCTATCAAAGAACAGTAGAGAAACACAACAGGGAGGGAGGAGAGGGAAACCCAATGAGTACATTTTGCTGAAAGGAAGGAATCACCAAATAGGGTTTTAGGAGGAAAGAGAGGAGAATGAAGAAACATGCCAGGCACACAGAGGGCACAAGGCACCTGAATGAACAGGTGGAGGAGACATTAGCACCAGAAAGAGAAACAAAGGTACAGAAGAAAACGGCATACAACAAAAGAAGAGGTGAAATGAGGACACAGCAGGCTTACATCTGTTTGGCCAACTCTGGACTCCATGGACTAGTGCTAAGGAACCGTCTCTGAGATTAACAGCACACAGCAGAAGAGCTATTCTTAGCTGGCCATGCTGGCTGAAGCTGCACCTTCCCCCAACCATGTCAGGTGTGCCGCCAACTGCACAGTTTCCAACTGCAATCTCCCTGGACAATACATGGTTATCCCAAAAACAGCCATTCTAAAATGAACTCTAGTGTTCTAGCACTTGGCACAGTATTGGAAAAATCCTTCTCCCCATTACACACACCTACATATGCACGTGCCCATGCACACAGCCCTGGTCAGAAAAGACCTCCGGGGCTCTCTCAGGGCTGCACATCCTGTAACATCACTGATGAGGCTGTTTTGTCATAAACAAAAGCACAGCAGTGGGTGGGAACAACTACAAACCACCCTCCCCTCATTAGTCATGTATTTACCTACTGATTTGGGCGCCACTTATTTATTCCTAAGTAACACCTATTATTCACTAGCTATAAAACAGACTCTGTTGCAGGTGAAATATGCCAAAGTGGGGTCTTGTGCCTAGAGCAAAGAGTAGCCTGGGAGAGCTTCAGCTCCTCAGGAGAAACATTCTCTGACTGGTCCAATGGACACACAACGTGAGGGACCCTCTAGTAGTGAACATCACCATCTTTCACTGGTTCACCACAAGACAGAGAACATTTCCAGATTTCACCCTCTAGCTTTTATTTCAGTAACACCTTTGAATGGCAGAATTTACTTAACAGATAACATATCTGAAAGGCTCCCTTGAAAACCAGTGCTGCAGTATCCGCTTCATTTCCCTGGGGGGTTGACAGGCTTTCTGATGGGCCATCGAGGTCTGACAGTCTGTTTGGCCCAGAGCAGCTCCCCTGCATCTGTGAACACCTGGCTGGCTACAGCACGCAGACCAGAAGGTCTACCTACCAATCCAGGTTGGGGGCAACCTGAAAAGGAAGGGCCAGAAGCAGCTGGCCTCCGCTGGCCAGGTGCAGTGGGGGTTTTCTCAGACACATGACATAGTATGTTTCCAGGCCCACTCAGAGTCCTGCTGGAGGGTTTCAAGGCCCCTGGGTTAGTTTGCTTTCCTGAGACATGTACCTTCTGATCATGCTCCTTTCTATGTTACGGTTAATGCAACAGGATGAGAGAAACCACAAAGTACAAAAAGCTACAGGACACTGATCAACTTATTCATGCCCCTGTAAGCACTGGAAAAAGCTGTCTTTAGCAGAAACACATGTAATCAAAAGAAGAGGCGGGGGCTCTGGAACATCAAAGCCCCTCAGTTGTGGCACATGGTCCATAAACAGGATAATCCTCCAGATATCTGGGACAAGTCAAAAGATGAGAGGAGCAAACAGTGTTCACTTGTTTGAACTGGGATACATATCCAAAAGGGAGCATGAAATGACATGACCCAGCAGCCGCTTAGGGAGCTTATATTTTAATTCCCCCCCTGCCCGGAGAGTTGGGCCTGAACAGGATTTAAGGTGCACAGTTGAGCTTTAGCAATTTATCGGTAACGTGTGGAGTAAAATCCAACAGCTCCCTTTTGACCTCTTGTGCTTTGATAGATGGGGATGTTTCAATCAGGTATCAGTTTCTATTAAAAAATGCTGAGGGACTTAGCTTCTAATCACATTAAAATGA
This sequence comes from Sapajus apella, assembly GCF_009761245.1. Lineage (NCBI taxonomy): Eukaryota > Metazoa > Chordata > Mammalia > Primates > Cebidae > Sapajus > Sapajus apella. The sequence goes on along the minus strand of NW_022437098.1, from coordinate 738,445 downwards.
AGACCTAGATGACGTCATGTTCTGGCATTCTGGGTACTTGTGAAGAATGCCCCCTCAGAACACGTTCTGTGATTGGATGTTTAAGACAGAAGAGAGACCACTTCACTTTCATGACATTCTTTTTAAACTAATACAGTAGATATGTGAAGAACAAAGGCAGACGGATGCATTGACTTCACTTTACTACATACTGGTAAATGCAGAGAAATCTATTAAGTGCCAAAACAATTAACACTCTTCCCTCACACATTATTCGTATTTAACACTTTGTGCTGCTAACGCCACCAGAGCTCACGTCATGTGGGGGTGCATGTGACTGCACACCCAAGGTACAACTGCACACTGTGAACACCACACTTTCCACTAGCCTGGGATCAAGCCTAGCTAAGAAGAGTCAGAAAAGCCAGCTAGGCCAGACAATGTAGCGGAAATAGAGAGGAGACAGGGTATCAGTTATATTTCTTTCAGGATTTGACTATGCTACTTTGAAGCGAGGACTATTTGCATTTTAATAAAAGCCAGAAAACAGGAGACAGCTGTATAACTGCATATTTCTTAGAAATAAATTGAGAATATCCATTTCAGCGTAACCTGTAAAGTAGAGCAGAAATTGCCCCACAGTTAACTGCTGAACCCTGAAGCTCATCTTCCATAATTTCCATATTGTGCCTGCAAACTAAACATACAAGTCATGATGGGGAGTTGGCAGTGTCCCCTCAGACCTTGAAATGGATGCCAGTGTGATTCATGTTCAGAGAGAAAGAAGAGACGCAGGATGGCTGCTGCCAGTTTTTACATCACTGGTCACATGCAGAAAGCCAAAGGTAAAGGAAGAATGCACAAACCTTTCTCTGACAATCCTACACAACCCATTCGTGAGGCTCAGACACTGCTCTGAACTTAGAGCTGCTTACTCCAGCACACGGGAGATGGTGATCAAACAGCATGAGTTAAGGTATACACGTTCCCAGTACTACGGCTGCAGTTAAATGCTGAATTCCAGTATTCATAGTCAATCAAGTTACTTTTTATGAAATGTACGTAACAGACCTTTCCAAAAACACAGAATTTCAAAATAACTGAATTCAATTAATTTTTTTAAAAGTAGCCTGCCTGAAACCACCTTTGAAGTCACAAAGTCACAAATATAAAACACATTCCCGGGCCGGGCGCGGTGGCTTACGCCTGTAATCCCAGCACTTTGGGAGGCCGAGGCGGGTGGATCACAAGGTCAAGAGATCGAGACAATCCTGGTCAACATGGTGAAACCCCATCTCTACTAAAAACACAAAAAATCAGCTGGGCATGGTGGCACGTGCCTGTAATCCCAGCTACTCAGGAGGCTGAGGCAGGAGAATTGCCTGAACCCAGGAGGCGGAGGCTGCGGTGAGCCGAGATCGCGCCATTGCACTCCAGCCTGGGTAACAAGAGCGAAACTCCGTCTCAAAAAAAAAAAAAAACAAAAAAAAAAACAAAAAAAAAAACCACTCCCATTCTTATTCAATAATTATTTTCCCTAAAAGATAAACATCAAAATATTGAGAGTAAGTAGCTTGCTGGGTGACTGGATTACTGGTAATTTTGAAGTTTCTTCTTTATATCTTCCCATATTTTCAGAATTTTCTTTAACAGACAGTATCACATTGATAACAAGGGGGAAAAAAGTTAAATTTCTTGTCTTGAGTTGGTTTAAAACAAGAAACTAAATATGCTGAACGGAAATAAAACTACAGGAAAGGTAACCCACCAGAAAACAAAGTTTAGTTACTTTATGCAGAGACCAGAAACATACCACAGCTGCAACGGTCAACTCCGCACTCAAATCCAGATTTCTACAACTTGAGCAACACGAACCGGACTCCCAGGGAGCCTCTCCACTTACGAGTGCCAGGCACGCTATCAGCAATGCCACCCATCTCCCAGGACCAGCACAATGAAACAGAGGCCAGACTGGCACCTGGATTTTACCAAGGGATTCTTAAAGGTGTAAGCAAAGATTTATAGTGGAAACTCAAAGTTTCATATTAACAGCACACTTGGTTAGTATAAATTAAAACAAATTTCAACCTCCTTCCCTTGAGTAACTCTCCTTTTCAAATCCTTACCACGTCCCTGATGAGCTGCTGGAGAAGGTGCTTACAAAACACTGAAGTGCCGAAAATATCAATAACAAATGAAAGAAGGACAACAAATATTAGGAAACCTACAAACTCCAATCAGTGCTGAAACAGGAGATGGTAAAACACGGCATCTCTCAAATTTCAGGGGTGAAGGAGTGACCAGCATGGCACTGAATGGATGGCCTGTATGAGAGCCCAGGAGGGTGACATGCAATACACAAAAAGGAATGGCACTTACACTTGAGGGTCTCAAGTTACTTTACCCTGCTGAGAAAACACAGGCTTTGGAAGGGGCCACACCAGTTTACAGGGCATTGCTCCTCGTCAGTAACACACACAGATAAAAGGACAAAAGCCAGGAAGATTCAGACTGGTAAAATGATTTAATTTTTGCATCTACACAGTAGTGCCCATAAGGAATCTGATAATGTCTGCCTGAGGCCTGCCAGCCTGATTGCCTCTCACCCTCATTTCTTCTCAGAAATGTGTGGCTGGTCTTTTGGCACTCCCAGTTTCCCACTGAGACAGTGGATGGTGACAGGAGATTTCATGTTGGTAATGGCAGCAAGTACAGAGGACCTCAATGATCCCAGGCAAGCCTCTGAGAGAATTAGTTTTCAGCAAATGAGGACAGCTCAACGCCATGCAGCACCTACCCACACAGCTACCTGGAAGCTCTGCCCTACCTGCATCCCTCGCCAGCTGGCGTGGCCTTCTAGACACACTAGGCTAGAATCTCCGTAATGTGGACCAAAACCCTGTGGACATCTGGGGACAATGGCTCTCACAGAATTCTTGGATAACCTAACACAAATAATATACACAATTGGGCAGGGAAATTCTAATACGATGTCCTATCTATAATAGAAAGGAGAATTAAAGGAAAAGCAAGTTATAATGCATTAATATGGATGTCAGTATTTACAAGCTGATGCCTGAGTATCCTATTAAATACAACGGTGAAGCAATGGGCTGCCTGGAGAATCTCCACAAATACACAGCTGTTATTGCAAACTGAAGAGGCTGTGACAGGTGGTCACTCAAACACCACAAATAAATTCCCACTGCAGATGAGTGTTTCTGAAACAGCAAGCAATTCTTGGAGAAATTCAACAAAACACAATCTTCCCAGATTTACCTGGCAGAATCATTCCCAGAAACCTGAGTCAATATTAGAACTGTGCACATGAAAGAGGTTCTAAGTCCAAATATTAGACACCAGTTTTTCACCTGTACAGCTCTCCAGCTGGCACCCGAAGACTGTGTGGGCAGTGGCGTAATTCTCCACTCTGCTGGAATGCACTGTGCATCACACGCACAGTGTGCCTGGACTCCACCCACTAATGGCCAAAGCACCCTGATCACTGTGCCACCCACATCACTCCCACGAGGGTGATTCTGCCCTATGAGAACTGTTCCTTTATAACAAACTGCCACCACACGACAAAGTGCCTCTGGAGGCCAAAATAATTTGTGTAAACTGTGTCCAGTTGAGGTTGTTTATTCAGATATCAGACCCTAAGAAAGTCATCTCTGCCACTATTTTCCTCTCATGAACTTCTGGCACTGGGCACTTGGGTGCCAGGTGTGAACTGGAATGCCTCTAATCTTTTCCTCTTGAAAGACCGCATGCCCCACTTTAGAATATTTGGACAGCACAAATTCAAAAGATAAACAGGCCTGCAATGAGTATTCTGAGGCTTATGATTCTGCTGAGACCCAAAGAGTAGTCATGAACTTCACCAACAATAAGAGGGTTATTTCACCAGAATGCTGTGTCGAGACTAGCAATATGACTTATTTAGAAAAACAGGTTCACCTGTTTTGCTCAATGTCAAAATTAAACATACCTGCAAATTCTAGAATAAGCAAAAATAATGAGAAGCTTTAGTCATTTGGACTTGAAAATGTAGTAATCCCTGCTATCTTAAATAATGTGATAAAGTCTTCCTGCACAACTTTTGCAAGGCTTTTGGAGATAGCCTGATTCATACAAATACTGCTAGTTGCATTTTTAATAAAGAATCCTTAAAAGCTACCCAATTCTAACAGCTAAAAACGTCACTATTTAATTATTTAAAGCACCACAAAACATGGCTCTACAGGCCCATGTGTCTTTTCTATATGAAAACAATGTATATAATCAGAAATACAAACTGACAAACATTGGTTTGAGTAACACAACTAAAAAAAGAATTCAGAATACCAAAAAAATCATTTCTCAAAGTAAGACTTAATTTCGAACTCCTAGGCTCAAACAATACACCCACCTCAGCCTCCCAAAGTACTGGGATTACAAGTGTGAGCCACCAACTCCATACTTTATATCAAGTCCATAAGAAAGAACATAATTAAATGGAATGTAGTTAACTGTTGCATGCATGACTGGTGGTAGAACCTAGAGACTAGGGAGGATAGGCATTGAAGACTACAAGCTTATTTATTTTATTATTTTCTTTTACTTTATTATTTTTTGAGACAGTGTCTTGCTCTGGCTCTGTCATCCACACTGGAGTGTAGTGGTGTGGTCATAGCTCACTGCAGCCTTGAACTCCAGGCTCAAGTTATCCTCCCACCTCAGCCTTCCAAGTAACTGCGACTATGGGAGCATGCCACCATCCCCAGCTAATTTTTGTATTTTTTGTAGAGATGGAGTTTCACCATGCTGCCCAGGCTGGTCTCAAACTCCTAGGCTCAAACAATCCACCCGCCTCAGCCTCCCAAAGTACTGGGATTACAAGTGTGAGCCAGCACTCCCGGCCTGCAGTTTTAATAAACATGTGTTAACAATGCTTGAAAAACTGTGAATAGTTCCTAGCTTTCTTTTGTACCTAAGAATATAAAATAAGTCAACGGTTAAGGTTATATTCCTTAAATATACCCCATGGCAAAGACATGGAGAAACTGGGACCCTTGTTCATCACTGGTGGGAAGTTAATGAGGTGCAGCCATTTTGGAAAACAATCTAGGCTTCTTAAATCAATCCACTTACTCACCTGCTCACATAAATTTACTCAATTTATATGCCTCCTAGGTCACCTACCAAAGAGAGCTGAAAGCACATGTTCATTTAACAACTCATCTGTTCTTACTGCAGCATTATTCATGACAGTCCTCAACTGAAAACAACCCAATTGCGCATCAACTGGTGAACAGACAGATAAAATGTGGTGTAACCATAAAATGAAATACTGTCCAGGAATAAAGGGAACACACCGATACATACTGCGACATGCATGAACCTCGAAACATTATGCTAAGTGAAAGAAAACAAACATGTAAGACCATGTATTGTATGATTCCACTGATATGAAATGTCCAGAAAAAGGGGAAATCTATAGAAACAAGAAGTAGACTACTATTGCCTAGGGACAGCGGTGGGGGTGTGGGGGGAAATAGGCAGTGATTACTAATGAACGCCAGGGGTTTCTCTGGGATGATGGAAGTGCTTTAAAACTAGATTGTGGTGATGGTTGCACAACTTAGCTAATTAACTTAAAATCAGAGAACCGTTTGATATGTAAATTACGACTTAAAGTTGTTAAAAACATATATACACACAAAAAGAACCTGTGCTAAAGACCTGGGTAGGTATGAAGTGTTAAATCTATGTTCAGGTTTTGCTCTTACTTTCTTGACTTCAGAGTGGAAAAGATGACATCAGTCCATTAGCATTACGAGAATGCAGAATTTTGCTATTCAATTTCCTCTTAAAGATAATAAAGGAACACAGGGGAGGGAGGCATGCAGGGGAGCAAATAAATCTGCTCTTTCCTCATTATGGAGTTCAAACTGGGTCATAGCCCTATTAGGCTTAACCACGCGGAGCTTACTTATTACTGCTTGCTGCCGGTGGGGGCAGTGCTGGGGCCTGGGAACTGGCAGAGTCCAGCAACGATTATCACCACTGCCCTAGGAACACAGAACTTTTGGAATGAGCAAACCCAAGCAAGACACCTAGGCCAAGCACGATAATGGGCACTCTAACAATCAGGAAATGACACTACAGAAATTCTTACCTTTAGCTCATGTAACCTAAAATTAACACAAGTCACTTACCGCCCAAACTTCAAAGTTAGATTTGTTAAAATCACTATCAATTTAATAATCATACAAAATGAAAATACCAATGTGGTAAGCAGGCAGCCCAGTAACCTAAGACGACCTTTCTTGCACCTTTCCTCCCAACTCCTGATGAATTAATTTTTGCCAAGTCCCTACTAAACTCACTGCTTTACTCAGTGGGGTCAGCTGTAGCAGCTAACATACCAGCTCTGCTTTGCAGACTCAACAATCCATGTCTGTCTGACAAGGCACTGAGCCATATCCAGCACTGTTGCTGTGGACAAGGAAGTAGCAATGGGCAGTGGTTGTGAGCTGATAGTATTTGTTAACAGAAGGCTGGAAGAAGTAGGGGGACACCAACATACGTACTGGCCTCTGCTGGGAAAATGGGTCATGGGAGAAGGAAGAGCAAGGACAAGCCAGAATTTCTGGCCATCCAAAGCCAGGACACCGAGTCTGCCCCAGGCACAAGACCACCACACATGTGCCAGGTGCAGCAGGCGAGCATTATAGGCCATCTTATACTCCCTGTAGAAAAGCTTTTGCGAATGGTTCCAGCATGAACAAAAGACACATATTTAAGTTGATGGAGATCCCAAATACAATGATTTGATTTTTATAAATTATATGATTATATTAAATTATCACATGTACCCTAAAACTATGTATATCTATTATGCATCAATAACAAATAATATGAAGCCAATAAAAACAGTTCATTGGACTAAGGGGGGAAAAAAGTTTTGAGTAGGAAAGCAAAATAATAACAAGTATATAAAATGATAAGCAGGCCAATCTGATAGAAATAGTTGGAATTATCTTCAGCTTAAGTCGACAGGGTGAAAATCTAACCTTATGAAAAGTGAAATGCTATGGAAGAGTAGAGCAAGCAGGAAATCGGAAACACTATGTTTATCCCCTCCCACCATCCCCTTGAGTATTTCCTTTATTTTGAGAAGAAAGCAATAAAATTATTCTCCATACCAACATTCCCCCTCCTCTCAGAGACACTCTGGCAAACAAACCAGACGAAGGCCTCATGGAACATGGGGCCACATGCTCAGGCCCAGAGTACAAAACTACTGCCATCTCTTGGGCAGTCAGTACTCACACAGGCGTCACACAAACACCGTGTCTAGAAATGGCTGTGGCCAATGGCCAGTGGCATTTCCCTAGGCTTAGGAGATCCCTCGTCACTCTCAAGTCTGATGGGGAAGAACAGCACAGCCTGGGAGAAAACAAGGAGAATGTTCCAGAGGCCTCGTGGAGGCAGTGCTGCCAGTGGCTGCTTGCAAGCTTGCCGCTGAACTGCTGCTCTCTGTAAAGGATATTGCAACAAGGACATGAACTAAGAGAAAGGACTGGTGGCATTTTTCTCACGATTCATTCCCATCCCATGTTCTCTCTCATTCCCGACTCTCTACTTAAAATAAACTTCATAGGGAAAAGCAGGGATCAGGTGGGGAAAAGTGGCAACCTGCCTGGGTGATAGAGCTGGCTGGCCAATCTAACATCTGACATGAAAACTATCTGACATAAAAACATAATTTCTTTCTCCATAAAAAATTCAAGCATGCTCATAATTTACAGGGCATATGGAGTTTCAATCCTTAGCAATTAGGAAGCCGGTGATGGTCCACTGGGCTTTGTCCAATGACCCTTTTAACTACTTGGAAATGATGTCTGATTATCAAGTAATGTTATGGCTTACCTATAAAAACTTCTTTTCAAAAATATTGATCCTTGACTACATAAGCAAGGTCTTTCTGAGAAGCCTTTTTAAATCATGCATAACCCATTACTCATAGCTGAGACCAACACTGGACCCATTTCTTCACTGACTAAGTGGGTTCCTGTTAGTAAGCGCTCAGGGAAACTTATTAACTACCTAGAGCTAATTCCACACAAGCATAATAGTTACTGTAAACTCAGACCTCTGTAGTTGCTGGGAGGAGGGGGTCAGGAGAGATTTCAATACTTGTTGAAAGCTTTCTGGAATTCTTCAGGTGCTCAGGACACCAACAAGCATTTTTTAGTGGATAACCAGACTTTTTGTAAATTGAGCTCACAAAGACCGCAACCAAAATCTATAAAACAGCTCCAGTGACTTCAACTGAAACTCCCTTTGGAGGAGCCAACTGGAAACTTCCAACAGAACCTGAGGCAGTATTTGACTGGGGCAGAGTGGCCCCATGGGGCAGCTTCCTGGGTCAGCCTGGGAGATAGGTGCCCTCTGTACTTGTGGCTGGGACCCATGGGAGAAGTGACTGGGCCGCTTCCCCAATCTTAATCCTAGGCCCACACTCGCCACACCGATGTTCCAAACGTGTGCCCTCACAGCCACTCTTTCTGCAGCTACACTTCCTGGTCTACCCTATCAGCTCTCAGGGGCGTCTTCTGTTCCCATCATACACCACATATAACAAACTTCTTTAAGTATGCAAACAGTGCTGGAAAAGCCCATCCTCAGGAACGTTAAGAACTACTGTCTGTAAGCCATGATCCAGGGGCAGCTCTGTGTGAGACGTTTTCCCATGAAGTCTGTTTTGCAGATGAGGAAACTGAGACTTAGACAAGTGAATCGGTCCAGCATGAAAAAGCCGGTGAGGGTTGAAGGTGGGATTTCGATCAGTTTGTCTGACCATAAACCCATGTCATTACAGACTGTAGCAGGGATTAAGAGCTCAATTTAGCCTAGCCCTAATAGTGCAGGTGACTCACAGTATCAGCTACAGCCAAGACCAAAGTTCTATGAAAAAATAAGTTAATGGAAACCACACATGTTCTGAAAAAGGGGGGAAATGTGTCCATCCACAACAGACAAACATAAAAAACTAAACTAAATCAGAAAACTTCTTGGAAAGTAAAACACTCTCAAAAAATAAACTATTTCTACCTAGCTATTGTTAAAACAGCTGCTTTATTTTTAAGTGATTTCTATCTAATATGACGTTAAGATAGACAATAATGAATTGTCTTTAAAAAAAAAAGGATGTATTCCCAAATATGCTGCCAATAGTTTTCCACAGGAAAAACCTCCACTAAGAATACCATAAAGGCACTTTCTTTTTTATTCGTAATATTCATGAAAATGACGTAACTTACCCTCTAGACACCTGGAAGATCATTCTGAAGAAAAGGAATAACACTTAAGTCCACACAAGTTTGTAATACACCTCCCCTCCTTTCTCTGTAACTCTCAAAACAAGTTTGATACAAAAAAAAAAACAGCTAAGACAAAACCTACAACAATCACTGTGATTACTCTCTCCTCCCCTCCCACTGATAAATCTGAACCCAAGGGCAAGAGTACTGCAGCAGTGTCTGATTTCTTCTATGACCTTAAACTCCATCAGGGGTTCCCAAAAAAGTGAGTATGAGGTTAAGCAAACCTAAACAGAAACAGTCCTTCTTCACCTTCTGTTCTAGAGTCAGTTTGCTTGCTCTACTTTCACACTTCCCACTGAGCCTCTCTCTGGGATGGCTCCTGATGACAGTGACTCTTGCATCAAACAGGGCAGTTCTCCAGAAACCAAGGTGTCGGTCAGACTGTGAGTCAAGAGTCAGATGCACACAGTACTGTAGCTTCAATCCAAGATGGGAAACTGTGGTCACACAGCAGGCCCCAGCCCAAACCTGCCCCTTGCTCGGAGGGCCAAAGGCGAATTAGACTCTGTGTCTGTGCGTGCACACATGTGCATGCTTGCATGTACACACACCCACACAAGCTACACATGCATGCTGGTACATCACTAATCCTCTGCTGGAAGACACTTCAGCATCATTTAAATTTGTCTTATGATTATCTGAATCTGATGCTCTGTGATTAGGTAATGCTATTGTTGACCAAGTCATAACTAATCTTCAATAAAGACTCAAGGTTGCCAGGATCCTCAAGGCAGGAGTATCATCTGGTGCCTTTCCCCAGAGCCTTTCATTTTGCTTAGAGGGAGGAGAGGAAGCTTTCTGCAAGTCTGAATCAGCTCAGTACTTGCCTTTTCTTGCCACCTACCCACTTCAGTATCTGCCAGTTGTGTTAGAGAGAAAATATGTCTTTTTCCCTAAGCCATATTATTCCTACTCACTGCCCTGCCAGTAGCAGAGAGTTCTGGGGCACTGAACCCTTCACAATCCAAGTTCAGTATTAATTTTTTCAATATTGTTTGAGAGAATGAGGGTAGTTTAATCTGGCCTATGAACAAATGGCCAAGTCAGACAGATTGCAGAAAGAAACTCTAAAATTATGACTGGATAAACAATGAAATGAAGGCAGAAATTTAAAAAAAAAAAAAAAAAAAAAAAGAAAGAAAGAAACTCTAAAATTGCAATATATCAAGGTATGAATATGTATAAACATGAAAATTGGGCTTCACATTTTAGAAAACAATACTAACATATATTTACAAATACCAGCACAGACTGGTGAAAAGGTCATTTGTGAGAGTGCCATTACTGCATTTCAAAATAAAATGTCAATTTATCTGCCCAGGCATTTTTTTTTTTTTTTCTTTTTTTTTTTTTGAGACAAGGTCTCACTCTATTGCCCAGGCTGGAGTGCAGTGGTGCAACCTTGGCTCAAATGCAACCTCTACCTCCAAGGCTCAGGCAATCCTCCCACCTCAGCCTCCTGAGTAGCCGGGACCACAGGCATGCACCACCACACCAGACTAATTTTTGTATTTTTAGCAGAGACCAGGTTTCACCGTGTTGCCAGGTTGGTCTTGAACTCCTGAGTTCAAGCAATCCACCTGCCTTGGCCTCCCAAAGTGCTGGCACTACAGACATGAGCCATCATGCCCGGTCCTATGTTTCTTTCTTTTTTTTTTTTAAAATAATATTTTTATTTGCCTGGTCGGTAACAGGCATCACAAAAATGTCAAATAATCTATGCCTTGGAAAATTCACTAATGTAATATGAAAAACACAATTTCTTATCAGTCCTTGCAGTGAACCAGCTGTGGTACTACAGAATCCTTACCTGCTCTTTGGAATGACTGAGCTCTCAAAATCTGACTCAGTTTACTCCTAGCCCAAATGGAAAGGTCTTCAATAAGCCAGAAAGCATCCCTCCCTTTGGATGTGTCTAGTCCCCAAAGACAGCCTTTTGGGGTATCATCTTGATACCCCAAAAGTATCTGTGTCTCCCTCAGTATCTGTGCCCCACAATACAATCAAGGCCACCTGGACACTTCTCTCCTCACCTGGAACCCAATGTGGTTTTGCCTCCATGCCTCCCTTAGGGAGCTGCCTGGACAGACAGCTGGAAAAAGCAACAGAAGTGACAGGAAATCCAGGCTCTAGTTCCAGGCCAGGATGCAGGCCTGGGAATCAAAACTTCTCAGGGCCTCTGCATTCTCATATGCAAAACAAGGACTTGAGTTGGAGAAGCTTGTGAGGCCTTTCCCAACTCTCACAACTCTAGCCTTGGACAGCTTCCCAAATGAAGTGTTCAACTGAAACTTCAGGTGTTCCTCCACGGAAATCCTCTTCCTATTCCTTCTCCTTAGGACCAGAACAAACATCCATGGGGGACGTCTAGGGGCTTTCATAACATTCTACTCACTAGCACACTCCTCCAGGTGCTTGGGTTATAATCTTCCCATTATTTTAGACAGCTTCTTGCTGGTGGTGATTTTCTCAAGTTGCCTCAACTTTTCAGATCTTTCTGATGGTCTGTGCAGCACCATGGTACCAATATGAGATTTCCACAGGTCAAAAACACTATGTTCTCTTTAACATTTAGAAACTCAACATGACCAAGAATCATTTCAGAGTAAGTAATCATTTCACAGAAAACTAGAGTGCACTTCTGTCATGAAATACACTGCAACTCTGTTTAGCAAAAGGATAACAGGTAGCTGGAACTTCCTTTAGACAAAAAACTGCAGTATGATGATGCAGGATGTGCCCAATCTTAAGTGCCTTTCGTTAGCTGGGTATTTGCAAAAGCTCCAACAGCCTTTAAAGGAACTTCAAATCAAAACTGTTTGAACAAAAGAAACAAAATTGGGGACTTATTGCGTATAAAAAAATGATGATAGATTATCTACAATGAACCTTTGCTAGAATACAAATCTCATCAACAGCCTCAATACCACTTAGGGAGCTTCCAATCTGGAAAAGGAACAAGGACAACTTATTCTACTATAATGGACAAAGTAAAGAGAGTGGCAAACGAATCAATACAGTTGCTCTGAGAAACACAATTACTTTTCTTGAATAAAGCCAAAAGACAGGAATAAAACATACCAACTCATAAAAGTACTGTTGCTATACTTGCTGCTGGCCAAAGAACAGTTACAGGAAGAAACCAAGCCTGATTTTTTTTTAACGTCTATAAATATATTTAGGAATGTTTCCTGTTTCTCCGTCACAGAGGAGAAAAAAACAAACGGATGGCATCACTGTCCACATGCTATCACGTAGGCAGCCTTCCACTGCCTTTTGTGAAGAGTTACCTTAAGATGCATTAAGTTTTGAGAGAGTACCAGCTGCCTTAGAGAAGTCCCCTCACTAACACCCACAAGGCTCTGACAAGGCACGTATCTGTCCTTTCAGAGGATGATATGCGGTTGCTCAGTCACTGTGAAGCCAGCCTCAGAAGCCAGGTCTGCCCACCCACCTGTGTGCTGCAGCCAAGAAGCAGAGAAGATCTCTCCACAACACTAGCATACTTCTGCGGAAAACAAGCTGCATGTCATCAGACACAATTCCAGAGAGGATAAGAACAGATCATTTTGAAAGGATAAAAAGAAAGGCACACCTAACAATGCTACAAAGACAGAGAGGATTCTGAGTCACAAGAGTTGAGAGAACAAAAGCAGGTTGCTACAACTCCAACTGACGCATGAAGATTCTAGGCTCAGTGACTCATTTCAGAATCTCGAGTGAGATACTTAGACTTCCCATTTACTGAGCCAATACCTTCTGGTCTGTAAAATGGAAGACAAGAGCAGCATTAAGATATCTAAACACTTTCAAATACTCTCAAGAAATAAAACGTTACGTATAAGAAAGCATGTCTGAGCACCCACCAGAGTGGCTAAAGAAAGAAATCTGACAATACCAGGCGCTAACGAGGAAGCAGAGAAACTAAAAACCTGAAACACTGCTGATGGAAATGTAAATGGTACAGCTACCTTGGAAAACAGCCTAGCAACTTTTTAAAAAGTTAAACATATACCTGTCATACAACTAAGCCATTCAAGGCCTAAGTATCCACCCAAGAGAAAAGAAAACATATGTCTACATAAAGACAGTTATACCCATGTTCATAGATGCATTATTCATAATAGCCAAAAGCTGCAAAAAAAAAAAAAAAAAAAAAAATTCCAAACATCTAATAACCAGTAAGTGGATCAACAAAATTTAGTCTATCTATACAATGCAATATTACTTTAAAATAAAAAGGAACTAGTGATACACGCATCACCACTGAACCGCAAACATTACAATAAATGAAAGAATCAGATCCAAAAGACTGAATGGTATATAACCCAAATTATATTAAATTTCTAGAAAAGGTAAACTATAAAGCAGAAAGCAGACTAGTATTGCTGGAGTATAGGAGGAAGGAAGAGGGTTTACTACAGATGGACACAACAGACTTTCTGGGTGATGAAAATGTGCTAAAACTGGATTGTGCTAACAGGTACACAATGATAAATGTTTCTTAAAACTCAACAAACTGTCTGTGGGTGAACTTCCTGGCATGCAATGTATACACGACATGTAACTCAATAAAGTCTTAAGAGACAGACTCAGAATCACCACCTTCATTTTCTATGGGGACACTCAGAAATCTTTACCTTTGTCATCAGGAGTAAATGTTGAAGGCATAGTCACACATTATACAACGACATTTCGCTCAACGATGGGTCACATACACAACAGTGGTCCCATAAAAACACAATACTGTATTTGTACTGTCCCCTTTCTATGTTTAGATACGTTTAATACACGAATACTTACCACTGCATTACAACTGCCTGCAGTATTCAGTACAGTAACATGCTGTACAAATCTGTAGCGTAGCAGCAATAGGCTCTACCATCTAGGTTGGCCTAAGTACACTCTATGATGTTCTCATGATGATGAAATAACATGATGCATTTTCCCATAATTAAGTGATGTGTGACCGTATAGCTTCCACACTGAAAACTAAAACTTAGGTATGTGTGATGGTTAGGGAGAAAAAAAACAGAAAACCACTTGTATCTGAAGAGAATCCAGAGGTACATTCTGCATTTCTCCTGTATTCTTCCTGCCATTCCTGTTTAATGTCTCATGACCTTCATACCTTTTTCTCTTCTTAGACACCAAACTAATGGTAGAAAAATAGCACAGAAAATTAATAGCAAGAGCTTCGTGACTTGCAATTACAAGTGAGGCCACATAAAATGACTACTGTTACACCTTATCTAAGGAAATGCCAGGGTCCGGAGTGGTGGCTTATGCCTGTAATCCTAGCACTTCCGGTGGCTGAAGCACAAGGACTCCTAAGGGCCAGTAGTTCAAGACCAGCCTGAACAACACCAAGAGACTCTGTATACTTAAAAAAAAAAAAAAAAGCTGATATGGTGGTACACACCTGTAGTCCCAGCTACTCAGGAGGCTGAGGCAGGAGGATCACTTGAGTCCAGAAGTTTGAGCTTACAGTGAGCCATAATCACACCATTGCATTTAAGCCTGAGTGACAGAATGAGACGCTATCTCAAGAAAAAAAGGTCATGCTGAATCTGTGGTGCTGGAAACGTATGGGATGCTATTTGAATGACAACCTAACATTCACAAATCACAAAAGGCATGGGTGCAGTGGCTCACACCTGTAATCCCAGCAGTTGTGGAGGCCAAGGTGGGTAAATCACTGGAGGTCAGGAGTTCGAGACCAACCTCGTGAAAATGGTGAAACCCTGTCTCGTATAAAAATACAAAAATTAGCTGGGCGTGGTAGTGTGTCCCTGTAATTACAGCTACTTGGGAGGCTGAGGCAGGGAAAATAGCTTGAACCTGGGAGGCGGAGGTTGTAGTGAGCCGAGATCACACTACTGCACTCCAAGCTGTGCAACAGAGTGAGACTCCGTTTCCCGTTTAAAAAAAAAAAATTCACAAGAGAAGGAAACTCTGAATAACTCTAGAACTTAAAGTTACCATCCCCAATTCTGAAACATTTTATTTTGCCTTAAAATAAAATGTTCACAGTGGGGTTGGCAGGGAGGGAGTAAATCTGAGTAAAAGGAAAAAAACGTAGAGTGAGAATGAAATAGGCTAAACCAAGTCCAGAGGGAGCCTAAACTCGTTGTGGCACTTTGATTTCACATTTATGAACCAAAGATAAAAGATCAATTTCCAGAGCTAGGCACAGTGGCTCCCACCTGTAGTCCCAGCACTTTGGGAGGCCAAGCTTAAGGTCAGGAGTTTGAGATGAGCCTGACCAACATGGTGAAACTCTGTCTCTACTAAAAATAGAAAAAAAAAAATTCTTTTCATAATGAGTATGTGCTCAAGAAGACAATCTGGGTTTTGAGAATATAAATTATCATATCCTCAATTGAACAAATATTTGTATCCTGCTATCAGCCTGAAGGAGGGCCTACAGACAATGAAAACAGCCCAAAGTGATAACTTCCCTTATAGAGACCCAAACTGCTCCGATACCTACTGCACTTTCCTGCACCTCTGATACAGGTCTGATTCAGTTCTGTCTTCTATCCAATATAGTTTTCCATATCTAACTATAAACTCTTCTATCCTACATCGTTTTCTATAACTAACTATAAACTATTCTATTCATCTCGGTATTCTCTACTCCAGACTCAAGGTTTTATATGTTGTGGATATAAACTAAAATTAGTAAACTGTTTGAATAAGTATAAAACTTAATAAGAAATGTGTTATGCACAGAATAATCAACAGTATTACATTTCTACCCTTGGGCTTCCAAATCATCTTGATTCACAGGTGTCAGCAGAACTTCTATAATAGGTTCCACCTTTACTTGCGAAACATGGATGATTTTTAAAATCACATATTCAAATAAAGACACTGTTTACATAAACAGTAATTAAACCCTTGTATGTGCATACAAACCAGGTAAAACCACTAAAATGGATTCAGCTAATTCAATTACCCAATTTCCCACCATAACTTCCAGCCTACATGTATAAAGTATTGCTTTACCAAAACAAAGACCAGGCATGGAAACTCTAGTCCAGGGTAGCCTCAGGTAAAAATGCATCATATACTCACGTCTTTAGTTTGTGCTATGCTGGTGTGGACTTATTTATCACAGACTGCTTTGTAAGTGATCTTTGATATGCTGTGTGTTTTATCTCCCCATGGCCAGAAATGGCATCTGTCATGTCTCTTTGGTATTTTCCAGCAGCCCCGTACGTGGGGCCTTGTGTACAATAAATTCAAGAAAATGTACTGGTTGATCAGGCTGACTTCGGTTTTCAGCAATCCTCATTATCTGAAAATAGAGTAATTTTTCTAAGTGTTTCTCTATGCACATATACCGAAATCATGTAAACCCAGAGTTCTGAGTGGGGAACTAACATGACAGGGAAGAGTGTGATAAATGGAGTTTTCTAGATGAGATACTTCAGAAAGCACCACTTCCTTTAATCCAGTAGTAGTCCCCCATGAGTAGATGCAGAGAGGCTGCTTACCACATGGAATCAGGATAAGGTTACTTACTATCAGGACACAGAAGACTCGCTGGGTAGCCACTGTCTACTTCTCACAAACAGAACATCAACTCAAGTCCATACATTCATAAAATGAAGTACTCTCTTTTTTTTTTTTTTTTTTTTTTTGGAAACAGGGTCTTGTTCTGTCGCCCAGGCTGGAAGGCAGTGGCACCATCTAGGCTCACAGTAACATCTGCTTCCTGGGCTCAAGGGACCCTCCCACCTCAGCGCCTGGAGGAGCTGGGACCACAGGCATGTGCCACCACGTCCAGCTAATTTTTTGTATTTTTTTTTTGAGATGGGATCTTGCTATGTTGCCCAGGCTAGTCTTGAACTACGGGGCTCAAGCCACCCATCCACCTTGGTCTCCCAAAGTGCTGAGATTATAGGCATGAGCCACCACACTCAGATAATTTTTGTATTTTGTCGAGATAAGGTTTCATCATGTTGCTCAGGCTGTCTAAATTTCAAAGTTGCTAACAACAAGAAACTTTAAAGGATAACAAGATAGTAAAATAATACATTTAAAGCACTTCACTTACAATATCTTATTTGGCTTCGTATCTACTCTGTGAACAAGCAAAAAAAAAAAAAAAGTTATTCTCATTTTACAGGCCAGGAAAATAAAGCTCAAAAGCCAAGTAATAACTGGGAAAAGTAACCCACAATGCAATGAGACATATATTAAACTAAAATTACTGGAATGAATAGAAAAAATCTGGATGTCCAGGAAAAATGAATAGGTCAATCCATGGGAAAGAAATGAGATCAGTATTAGATTTTATGCAGGATGACAACGAAGTAACAGATTTCTTATAATTTAAAAATATGAACCAAGGATTTCTTGTTTAGCTGACGTGACCTTCAGGTATAAACAGCACCAACTTAAAACATGCAAAAAAATCAGGGACTAGAGCTGTCCTAATTTCTTCCTGAGAAATCTACTAGAAAATGAGCTTCAGAATTGACTGAACAAGGCCGGGCGCGGTGGCTCAAGCCTGTAATCCCAGCACTTTGGGAGGCCGAGGCGGGTGGATCACGAGGTCAAGAGATCGAGACCATCCTGGTCAACACGGTGAAACCCCGTCTCTACTAAAAACTACAAAAAATTAGCTGGGCATGGTGGCGCGTGCCTGTAATCCCAGCTACTCAGGAGGCTGAGGCAGGAGAATTGCCTGAACCCAGGAGGCGGAGGTTGCGGTGAGCCGAGATCGCGCCATTGCACTCCAGCCTGGGTAACAAGAGCGAAACTCCGTCTCAAA
>NW_022437098.1:713404-720207 GCF_009761245.1 Sapajus apella | reverse complement strand
AAAAAAAAAAAAAAAAAAAAAAAAAAAAACAGAATTGACTGAACAGACATTAACCTAAAAGTAGACGATGAACATTAAACATAACCTGCAGAATTAAAACTAAGTAACTTTATAAAGGGTACAGCATAGTACATAATGCCTAGATGCTCTGACATCGCAGACACAGTCCAATCATCAACAAGGGAGTAATGAGGAGATTAGATGGAAAATACAATCCTCTGGCTGACTGCCTTACCAGTATTTATTTATAGGAAGTAAAAAAATGGATAATATTTCAAGTCACATGATGGAAAATAAAGAGGGGAGGGGAAGAAAAGGTAAATGACTAATTTATCACTCACAACAGGGAATCAATACACAAGAACAGAAAAAAAAGTATTACGTCAAAAGTAACCATTATAACAAAAATAGAAGCCTTCCTAAACACCAAAAAGGACAAAATGTTTTTTTTAAAAATTGTAAAACTGTGGGGAAAACTTGAAGTCAAACATACTGATTTTATCAATTAGGATAAATGGACTTAGTTGGCCCACGGAGTAAAAGGATTTTCAGAGGAAAGCAAAGGTCACGTGACAAACTCAAGGGGCACATGATTAGCTGGTACAGCTGGGACCAGTATCAGGTCTTCAGGAATCCACGCTCTCTTTAAAAGAGATCACTACCACCTCCCCACCCCCCAGCCCCTCCGGCTAAAAAAAAACCCAGGAAACTCTACCAAAGATACTTTGATGAAAACCTCTATCATTAAATAACAAAATAAAAACCTGAATAGTGAAGAAAAAAATTTAATGCAATAGCAAGGTATGAGTTTATAAAATAAATGCCATTTGTGGGATTCATTCATCTAATTCATTCAACCAATACTTATTGAGGCTGCATGTGGCCAGGTCCTTTTCCAAGTGTTAAGAGATTAAAAGCTTAAGTATGACTCTTCTGTGGGCACAGATCCTGAAACAGAAAGAAATATATATTGGCTAGACTTGATCCACACTGCTGTGAGCCTCCTCCAACAGAAAGTGGATAAAAACAATGGCAGGTCTGGGCCCACACAGACATCAGTGAGCGCTACTCAAAAAATGCACCTCAGTAGTGCCAAATGAGACCCAGGCACAAAGCAGCAGCTCCTTCAAATGCCTATGATGACAATGACTGCCAAGCATTCAGTCACAAGAATGAAACTAATACTTCCTATAAAAGTAACTAAAAAGCCACAAAATTTTTCTCTGCCTGCCTCCGTTTTCCAGCCAAACTCTAGCATTTTATATAAAAACAGCTTTCATCTCTCATGTCATAGAAGAGTTGATGGCTGCGGGCATCAAACTTGCTAAAATCGATAGTTGTGTAATTATCAGTACACCTCCAAGTGTTTTCAAAATACATATGGGCTGGGATTTTCCTGAATTAGATATGCATGCTTTATGCTGGTGGTCTAGGATTGTCCATAGCCTGCACTAAAGAGAATTTTCAAATCTTGCCCAAAGCATTCTTTTTTATAGCAATTTTTTGACTTCGTTACACCTCATCCCTTTCAAAAAGTATTTGATGCACTCTGCAACATACTAATGCCATATTGCTGTGTGATACTACTTTAATGGTGCCATTTATATAAGCTGCTACATGTAAAGGATTTAGAACAGTGCTTGACACACAGGAAATGTTAGCTATTATGATATGAATAGTTCTATTCAAAGATTCTTTTTAAAATACGTAACTAAGTGCATGAGGGTAAGAGGATGATGATACTTTAACTTTCCCTGTTACGCTAGTTAAAAATGGGAAGGAATTTTAATACACAGAACTCTTGGAACTTTTTAAACTGTAGATTGTTTCTTTCCTTTTTTTTTTTTAAGTTTGGGTCTTGCTCTGTCACCCAGGCTGGTGTGCAGTGACAGGATTATAGTTCACTATAACCTTTAACTTGTGAGCTCAAGAGATCCTACTGCCTCATCCTCCCGAGTAGCGGGGACTACAGGGATGTACCATCATACCTCATTTTAATTTTTTTATGCTTTGTAGTGATGGGGTCTCTCTGTGTTACCCAAAGCTGGTCTCAAACTCCTGGCATGATCCTCCCGCCTCAGTCTCCCAAAGTGCTGGGATTACAGGCGTGAGCCACCATGCCCAGCAAAACTGCAGTCTTAAAAAAATGAATCAATGGATAGGGAAATTTGGAAAAATAAGTAAAAATAAATAAACAGATGAAAATTTAACAGTATAAAATTATACAGATCAGATTTCCTTCCTGAGGCTACCAAAAATACATGTTATCAGCAATTATTTCTTGGTACAGCTTAAAAAAAAAAGAGCAAACAAGGCCAAGACCTTGTGAAACCTCATCTAAAATGACACCTGGGTACAGAGAATTTAATACATTATGTATTTATTAGGGATTTCAAGGGAAAAGGAGAGACCCACAAATAGGACCAAAAATCTCAAATGAGTTCCCAATACTTCAGCAATAAAATAACGAATTGCATATTAACAGCCCTGTAATTACTCCTTTTGTTTGGTTTCTTTGTAATTACTTTTAATAAATTATTCTGCCTCCCCCATCACTCAAATAAGTTGTCATCCAAAGGCACAATCAGTACAACACAGGATACAAAGCTACTCACAGTTAGGGATGAAGGGAGGGAAAATGGGTGGGCTGGTGCTTCAAGAGCTGTGTCTCACAAGAATCCATAAAGCTTTTCTATGGAAATCAAGTATCAATGAAGCTATTGTAAGAGATTACAGCTACATAAATGTAGACTAGTTATGAATTCCCACAGAGCAAGGGCACTCTCAAAAAGGGGCAAGGCCACCAGCGCCGGGGAAATCACTTAACTGCAACATTGCCTCAGTTGCCTAAGAGTGGCTGCTTAAGCCTACTATTTTGCTGAAATGGGGGTAGTTCCTACAAAGGGAAGGGACCCTCGGCTCAGCAAAGTTCATTCTGTGCCATTTTGCTAAGCTTTGTGTCCTGATGGCTCTGGAGTCAAGCCTACCACAGTCACCATCTGCTGTTTTGAGTACAAGAAAGAGCCGAATAATTTTTATTAGTCTTAATATTCGTTTTCAGAACTAATAAACTGAACATAAAATATATCTTTGTCACGAAAGACAAACATAGCAGTAAAATACTTTGCTAAATAGTTTGAAATTTGTACCTACCTTTATCATTTTGAATAATTCAATATTAGTACTGTAATAAAAGTATTACCTTACAATATATAAAATCTAAAAGGAACAATAAAGGCTTAAAAAATCCACAAACCAAACCGGATTTTACATGCAACTTTTTAAATCTGTGAATTATTATTCATACTAAGATTATCATTGATTTGGGTTCAGAATCAAGTATGTACAAGGAACTAATGAAATAAAAGTAGGGTGAAAATACTCTAGAACTTAGGAATATATCGTAACAAGGAAAATAGTTTGGTTTTTTCCCCTTAAAGGCTTGGAAAACAGAATTTATGATTTGGCCTCAATGAAAATGGCCACCAGATACTATAAAGTCCATACTTTTCACAACCATCCTTCTAGATCCTTGTTTCACTCTGAATACGTGAAGGTAAATTTCAGGAAATTTTCAACAATTTGAATTCTGAGTAGCTCAAGAGTATTGTTTTTCGGGTTCTGGCAGAAAAGGATAAGGAAAGTAACCTTGAAGTGCACTGTTGTTGGAAACCATTTGCACTGTGTTGATTGTGACTAATCCTAACAGAGAACTGACGATCTCACCCCAGCAGAGACCACTTGCTTGGAAACGCTAATGCCTGTAGTAGCCAACCTTTCCATGGCTGAATTTTCAATGATTTACAGGTGAGCCAATGAATACTTCTGCCATCATCACACACATTTACTGAAGACCTGAAATGAGTGTTGTAAAACTCATTCTCTGCTTACTGTATGTATAGACTAGGAAGGGTGCTTCCTCAGAATCTGAAAATTGAAATTTTCTTCCTCTGAAGGAATCATATCCCAGTCATATATTTTCCTAACGTATATTACTTCATAAAAGACTACTCTACTATATATTCTAATCCTTAGAATTTTGATAAAATTACTAAAACTTTGTATTATTTTACGTGTGTGTGTGTGTGTGTGTACATAAAAATATACACATACACACAAATATTCCTTAATCTGTGATGGCACATAATTTGTATTTATCTTTGAAACAGCTAAAAAAGGTTAAAAAAAAAAAAAGAAAAAAGAAAAGAAAATGTGTGGTCCTCTTTCAAAACTAACATCCATTTAGTAAAATCTATTAATTTAAAAACCCACATAAAATTCACTGTTGCAATCACAACCGTTCATCCTGTCCTTTGCAGAGCTGGCTGATCCAATCATCCTAATTGTTCTTTGTTAGTTATTCGTATTTCCCGTGTTTTTCTGTTGCAAAATTTATTCAAACTAAATGAAAGGAACTTGAAATAATAAAAAATAGAACAGTATCAGAATGGAAGAAAAAAATACCTAAGGACCAGAAGTAGAAGAGAGGTGAGTTTTGTCATTTTAAATGAAAAACAAAACAATATAAAAGAATTCAGTCATACCAGGAGAAAAAGGACTAAAATATGAAACTAAAATAAAATGGAAATAAATGTCACAGAAAATATGAAAAGATGCATGAGAGATAATGATGCATCTTCAGGGAGATAAGAAATGAAGTCTGTTAGGAAAACACAGAAAGATGGCACAACTCTCTGGTGGGTGGGATGACTGGAAGCAGAAGGCAGGGAAAGGCCAGGAGAGCACTTTGAATCTCTATCTGCATGGTACATCTCAGTCTCTAATTTACTTTATTTCACTATTCATTATTTTAACCCGCAGCTGAGCACAGGGTGAGTTTGTTTTGCTTCCCCTTCGGAGTTCACTGAAAAACTCAACTAGTATTTCAGATTACATCAAACTGTGCCTACCACTCAGCACCTTCGAGATTTTCTTTAAGGGGAAAACAAACATCCCCGAAGATGCTGATCTACTGTGCAGCTCCTTGCCCAGCGCCTGTGGTCAGAGTCCAGCCTCTCACTAGAGCACTGTTTTCCTTTCTCGGGGAGGTCAGAAGGTTCTGCTTTCCACACGGCAGGAAAAAAGCTGCACCCTCCTATTGGAGGAAAAATGTTACGACCACCAGTACAGTTAGTACAGACGACTTAGCCAAATTTACTCATCTAGGCTGAATCCTGAGAGAGGCCTGCAGGTATAGAAAGATCCTTGGAGTGTGGAGGCAAGGGCAGTGTGGAGTGGAAGAACA
The DNA here is from genome assembly GCF_009761245.1 of Sapajus apella. NCBI lineage: Eukaryota > Metazoa > Chordata > Mammalia > Primates > Cebidae > Sapajus > Sapajus apella. Next base: position 714,962 of record NW_022437098.1, on the reverse strand, counting down.
GGAGCAAGGAAACCAAATTAGACAAATAAAAGCAACTGCAACGTTTCAAATGGGCACCTACCAGAAATGACTAAGATTCATTTTATTTTACACTAACACAAAATGAATAAAATCAGAAAATACCACAGTTTTATTTTAACATAAAAAAAATATACAGTGGATGTAAGAAAAAAGAGAAATTGAATAACTTGCTTCTACTTGTGACATGGCAGATGTTTTGAACAATAACATATTAGACTCAACAGCAAGTGAACTACGGAGGCTCCCACTAGTAACAAATTCAATCCTAGCAAAAGGTTAACTCATGGACCTCGGAATGAATACTCATGATCACAGAATTCAATTTCTATTTCAGAATAGGGGAAAGGCCCTTTGCCTCAGTGAGCTCCAAAAATCTTCTCCTAGGTGTGGCAGAGGCAAAACAGTGGGCAAAAGGGCTTGGAAGTGCTGTGCAGAGCCAAGAGCAACACTGGAAACACTGACAGTTCATATTCTCTGACACGTCTCTGAAATTTTCTAGCCCTTCCTCACCTCCACCCTCAAACCTCGTCAACTTTAAGTTCAATCCATGAAAGGAAGTTCTGAATGTTGGTTTCAACCTACTCCATTTTCATGTTCTTTTTAAAATTGCTGCCCACATTTTCCAAGGAAAAAAGTCAGAGGCACATCTTCCCCTTAAGTTCTAACATAGGAGCTTGTATCAAGGGGAAATGGTTGGGCAAAGAACTTCATTCTCCTGCAAGGTAAAATAATCAATCCCCCTCTTACTCTGCACCCCCATTCTCAGAAGACCCAGTGGTCAGGTCACAGGTGTCACAAATACGGTTACTTCTAGGTTTGACTTTGGTAGTGACAACATCTAGCAATTCACAAAGATAATGGCTTCCCCTTCCTTTCTACAGGACATTGTGCACTTTGATAATCTTATTTTTGGCTGGCCGTGTGCGGTGGCTCACACCTGTAATCCCAGCACTTTGGGAAGCCAAGGCAGGCAGATCACGAAGTCAGACTGACACCATCTTGGCTAACAAGGTGAAAACCTTTACTAAAAATAGAAAAAACTAGCCAGGCGTGGTCCATGTGCCTGTAGTCGCAACTACTCGGGAGGCTGAGGCAGGAGAATCACTTGAACACTGGAGGCGGAGGTGAGCCGAGATCGCGCCACTGTACTCCAGCCTGGGCGACAGAACAAGGCTCCGTCCCAAAAAAATAAAATAAAATAACAGCTACAACACATTTTTTTAAAAAATTCCAAGCAAGCCATAATTCTTTTCCTTCTTTGGGTATTTTATGATCTCATTCATCACCTCACAACATTAAAAAAAAAAACACCTAAGCCGTTAACGTTAAACACAACTTACCATACCATGCTGAGGTATGGTCAGAAAACTCAAGTCTATTCCAAATGACAACTTTTTCGATTATTCTTCAACTGAAGTTACATTTATGACCCTCTGCGAAAAAAACAAAGGGCTGGGGTCCCCCTTTTCACGCACACTGAATGTCTAGCTACAAACAACTATATTTGCAGGCTGGTTCCTTTTCCAGCTCTCTCAGA
>NW_022437098.1:709840-713304 GCF_009761245.1 Sapajus apella | reverse complement strand
TTTCCAGCTCTCTCAGAAGCTGCCCTGTGGTATCCTGAAGTGCACTCTGCAGTTCTGGGATCACCTTTATTCTGATGCGCTTTGTGCACATTCTCGGACGCTGCAATGCCCATACTAAGGCAACACAGCACAGAAGTTGGCAGCAATGCTATCAGCAAGAATTTGGCTTCAGAATCAAGAGTGATTCATCATACATTCTAGCAGCAGAAAAACAACACACCGCTATTTTAATCCCTTGGTGGTATTAAGAATCAAAAAAAACAGTGAGATGTAATTAAGCAAAAGCAACAAAAATCCTATCTGCTGTAACATTTGTCAAAAAATTATTCACTTTTAAGAGTTTTCTGCAAGTCACTTAGAAAACAACGGACTACTTACCTTGATATTTATTACAATGACAAATCACGTTTTAATATGAAATCAGAAGACAAGCAGTCCAAACTTCTGGAAAGTAATATACTGAAATTCTAAACTTAGGCAAATAAATTTTTCATTTGCTCTACAGTAAATAAAATTCCTCCTAGTGTTTTAAAAGCCATCCGCTTTTTTTTTCTTCTCGCCATTTCTTAGATGACTCCAATTTAAAGTCTAGGTGAGTAAACGTGCAGCACGGAAACCGAATACTGTGGGCGATTTATTCGGGACCCTTATCATTTTTCAGAGGTACCTGAACACTGCTGATCTAAAATAATAATGAAACCCACTTCAGTCCTACTGCTCTATCCAATGAGCATGAAACAAATCTCCCGGGTTATTCCCTCTTTATGAGAATATGTAGATGATCATTAGGCTTTATCGACCAGTATTCCCACAGAATGTCCCCATATATTAAATCTATCATTTATTACAACAAAAACTTTTTAAGTTGCACGCTACTCTATTGTCGTGACCAGGTCCTCGGGGGCAGACGCGATTTCCCGAGACCTGCACCGAGTACCGCCTCGGGAACCCCTACCTTTTCAAACACCTCTTCCTTCACCCTGCGTTTCCGTTTTCGGGGTCTCCGGTTCACTTGAATCCATTTCGTGACCTGAGTGAGGTTCAAAAATCACAGCATTTCAAACAAGGAAACGGGGTCCTGACGGCCGCCCCCCAGCGCGAAAAAGCAGACACCCCCGCCCTCGCGACCCGGTCTTCCCCGCACCTCGGGAAGCCACCCGCGCCCGCCCGCGGGACTCGCCGGGCGCCTCCGCGCAGGGGCCGCGACCTTCGCCCCGGCCATCCCCGCGCCCGAGCGGGAGCCCGGCAGGTCGTCCCCGCGGCGCACGCCGCAGCCCGGAGCCAGGGCCTCCAGCCAGCCGCGGTCTCGCGTCGGCGCCGCCGGGGCGCAGGGGCCGCGCCGCCTGCACTCACCTCGGCGCGCACTTGCCGCGCGAGCCCGCACTCCGCCTCGGCGCGGCGCTCCCTCTGCAGCGGCTGCGGGGGAAGGGGACAGTCAAGTTTACCGCGGGAGCGGCCCCGGCCTCCCTGCCCCGCGCCCGCCAACTCGCCGTGCCCGCCCAGTACCTCGCCCGCGGCCGGGAGGACGCAGCAGGGGCGCCGGAGCCCGCGCCCTACGCCCGGCCGGGGCCCGCATCACCTCAGGCGCGGCGCGGGCGACAGGCGCGGGGCCCGGACGGCGGCGCAGGCGGGCGGGCGGGCGGGCGGGCGCCGGGCTGGGCGGGGCCTGCCTTAAAGGTATAGCGGCCGCGCCGCCTCCCGCAGGTCGCCGCCGCCCCGCCCCGCCCGCCCCCCCGCCCGCGCCGGCGTTGTATTGTTCTCCCCGCGAACGGCCTGCTCCCGAGCTCCCGCCGCCCCGCGGCCCCGCGCTTGCCCCCGCCACCCCTTTCCGGGCTCCGGGCGCCCCGCGGCCCCGCGCACCTTGCCCCCGCCACCCCTCCCCCGGCCGCGCCCCGCGAGCAGCTTCCCATCAGCGAGAGGGGCCCGGGCTGCCCGCCGCAGGCTGGAGGGAGCGGAGGCGGGGAAGGAACCACGCCTGCGGCCAGCCCGGCGCGCTCCCCGGGTCGGAAACGGTCCCGGTGGCCTTCGCGGAGGGAAAGTAACTTTCCTAGTGGAGTTTTCTCCGGGAACGGGTTCTACGCCGTCCAGTAGACGTTTCCCAGTGGCCCCTCGGGGCTCCGGGCGGCGGCAGGTGACTTCCCGGGGGCGAGGCCGGGGCGCAGACAAACGCAGCCCCGCGCCCCCGCCCGTGTGGACCCCCAGAGCCACTGGGTAGAATTTAAAGAGGAGGTGTCAATCTGTTTTCGTAATTACGGAGAAAGTTTACACTTAGTTTACAAAAATGTGCGATACCCCAAGATTTTCCTTCACCCGCCAAAGGCCTTCCCGTCTGCATCAGCAGTGGCTAGAATCCGCCTGCGGGTGAGGGCGGGCGGGGGCGGAGAGTCGGGTTGTCCCGGTGCTTGCTGGTCTTGACCATCCCTTCAACTTCATCACATTTCTTTAAAGAAAATGCGTCTTGCCCTTTCTGTATTGCTACTCCATCCTTCTTTCAAGATCAAAAGGTTTAGATCAAAGCCAGGATCAAACTCACTACTTTAAATAGCAGCAACTTTGCCATGGAGTATTTTACACAGAGGAGCTTCTTAATGGAGACATCGGAGTGGAAAACTTTATTTTATCCCTTCATTCCATATTCATAACTAGACCACTTAAAATTACATGCATGATGCATTTCTGTTTCCTAAAACAAACAACAGGTCTGCTCAAATGAGGGATTCTTACTTTGTTTCCAAGAAGACAAAAAAGTTGAAATCTAGAGAGTAATATAAATAGACGTGTTAACCATTTTGTGTCATTATTATAATAGCTAAGTCCTATGAAATGTATGCTCATTTGCTAAAGATTTTTCAATATGTTACTGTATCTTTTAGTATAGGCGCTAAGGCCATCATATACAATTTTTTACTGTAAAGGAAATGCATATAAATAGTTAATGGTTTGGAAATCTTGCACATAGGCAGGTAAATAATTATAAACGGTGAAGTAGATTACTCAGAGCTGCTTAATTCTAAATGGAAAGAGAACTCTGAACTATTCAACCTTCTATGCTGCTAATAACAGTTCCACAATCAATAGAAATCTATCCTGGCAGGCACTTTCTTTTGCCCGCTAGAATTTTTTTCCTTGGGAGTTCATGATCCCTAGAAACTGATGTGAGCCATTCAATATTGATGTACTAAAACAGTGCTCTACTTAAATGGACCTTTCTCTTTGTTGACTCGTCAACAATTTTTCAATTTTTTTGTTTCTTGGAAGAAACAAATCCAAAATAAATTCCAATAGTCCCGCAACAGGAATAAAGATAACTATTCCAAGTTAAATCTTACAGACCTCTATGAAAGCTGTTGTTACAGCTGGGTTCTCGTTACTTGAAAAGCTTTTTTCCCCTTGCAGTTTTTAACTGGTTGCAGGCAGACACACACACACACACACACACACACACACACACACACACACACACA
>NW_022437098.1:707363-709830 GCF_009761245.1 Sapajus apella | reverse complement strand
CACACACACACACACACACACACACACACACACACACACACACACACGCGCTCTTAACTCTATAAATCCCGTTGAACCACTGGAAAGATCTTAGAAACTGAGACCTGGAAACCCTGTCTTGCTCTGCTACTGATAGTCTCCTTCCTTCCTAGCACCCAGATCATGGAGAACCTAACCGTTTCTGGCATGAGCTGAACAAAGGAAACAGCCTACTGTCATTCTGTTCTTCTAGGATTTTGCTGAGTAGGAAGCAAAAGCTGTGATCCATTCTGATTGCCTCTTGTCCCCCAACTTTCCTCCCAATTGCCATCCCAGAATCCATCCTCCACAGAGAAGCCAGATGGTATTTCCAAAGGTAATATAAATGCTACAGCTTTGCTTCACTGAGAATGCTTTTCTGTCTCTGCCTGGCTAGCCCACTTACCCTCCAGTTCTGGGTCTAAGCAGCACTCCTGCAGAAAGGCCTTTCCTTACTCCCCAGTTCAAATTGTGTCATGCCACTATTCTTTCTAATAGCATCCTGTTTACTTACTTTAGAGTGACTCTTAGAGCAGTTTTAAGTTTATAGAAAAACTGAGCAGAAAGCAGAGTACCCATATTTGTACCCCCTCATCCGCTTCCCCATTATTAACATCTTGCATTAGGTATATTTATTATCACTGAGGAACCAATATTGATATATTATTATTCACTAAAGTCAAGTTTACATTAGGGCTCACTCTGATGTGCAGTTATTATAGCTCTTTAAAAAATATACTGAATGTCCCGCTCCAGGAGGAAAGAAATCCTGTCTTTTCTGTTCTAGATTTTTGTTCGGTCCACCAGAAACACTGCCTGGCACATACTAGAAATTCAATAAATATGTCACATAGTGAATGGAAGGATAAAGGAACAAATGAAGGACACATGAAATTTCAAGGGGAGAAGTCTTAAAATGAAGATTTTTCTAATTAATTCTTCTTTGTTTCACTACTAAAATGCTTAATTTGTAAAGAGCCTAGAATTTTACATTTTTAAAAAAGGAAGACCATGGGATATTAGCTATGTTGGCAGGGTAGTTTTATAAAACCACTTAAAAACAAAACAAAAACAAAAAAACAGGTTGTGCATGTTGGCTTACACCTGTAATCCCAGCACTCTGGGAAGCCAGGGTAGGAGGATTTCTTGAGCCTAAGAGTTCAACACCAGCCTGGGCAACACAGTGAGATCCCCATCTCTACAAAACACAAGAACAACAACAAAAGCATTAGCCAGGCATGGTGGTGTTAACCTGCGGTACCAGCTGCTCAGGAGGTTGAGGTGGGAGAATCACTTTAGCCAGGGAGGGAGAGGCTACAGTGAGCTGCAATGGCACCACTGCACTCCAGCCTGAGCCACAGAGTGAGATCCTGCCTCAAAAAAAAATTAATAAGTAAATAACAATAAAAATAAATTTTAAAAAACTGAAATGAGAAAGGTTCCTAATTCCCTAATATATGAATCACTAAAATTATGTTCCAGAACGATGCTAGAGGCTGAATTTAATCTAGAATGAAAGATTTACATATTGCATGATTTGAAAAAATACTTTTTTATTGTGTTCAATCCAACCTGAAAACATTTCTCCTACTGTCTACCTGAATCTCCCCTTCTTCATGGGCTGACACCAAAGAAGGTAGGGTCTAGAGAAACTGGAAGACTGCCTTTTTAAAAACTGGAATTCTATTGTAGGAAATGTGTATTCTAATTACTGTCTTTGAGAATGTAGTAAACACACTTTAAAGCTGTCCTTTAAAAACAGATGTTTTCTATCTGAATTGTATCTTTAAAAATGCCTCATCCAGTAGATATGCATATTTTGAAAGAAACTTATTCTAAGAAACACTTTTGTCAAAGCAGTTCATAACAGCTGAAGACAATGTCCAAGGCTGAGGAAAATGCCATTGCTTTAAAATTATTTAACCTCGTGACTGATTGGAGATTACTTTTGGAGGGAAAGCCTTTTTCAGTTTTCTTCCTTTTCTTAGACAAAGAGGAAATTACTCCTATCACTGGAAACATATAGTGATACCAATTTCACATTGTTAGGGGCGTGTTTTCTCTTCCTGCTTCTACTTCATGGAAGAGGCACAGAACAGAGGAAGGAGGAGGAGCCAACCTTCCTAGGCACCGACCGGGAAGGCCACAGGGCAAGCAAAGGGGCTCTTCAATGGTCCCAAACAGCCACAGATGGCAAATTACATTCCCTGGGGCACAGCGGAGGGCAAACCATCTACTGAAAGAAACCGAAAGATCTCTGAATAGCAAAAAGGTTGATAGTTCCAGAAGCTTCCACTGGTTTCAGAAGTGCTCTACTGCCAACGTACATTCAGGGTGAATTTAAAACTAGGAATCTACACGGGTCTAAAAATAAAATCAAGGTTTTGATTAAGTTTCAAAAATAACAAATAGGTATTAGGAGCAAAGTTATCAAATATTTATGTCTTTA
>NW_022437098.1:674895-707263 GCF_009761245.1 Sapajus apella | reverse complement strand
TTGAGCCACCGCGCCCGGCCTCAGCTACTTTTTGTATTTTTAGCAGAGATGGGGTTTCACCATGTTGGCCAGGCTGGTCTTGAACTCCTGACCTCATGTAATCTACCCGCCTTGGCCTCCCAAAGTGCTGGGATTACAGGTGTGAGCCACTGCACCCGGCCATCTATTATTTTTAAATGTAACATCTTTTATGTTATATATATTTGGATCCAAAATATATAACATAAAAGATGTTACATAAAAAAATGTTTAGAGGGTTGTTTATTCCATTAGATGGTAATTTTCTGTGAGGAGCTTCAGGACAGTCTTCTCCTTGGTAACGGCATCAGAAATAGCTGGACTTGGTCAGCTAGTTTGTTTTTACCTCTTATTTGTATTTGCTCATTTTGTCTCTGTATTAGATAAACACTTAGTGTTTTGTTTGTTTGTTTGTTTTTGAGGAGGACTTGCCAAATGGACCTCTTAGTGGAAATCCTTAAAAAACATAATTTTCAAAAAAGGAAGTCAGTCTCATGTTTGGGGTAGTAGATTGCTGAGGCTATGGCTCCACAGTAAATCAGCTAACAAACCTTCTTTCTCTCAGTAACCATAACCTGAGCTCACTGCTGCTAAAAACATTTACAGAGATCAACTCAGAGAACATTTACAATGCTTCATTTCTTGACCCCCTCTGAGATCTGACGAAGGCTAATGGTGCTGTCAGCTCCTTAGAAAAAAATACACCTATAGCACGCATGTACACACACACACACACACACACACTCTCATACACACACCAGTTGTCAGGAGGTTCTCAGATTCTTCTGTACCCAAACTTCTAGTCTGGATACTCTAAAATCCATTGTTGGAATAGGCCAGACCACTTTAAAGCTGGCCCTAGACTGGGTCTTATGGGTACTCCGTGAAAGTCCTGTTATTGCATTAAGTTCTGGTAAGAAGCCATCAACCTTTATTGAGGTGCATTATAAGAAACAGCTCCATAAAATCCATCACAATGTTTACCGGAAGGATGGATTTAGAGGGCTGTTTATTCCATTAGATAGTCATTTTCTGTGAGGAGCCACAGGGCAGTCTTCTTCCGGGTATCAGCATCAGGAACAGTCAGACTTAGGCAGTGCATTTGTTTTTACCTCTCAAATTTATCCCTTTTCCCTCTTCTGGAAAGCCTGGAGCTCTGTGACCCTATTTAAGCATAGGAATTTCAGGGTGCGCATACTGTATGCTAATTTAATTCCTGGCCTCATCCTTTTTTTCTACCATTGTTTTGATATTGCTTCATTTTTAAAAAATTTTATTTCTATCATGTTATATTTATCTGCTTTGGAAGCTGCCTTCAATCCATTTTGGACAAGGAGGAGGATGAATCAATAAAGTATTCTGGGTTTTATTTTTCTCTTTAATTTCCTTTTTCTCTTTGGATGGGAGAAGGGAGGATCTGGGGAAATCTTATGGTGCTAATATTTATCTCCATTAGCAACATTTAAAAGTAAAGTAAAGAAATAGGCTGGGTGTGGTGGCTCACACCTGTAATCCCAGCACTTTGGGAGGCTGAGGCAGGTGGATCATGAGGTCAGGAGTTCGAGACCAGCCTGGCCAACATAGTGAAACCCTGTCTCTACTAAAAAATGCAAAAATTAGCCAGGCGTGGTGGCGCACACCTGTAATCCCAGCTACTGGGGAGGCTGAGGCAGGAGAATGGCTGGAACCTGAGAGGCAAAAGGTTGCAGTGAGCCGAGATCATGCTTCTGCACTCCAGCCTGGGTGACAGAGTGAGACTCTGTCTCAGAAAAAAAAAAAAAAAGAAATTAAGGATGTATGGCTGTTCTTAACTTGTAACTCCACTTATAAAATTCAAGGAAAAGAACTGTTGAAAAATAAATAAACATAATACTATACAGACATCATACTATACAAACATAATACTATACAGGACTATTATAAAAAGGCTAACCAATCAAATATTTTATCTCTTGGTATCAAAGCCAGAAGAAAGGGGCTGAGATTGTGGAAAGAATAATGTCAGTTGGACATATGGACAGATTATTCACATATTAAATGCCTACTGCGAAACAGAGCACTAGATTTTGTGAACACAAAGATGAGTAAGACACTGTCCCTCTCCTCAGGAAATTCATGTGACAAGGCAGTAATACAGCAGGGTATAAGGAGCACACAGCCAGCTTGCCTAGTAGCTGTGTGGCCCCTCTAAGCCTCCTTCCTCATAGAGTTCTCATCAAATGACATGTAATCTGCTTAGAACAGTAAGCAGTTGTTATTTATCAACTCCTAAATGACTAAAATTAAGAAGCCATACCTGTACAACATTACTAGAAGCTAGGGGGAAATGACTTTAAGACAAAAAAAGTACTGAAGCACCCCTACTAGAGCCCACAGGACCTTAGACTGGGAAGGAGATTAAGAGTGGCAGTTTCCTACAGAACTGAAGGGTTTACGAAGTGCTTCCACATTCAGACTGTTCTGTTCATTTCTCACTCAGTCCCATCTTAAAGATGGAAAAACTGAGTCTCAGGGGATTTCATATCGCTTGGCCCCTAGTTCTCCTGGTTGGAAATGGAGTACTCTTTCTACTCCATGAGTACTTAGTAACATGTAGTGTGACTGTCTCACTTTAACATATTTGTTGATTAAATGGGCTTGATCAATCCCAGATGAAAACACAGGCTGCAAAATATAATCCCATACCATTAAAGTCTGCTGAAAAATACATTTTAAAGAGTGGGCATTATTATATTCCCTTCAATGCCTATTATAACTGGAATTCTTTACAGGGCTGGATATTCACGGGCGTTATAACCTTAAAGAGTTTTCAGCTATGCATGGTGGCTCAAATCTGTAATGCTAGTGCTTTGGGAGGCTGAGGTGGGAGGATCACACAGGAGTTCAAGACCAGCCTGGGTCACATAGTGAGATCCGATCTCCACAAAAAATGAAAATAAAAAATCAGCTGGGCACAGTAGCTTGTGCCTCTAGTCCCACATACTCAGGAGACTGAGGCAGGAGGATTGCTTGTGCCCTGGAGTTTGAGGCTGCAGTGAGCTACTGTTGTGCCACTGTTGCCTGGGAGACAGAGCAAGACCCTGTCTCAATATCCAAAAAAAAAAAAAGTTGTTTTCACAGGTGAAACATAAAATGATATAGGGGTAGCTTTAGATTCGTGGTTTCTACTCTCATACCCTCGATTGCTTATTAGTCAGCAGAAAGTGTTCTACAAATCCCAATGCCCAGCTGACCACTCTAAGAGTGGGACCCAGTCATCAGTCATTTTTAAAGCCCCTCCAGCCCCCAGGATTCCAATGTGCAGGAAGCATTGAGAACCACTGCCTTAATTTTAATGATGCCCCATCTCAACTAGGTTACTATGAAAAACTTCCAGATGCTTGGGAGACATCTGAATTTCAAAGTCAATGCCACAGATGATAGCCACTCACTATGCTCTATTACAGTAAGTCCCATTTGGCAGATGGCAGACACAATGCTGGGCAGAATGGGATGCTGGGCCAAACCAGGAGTCACTTCCTGCAGCTTACACTGAGGGATAAAATTCTGGGCAAGATCAGCCAAGCACACACACACAAACAACTAAAAAGAGGTGGAAGTTTTCAACATTCTACCCAGAAAGGAGGCAACAATGGGTAGGTATTTCTTTTTTTCTTCTAAAGCTAATACAATTCTGGGTCCTTAGCAAAAAGTACATACATTCTTATCTTTAGGAACCCAATCTGAGTGCTGACCTGCAATACTGTAAACATGAAGGTGGTGTTTCCAGCTCATCAACTGCAGATGATGTTCTAATTATGCTGATGGCTGCCATCCATTCCCTTGAAATGAACATTTGCATTGGAAGCTTGCTGGCTAGGCTTGGGGGACAGTGTGCAGCGGTGGAAAAGACCCTCTGCCGTGTGCAAAAGGTATTGTTCCATTCAGGAAGCAAACCATGCTGACTTCCTTGAGTCTTCAAGCATTATGCTCTAACCACATGGGTTCCATTGTTTAGAAAACACACACACACACACACACACACACACACACACACACACATTGATGTTATAGGAAAATTATTCTGGCACAATGCCTTACAAAAGGTAATTAGTTACTATTGAAAAACACAAAAATATCGTATGTTGATATTTCACTAGCTTGAAACGCAAACAGCTAGTCTAGGCACTTTCCCGTTATTTCCTAACAAAGAGTGGGTGTGGTATCTGGAGGTGTGGGCACATGGACAGGGGGAAGCTCCACGGTGCCTTTGAAAGAAGGAATGTGATGGGAGTCTGTGGCCCTGGCACGTCTATTTTTAAAAAGCTTGGTACTCAGACTGGGTGGCTGATTATATGGCCTCCAAAAGAAACCCAATGAAGTCACAATCTGCAACAAGAGGCATGGGCCTGATTCATCCGTCCCTCAATGAAGAAATCACACACACACACATACACACAGGCAAGTAAAATCCACCACATGTGGGGAGTGGAGTGGCTGTCCCAAGTATAAATAATAAATGAGAGGAAGCTATTTTCCAGAATGTTTGTTCACCCAACATTCAGTTCCATACAAGGAGGTGTTTCAGGAAAACAATGGGAAGGGCCAGAATTAATTGGCTGCTAATCTCTTTACTTTTTGTAGGATGTTTTCTCCAGCAGTGGATTAAATCAGTGTTTAATGCTACACAGGCCCAGCTGTGTCCATATAAGGAAAGCCTAGGCTCACGTCTCTCTGTGAAAAAGGACCTGTCCTCCCCTCCCCGTGCTCTGCCACCACCCCCTGCATGTGGAGGTGGAGAGTGGGAGCCGGGGAATGTGAACTTGATCCAGCACTGATCAGCCAAGCAGCAAACTCTCATTGTTCTTTAGATACCAAACATAACTTCTTTCTACTAGGGATAAACCCAGTCGTTCTGTACATAACACAGCTTTTGTGCTCACCAGTATGATAGTTGGAAAAGAACCACAAAGAACATTAGAGCTTTATTAGAGACCTCCTAATATGCAGGATTTAAGAACCTACCCAGTTAATTTATATTCATATTTATGTTAGAATCTATTAAATCTATCTTTTGGCAGTTTCCAAATGCTTTTATAATTATGGATTTCAATTTATTATGTAAATAGGATGGCCTGTTTTGCCTTCTATGGGAGCGTTTCTTACCATCGCTGCCTTGATCTCTGAGGTTCAAGGATACTGGGAATCATGCTGAGGGATAACCAAATATGCTGTTGCTATATTTACGTGTCACCTTGTGAATGTGACTTAACTGCCTCAGTAGAAAGCTGTGGTGTCACGGGAAATCCACAGTTGAGAACTCAGATCTAGGTACCTCTGTCACCGCCACCGAGAAGCTCTGTGGCCTTGGACATGTGTGTCACACAACTTCTCTGAGCTATGAAACAGAGATAATGCCGCGGTGAGGATAAAATGAGACGGTGCATACGGCAAGAGGCACAAAATAGATCAGTAAATGCAAATGCCTTCCTCTTTTCCCCTCAGAAATAAAAGCCTATCTGGTATTCTGAACCTAAGTACATTTTCCAAGGTATCAAAATAACTGAGTTCTGACGTCATAATCAAAAGCCTGACCTGACAAGCACACAGGCTCAATGCCCTTGTAGGGAGCCTGCAAAGACACAGCACATCTGAGCTACTGCAAACAAACATGTGTCCCTTCCAATGACAACCAGTGGACGTGGGAAAGCAAGTTCTGTTTCTCGTATGTCTTATTATAAAGGAGATAATTCCATTTCTGGTCCTGTCTCATCCAAAACAGTAAGCTGACTGTTGTTACAAGAATATCACAAAGTGGGCCGGGCGTGGTGGCTCACGCCTGTAATCCAAGCACTTTGGAGGCCAAAGCGGGCGGATCACCTAAGGTTGGGAGTTCAAGACCAGCCTGACCAACATGTTGAAACCCCGTCTCTAAAAAAAATAAATTAATTAAATTAAAAAAAAAAAAAAAGAATATCACAAAGTGAAATTTGGTATTTCTTTTTTTATTTTTGAGGCCAAGTTTCACTCTGTTCCCCAGGCTGGAGTGCACTGGCCTGATCTTGGATTACTGCAACCTCTGCCTCCTGGGTTCAAACAATTCTCCTGCCTCTGCCTCCTGAGTAGCCGGAATTACAGGTGCACGCCACCATGCTGGTCCAATTTTGTATTTTTAATAGTGAAAGGGTTTCTCCATGTTGGTCAGGCTAGTCTTGAACTCCTGACCTCAGGTGATCCACTTGCCTCAGCCTCCCAAAGTGCTGGGATTACAAGTGTGAGCCACCACGCCCGGCTGTCTATTATTTTTAAATGCAACATCCTTTATGTTATATTTTTGGATGATTTTAGAAAAATCCTAAATTCAAAGTGCTGGGATTACAGGCGTGAGCCACTGTGCCCAGCCCAAAATCTGATATTTCTACATTGCTCTCTGAAGATACCACCGTGGTCAGGTGCTAGATGCAAAATATCTACAATCCTAATAGGAACTACATGAATTTGAAACCAGGATCATAATTAAGGATAAAGGGTTTTAAGTCAGACAGATTTGGTTTTCAGTTTCTTCATCTATAAAATGGGTAAAATAACGATGTCCCTCTTACGGAGCTGTGACTAGAAGTAAATGTGACTTATATATAATGGACTTAGCATATGGCCTTTTCTCCTCATTCTGGATGTTCTAAATGTAAAATAGGATACTCTAGTCTACTAGGGGCAGGGAGGTGAGGTGAAGGAGGGACAGGAAGGATTAAGTTAAAAACTACATTTCTACAGAGAGTTAGACAATCTACACATTCTTAGATTTACCCATTTGCAGCTTAATTGACTAGAGGAATTTATGCAACATCCAGGCAGATGTCTCTCAATTATAAAACCAGTGACAGTGACTAGGAAATACAATTTGAAGAGGAACAACCAGAGAGAATTCTAGAGCAACTGCCTTTGCAATAAACAGAATCCAGAAGCCTCTTAAGGAGAGGCGTGTGGAACGTGAAAAGTGGAAGCAGGTGCGGCTGAGGAGAAGGAGGAAGACACCAGAGAAAAACGAGAGGAAGCACCTTGACAAAAGGCAAGAGACCCTGCCTGACATGGGACACAGCTTCTCCGTCCCAGGGAAACAGACCCCACGGGTGGAAGGGTTATCTCCAGCCAAACCTCATTGTCGCCTGTTGCCCTAGAGTCTGAGTCCCAAATTCTGACTTACTGTCTTTCGCCTCCCTTCCGTGCATTTTCATGCCAATAAAGTTGCTGAAATTAAAGAAGAACTGAATTGTGAAGCCTTCTGGCATAAATAATGTCACATTGTGAAGTCGAGGCTAATAACAACCAGGATGCTGGTAACAGCCTTACGGAAAGCCATCTGATCTACATGTCCCTCAGTGCGGTTTGAAACTCCCCTCGGCCTACAAAGGAAAATATTTTTAGCGTGTAGCACACTTTGTAACAGACATATAAATGCACCAAAAAATAGAATTTTAGGAAAGCATCTGGGTTTGATCATTTCAACCCCAAATAGGTTCTACTTTCTCAATATAAGAAATACTGCAACATTTTGCTCTCAAATATGCAGTGATCACTGTAGCAATTTCTCATACACATTTCATTACTGGTTCTGGCTGTTTGTTTTTTTAAAGCAGCAAATGCTTGAATGATTGAGATAAAAGGCAGCATAAAACATGAAGTGCTCTTTCTAGAGCATTCGGCACCATGGCTTTCCCTCCTCCAAAAGGCAAACTGGACTCACTGGACTTTTCCCCTCAGACTTAGGCAACAGATACAAATAAATATTTTACTTGTATGTCTTAAAATCTATCTTAGAAATGATAGTGGTCCCTGTCTAAGGTAAAACTGACCTGCAGTTATTACTGAGCTAGCAAAAATTTTTTCATCTCCTAGTCAAAGAGTTGAGTATCTATGAATAGCTCACTGGAACTAGAAGCAAATGCTTATTCTTCAGCAGTCAGCCAGCATAAATGCTCTTATAGATTGATTATTACTCAATTCTCTCAATAATCTCTCAAATAGCGATTTTCCACTGGAAAAGAAAAGAAATGAACACACAGTGTTCCCTGGCAGTGTGAGTTTGTAAAACACCACACAGGACAAAGCATATTTTAAAAACTCTCACAATACCACTCCAAACTCAGGACAACTTTTAAGTCTGAGGGCAATTCCACAGATTCCAAGGACAGAAGGAAAGACACAAGAAAGTAAATCCCAACTTTTCCCTTCTCAGACGCGACCAGGGACACCTGCATTGCAGGCCTCAACGTGGCACCGGACGCAGCTCAGAAAGCCACTACCCCAGCCAGGTCCCCTTACCCCCAAAGAGGCAGTGAGGGACAGAGGGACAACTGGCTCGCCCACTGCTGCATGGCTTCAAGGTGGTAATGCTGATTCCAAAGTTGGTATTTAATGGATTCAATGACATCTTCATCCACTATAAGACTAGTCTTGGTGAACAAAATTCACAATAAAGAACTCTGTGAAAACATGGATTTGGATATAACACAACTGATTTTCTCCCTCTACCCAGCCTCCAATTTGGCTCATTATCTTCAAAGTAATGTTGCCTTGCATGATACGCACCAAACTGACTGGAGCCCACTTACTCTTTACCAAACACCAAGGAAGAGTGGACAGCCACCATCCAGAGGTGTGTGTGACAAGAACACCGGCCTTCTTAAACACACATTTGGATTTGTGCTGTTCGACAGCCATTGACAGTTACCCTGACCTGTGATACACTTGTTGGCTGGCCACCACCTTCCTGCTCTCTAACACTGTCCCGCTTTGTCTCAGCTCCAGGGAGAAAGACAGGGACTCTGTTTGGAAGTGTGCTTTTGAAAGCAAGTAAGAGGATGTGAAAAACATCCCTTAAAGGCTTTAAAGGTGCATCAAGATACACTTTTTGTTTAGCCATTTACTTTTTTCTGTTTATTTGTTTGGGTGGCCTGGCCTGGTATTTATCTAATTTAGTTTCCATCTCAAGTGAGGAATGACTGTATCTTTCCAAAGGACAAGGCCTGAACTCATCTCTATATATATTCACATGCACTCACAACAAAAAATATACGAGCTTTTCAATGCAATGAAGTCCAGTACTTCCTATGCAAAATATTCCATCCAGATATACAGGGCTACCATTTAGAAATACTTAATTTAAGAGGGGCACGTATACTCAGGACACATATTTATGAAAAGCCCTGGAAAATGAGGTCCACATCCTATATCCGTAAAAGAACAGGAACAAACAGCTTCAAGAAAGAGTAGTCATTAATGAAAAGTCATCAGTTCTCAGGGCCCTCTGCCATACTCCTTTATTATCTGTTTATAGGTCTTCATAGAAACTTAGGCAATGATGGGACCAAAAATTCAAAATGCCTCAGTTTGATGGGCTGAGGACTCAGAATCCTGTAGTCAAGCCATAGCTCTGCCACTAACTAGTACAGCAGGCTTGGGCAGATGACTACCCTTCTCCTGGGGCTCAGCTCCCCCGCTGAGAAGATGACACACTGCACTCTAATATTCATCTCTAGCCTATGATTCTACAGCAAATCCGAAGTTGTGCAATACCAGAAAAAAATTAATATTTAACCATGAAGCAGCAGAGGCCACACTGAAGAAAAACCATGTAGGTATTAAACATAACCTATTTGGTACCATAGGATGGCTTTCACAAAAGAGAAGGAAAAAAACTCTGACTCTAGAAGTAGCCAGGCAATCCTGATGGCTTTCCAGGTCAGCAGGGCGCTGTGGCTGCAGGAGCTGGGACAAGTCGCTGTGAGCATTGTGGGGGGCCATAGTGGGAGCAGAGGCCTAAAAAGCCCTGCATGCTGTTTTTCTATCAGCATGTGCCCTGATTCTGCCTGATGTCAAACAGCCAAAGGGTCATGCATGTATGTGCAGCCATGTGTGCAAACCATTCAACTGCTGCTTCGCAGGGATTCACCCTCCAGGTGTGGGAAGAGTACGATGCCAATATAAAATAATCTGCTTTCGGCCCGGCCCATTGGCTCACGCCTGTAATCCCAGCACCTTGGGAGGCTGAGGCAGGAGGATCGCCTGAGGTCAGGAGGTCAAGATTAACCTGGCCAACATGGTGAAACACTGTCTCTACTAAAAACACAAAAAATTAGCCAGGCATGGTGGTGCACACCTGTAGGCCCAGCTACTTGGGAGACTAAGGCAGGAGAATCGCTTGAACCCGGGAGGCAGAGGTTGCAGTGAGCGGAGATCGCGCCACTGCACTCCAGTATGGGTGACAGTGAAACTCTGTCTCAAAAATGAATAAATAAATTAATCTGCTTTTGATGAAGAGTAGCAGAGTATGCCTTTAGCCTAGTAAAACAGAAAACGGGGGCAGTTTTTCTTTAAAAGCAGAAGCAGATGTTTTTTCCATTGACATAAGGTTTACACTCCAGAGTTGCTATCTTTGTCCTAATTCTTTGAGTTTGTATTGCTCCTTCTTTCTAAAAAGGTTTCTCTATGAAATAAAGCAGTACTGCAGTGAAATCCTGTTACAGGTCCGCTCATTATGAAGGATGCAGTAGTCCTTCCTTCTGAGAGTCTCTGTGGGCCAAAACTTAAAGGCCTGAAAGACAGGTACTGCCTATGTGTCCAAATACGGCCCAGCAGATTTTACACCTTGAGGACAGTCATGCTGGCTCCCATGCACAATGGGCCAGCTGACTTGTGATTAAGTGGGGCTTCAGCAGTCTCCTGCCTCCAAGCATACCATTTTCTTACAGATTTAGCCTCCCAGTAGGATATGGCAAACACAAGACATCAACCTCTACAGTTCCTCACAGGTCTCAAACTCTGGGGTAGAGGCCTGTTGAGCAAGGTTGGTCTGCAGATGCTCCCACAGACCATGAGCTTATGGGCGAGGTCTGTGCCCTTTCAGCTTTATATGCAAATGGCCCAGCACAATGTTTGGCTAATTGCTTCAACTAATAAACTAAAACACAAAGACAAATGTTTGGGTTACTTAGCTGGGTGTGGTGGTTCACGTCTGTTATCCCAGCACTTTTGGAGGCCAAGGCGGGTAGATCACAAGGTCACGAGTTCGAGACAAGCCTGGCCAATATGGTGAAACTCCGTTTCTATTAAAAATACAAAAATTAGATGGGCATGGTAGCACACGCCTGTAATCTTAGCTACTTGAAAGGCTGAGGCAGGAGAATCACTTGAACCCGGGAGGTGGAAGTTGCAGTGAGCCGCGATTGCGCCACTGCCCTCCAGCCTGGCAACAGAGTGAGACTCTAACAACAACAACAAAAAAGTTTGGGTTACTCAGGAAGAGTAGAAAAATGAAGGATTCTAAGGGTTTAGGTTGTATTAGAAAAGAAACTTCTTGGCTGGGTGCGGTGGCTCCCACCTGTAATCCCAGCACTCTGGGAGGCCAATCATGAGGTTAGGAGATCAAGACCATTCTGGCCAACATGGTGAAACGCTGTCTCTACTAAAAATACAAAAATTAGCTGGGTGTGGTGACAGGTACCTCTAATCCCAGTTACTCGGGAGGCTAAGGCAGGAGAATGGCTTGAACCTGGGAGGCGGAGGTTGCAGTGAGCCGAGATCCCACCACTGCACTCCAGGCTAGTCTGGAAACAGGGTGAGACTCTGTCTCAAAAAAAAAAAAAAAAAAAAAAAGAAACTTCTTTTGATAGAATATATTTCAGAATATGAGATAATTACAGATTATGTCGACCAGTTCCAGCCCTCCCTATGGAGATGCTGACTCAGCAGCAGGTTTGGCCTGTCTCCGGGATCTGCAGTTTTAAGCAGCCTCCTGCATAATTCTGATGACCAGGTCTCCCTGAGCGCCTTCAACTCAAGCCTGCAGAGTTAGACTCCCAGCAAGAACCCAGCTTGATCCTATTATTAAAACCCACACATACATGGGCCACTACCAACTATCTCCATTAGCTGCATATTTTCAAAGCTAGTGGCTTCTGCTTCCTTTTCCTTCTTGTTATGCTTCGATGTTCGAAGGCAGGACAGGGTTAGCCTTCCTACACCTAGCAAATACTAGCTTTCTCTCTACAGTGTCATACCTTGAATGTGTCCATGTGCATCTGAGCCAGTTCAGAATTCTTACAGTTTTTAAAGGAAAACTATCTCAAATGCCCTTTATCCCAAATGAGAAAGCCATCCTCATGTGCCTTCCTCTGTACTCACTGAAAAGAAATATACGTCTAAACCGAGATCCTGAGGGCTGACTTCCCAATATCCCTCCCCATCGTGAGTAGGATTTGGGTGCATCAGCTGCATCACATTCATCTGTGCTTGTTTCATGTGGCTTCCTACTCATTCCTATGGATACAGGCATTCCTCAGCCCACTGCATGTTCTCTCTGGATAGACAGACACCATTGGTTATCCAGAGACTTAATGCTGTTTTTAGAAGCATCCATGTAAATGAATAGCTTCTGGACCTGAACGTTCAATGTCAGAAACCAAGGAGAAAAAGTCAGTCGAGCTGTTCCACTCACTCCTCTAGACTACCTCTTCCCTGCACAGAGGGAAAAGTATGGCTTTTTACTCAGGGAGCCAAGCCTGCTGACCCACCTGACCATGTTTCTCTCAACATGCTGCTCAAGTCCTGCCACTCCTTCCACAAGCCGTCAATGGCTCCTCAATGTGTAGAAACTCTGCAGCGTCACATTCAAGTCCCTGTGTAATCTGGCTGGGTTGTGCCCCACTGACCATCCCCCTCGCAGATCCTGCCCTCCATGTAAAACAAGCAACAATGAACATGTCCCTAACAAGAAAAACAGAAAGGGAAAAGATTACAACCCCAAGTCGTGATCAAAACGCATTCACCCAGTATATCTTATCAGTATTAAATGCATTCATCCCTCTATTATTCAGGAGCAGAACAACCTTGGTTAGAGTGTTGCAGGGGTTGGGGCGTAGGAGGGACCTCAGAGTGAGGAGGAAGCTGAATGGGAAGGATTCTTGCCTCACCCTTCCAGCTGAGGACACCACCTTGATTTCACTGGGGCTGGGATGCTACCTGCTGAAACTTCATCATGGTTATGACACTAGTTAATCAGCTTCCCAGCACTGAGATCTGTGCCTGAAGCTGTACAAACAGGCACACTGAGTTTTCCAGCAGCGCACCTTGGATATGCCACTCTCCCTGTCTGTAAAGGCCTTCCTTCTCCACAATCTCCACCTGCCCATGCTCTACTTGCCTGTTCTTCAAGACTGGCTTCAAATGGCACCTAAACTCTCTCTGCTTCCACAAATGGAAATGGCCTTTCTTCTGAACGCTAAGTTTTTCAGCACGTATTGCTTTCTGCCTTAGGTTATTTATGCATCTATTTTTCTTACTGAATTATTAAGCATCTTGAAGGCAAAGCTTGTATTTCTCTCATTTTTGAATCATCCACAGTCCCTCATCAAGAACAGATGTGTGGGCTCTATTCATGGGAAGAAGAATAGGAAAGGACTGGACTCAGAGGTCTGATTTCAGATCCTGGAAGAAGCGAATATCATCCATCTGGTCTGGATGCTTAACAGTTCTGCTGCAGAAGCCTAAGCTCTGACGCTTACAAAGGAAGTCTTCGAGAGAGAGGGAACACTTTTAATTCTTGTTATTCACTTGGAGTGTAGTCTTAGACTACTACGAATGAGATTCAAACTCGTTCTGGATATCAGGTTTTGAAAGAGAAATGAAGGAAGAACACAGCTTTTAGCTTTCATTTGGGATACCACAGAAAAATATTTATTTCATTGTGGTGGCTTGTGCTGCAAAGAGGTCAATATATGTGGACAGTGTCAAATCAGATGCCCCAATGATACACAACACCTAGCACAGACCTTCAGCCGTTACTACTTTCTTGGGAAATGGACCTTTCGCACATTTATTTCTCATGCCATCAAGATACGATTTTTGTTTTTTTTTCTTGAGATGGAGTTTCGCTCTTGTCACCCAGGCTGGAGTGCAACGGCGTGCTCACCGCAACCTCTGCCTTCTGGGTTCAGGCAATTCTCCTGCCTCAGCCTCCTGAGTAGCTGGGATTACAGGCATGCACCACCATGCCCAGCTAATGTTTTGTATTTTTTTAGTAGTGACGGGGTTTCACCATGTTGACCAGGATGGTCTCGATCTCTTGACCTCGTAATCCACCCACCTCGGCCTCCCAAAGTGCTGGGATTACAGGCTTGAGCCACCGCGCCCAGCCCAAGATACGATTTTTAATTCTTCTGCACTCACTAGATACTAACATCATTTGGGACCAAAAAATGTACCCAGAGCACATTTATCCATGAGGGAATAAAATACAGCAAGGTTGCATTGAGTAACTTTTATTGGCCATTTTGAAGGGATTCACTAGAATGTGGAACTAGTGAGAGACATACTGTGAATAAGGCAAATAGGAATGGCTAAATTGTGTCCCACCAAATTCATATGTTCAAGTCCTAATTCCCCATTATACCTCACAATGCAACTGTATTGGAGTTAGGGCAGTTAGAGAGGAAGTTAAGGTAAAATTAGGTCATATTAGTGGGCTCTAATCCAATACAACTGATGTCCTTATAAAAAGGGCAGGTAAGGACAGACGCGCATGCGTACAGAGGAAAAATCACATGAGGACATGATCAGAAGGTGGCTATCTGCAAGCTGAGAAGAGAGGCCTCACCAGAAACCAACCCTGCTGGCACCTTGGTGTTGGGCTTCCAGCCTCCAGAACAGTGAAAAAAAAAAAAAAAAATCTCTGTTGTTTAAGGCACCCAGTCTGTGGTACTTAGTTCTGGCAGCCCCAGCAAACTCACATGAGCACAAAACCTTAGATGCCAAAAATAAAGAAAATTGAGCTAAAAATGAAACAATTTTCATGAACCCTCTCCCTCTCTCTTGCAACTCTGCTAAGCAGTAGAGCAATTTGAAGAGCCTGTGGAGGGGGCCATGTGCTCAGATGAACAGAAGTGACTGTGATGACTCAGAGGCATTTTAGGTGCTGCCCCAAGTGAGGCCGGAGAACTTACTCCATGTGTCTTTAAGGATCCTTGACAAGAAGCTTAGTCACTTAGAAAATGTAAGTTGAACTACTGGACAAAAATGACAGCAAAATTATTAGGAGCCCAAATAGTATACCACATTACGGCAACTGCTATTATAGATATAAAAGAACCAAAGATATCATGGTACACATAATTTGAAAAATATATTTTCTCTGGAATTTGCAAAATAATCAGTCTCAGTTTTCTTGACTATTAAAGTAGAATTCTTATAGACACGAATGAGATCGAGTATCCTAATGGGCCTTAAAATTATGTTGATAATATTGCATAATACGTGCTATAAGAAGCCTACTAGTTATTCTCTGATGAGACCAGCTGAGTTTCCCTGTGCTAAAAGCACATCGTGACTAATGACAGAAAGCCTCTTGCATACCGTCTTATCAAGTATTCTCATTTTTATGATTGCAGCATTTTTCCTACAAGACTTCAGTTTTCTGTCATCTGCTTGTGCAGCCTCTGGCAACTTGCAGGTGTTTGCTTGGAAAGAAGTGGCATTTTCCCAAGATGACAAAATAACCTTTTGTTCTAAATTCTGGGATTCAGGAGCAAGTCTGGGAACCCAAGTTGCTTTCTGCCTATTTCTGGGACACATTACTTGTCGGCTCATTTCCCATCTTCTCTCTCCTCCTTATTGCCGCTGCTGCGAATAATTTTGCTAGGAACTGGCTGCTGAGTACTTCCTCCAAAGAGGAGACTGAGGTACAGAAGACATGTGAGGTTCACCTGAGGCAGTGTACCTGTTGTTGACACCTCAGGAAACAGGTCAACCGGGAGTTGAAACCCAGAGCTGATGCAAGGCTGCTAGTTCACGCCCTCTGAATGTCTACTGTGAACCCAGCACTCCCGCCCTGAACCTGTGGATTCTCATCATCCGTGCTGTCACAGCAAATTGAAGGGTGTCTATGGATTAACCAGCTCTATCTTTACCCACACATTTGACAAAAATACAGATGATTTCACTCATATCTATTCTGTACTCAGATTTTAATTCAACTAATAGCATTAGAACAGCCCTATTCAACAGGAATATGTGCAAACCACATGTGTCATTTTAAGTTTTCTAGTTGCTACATTTAAAAAGTAAGAAGTCTGGCTGGGCATGGTGGCTCACACCTGTTATTCCAGCACTTTGGGAGGCTGAGGTGGGTGGATCATGAGGTCAGGAGATCAAGACCATCCTGGCCAACATGGTGAAACCCCATCTCTACTAAAAATACAAAAATTAGCTGGGCATGGTGGCACGTGCTTGTAGTTCCAGCTACTGGGGAGGCTGAGGCAAGAGAATTGCTTGAACCTAGGAAATGGAAGTTGCAGTGAGCTGAGATAGCGCCACTGCACTCCAGCCTGGTGACAGAGTGAGACTCCAACTCAAAAAAACAAAGACAAAAAACTGAGAAGTAACAGGTAGAATTAATTTTAATATATTTTATCGGGTGTCTACATTGAGCTGCAATGTATCCAAAATATTATCATTTCAATATGTAACCAGTATTTTTAAAAACATTAATGAAATATTTACCTCCATTTTTGTACTAACTCTCCTAAATCTGATATGTTCTCATAGTCCATCTCAATTTTGGTGCTAAATTTTAATCAGAAATGTTTGGTCTCTATTTATATTTCATAATATTCAGAGTTGAAAAAGTAGACTCATTCACATACCCAAGGTATTTCAAACAATAAATTATGAGATTTTAAATTTAAATTTAATTAAGATCAAATTGAAAAATCAGCCCCTCAGGCGCTCTCGATATATTTCAAATGCTTACCAACCACAGGGTAGCTAGTGCATTGGATGGTGAGCCCCTGAGCATCTACTAATATATGCAAAGCCCAAAAGAGATAAGCACCACAACAGGTACTACAGGATGAGGCTTAGAGACATAACCCTTCTTTCCAGGGGCGGAGGGTAGGGCACGGCATGGGACATAAACAGACAGAAACAATGAAAGGTAGGTTGTGATGCATGCTAAAGACAGGGAAAGGAAAGCATGCCAAGGAGCAAAGGGCACGCACAAGGGCAGGCTGATGGGAAAGCTTGCAAATACCTGTACACTAATAGTCATGACTAGGCATATCTCCAGGATGATGGGAAATAAAGTTGAAAAGGGTGGCTTTGAGCAGTCTGCTGGTAGCCTCAAAGAGCAGGGCAAGAAGTTTATTCTAAATGCATTGTCCATGAAGGAAAAGTCTCTGGTGAGAAGAATGGGTCTGAGCTGTGTTGTGGGAAGATTTACCTGGCATTGATATGAGCGATGAATCAAAACGGACCAGTTAGCTATTGCACTAGTCCAAACAAAGCATAATTTATAAATGGCGGAGGTGCTAGGAAAGAAAATTAGATATTTGATAAGTGTGTACAGAAGGGCCTCAGGACTTGGCAATGTAGGGAAGAAATCAAAGAAAGGGAGGAGTCAGTGTTCTGTAGCAACTGGCCAGGCGCAGTGGCTCCTGCCTGTAATCTCAGCATTTTGGGAGGCTGAGGTGGGCTGATCTCCAGGTTAAGAGTTCAAGACCAGCCTGGCCAATGTGGTAAAACTCCATCCCTTACTAAAAATACAAAAATTAGCCAGACGTGGTGGTGCATGCCTGTAGTCCCAACTGCCTGGGAGGCTGTGGCAGAAGAATCGCTTGAACCCGGAGGCAGAGGTTGCAGTGAGCTGAGATCCCGCCACTGCACTTCAGTCTGGGGGGCAAAATGGAACCTTTTTCTCAAAAAAAAAAAAAAAAAAAGAGCTCTGTAGCAGCTAAAATAAGGAGTGTAGAAGAAAGGCTGGATGCAGAATGTCATTTCTTGTATATTTGCATATAAGTGTTTTAAAAGAAGACTAGAATACATAGCTGTGGGGCCGAGGAAGACCTTTGTTTGGACAGAAATGAAAAAAAAATCAAAATCTACTTACAGAGCTGTCAAATTAGTAGAATGTGCAACTTGGTGAGAATAATTGCACAGCATACAATTCTAACAGTGGGGCGTAGGCCCCCAGTAAATTTGATTATGGTGCTGTTCATCAGGAAGTGGTGTAGTTCTTTAAAAGTATTGCCCTTTCACTGTAGCCTGGGAGGTTGAGGCAACGGTGAGCTGGGATCGGGCCACTGCACTCTAGCCTGGGTGACGGAGTGAGACCCTGTCTCCAAAAAACAAAAAAACATTATTGTTCTTGAATTATATTAAGGAATGTGGGAAACTACTCTCTGTACATCCTTAAGTGAATAATTTAAAGGATTTTTGGAAGATAAGACTCTAATTTTAATACAAAGGAATGTGCGCCTACATGCTGTTCAGCACGGAAACTGTGGGCGGACACAGCGGGCTGCTATCAGGTGTGGGTGATCTCTGGAGGTGCGACTGAGGGCAGCAAGGAGAGTCACATTTTCTATTTTGCTATTGTTTGAATTTGCTATAGAGGGCATGTTATTTTCACTTTTAAAGAGGGAGAGAAAAAAAAGAGCAAAATATGTATTTACATACCCAGAACAAAGAGTGAAAAGAGGTACATAAAAAATTGTCTCGGGGTCATTTTTATTTTCTTATTTAGACTTTTTAACATCCTAGAGTAAATGTGTAATTCTTCTACAATCAGAAATAACGTCATAAAAAGAAATAATCTATAGTACCAATGGTACAATCAATTTTAAATCTCGCAATTTGCAAGGACAAAGATGACAGAGTTGGGATACTGTTTAAAGAGGGTTAGATCCAATTTATTTTGCTTCTTCAGGGCTCATGCTCACTTTTATTGCCACTGAAGCTATTTCCACTTTTTAAAAATGATTTCCATTTGACATAGCCAAAAAGGAAAATTGAGGCCAACCACAAGGCGAGTCTTCGTAAGGGATGACAAAAAGCCTCTGTAGACTGTGGAATGAAAACTCTGAGAGCAGAACGTGACTCTTCTGTCATGAATGACTTCAATTGCTGGTGGACAGAAATTTTTACAAGAACAAAGAGCATCAGAGCAATTTCAGGGCCCTGGTTGTCATTCCAGGGCAAGAATCCCAGTAACTTTATATTACAATGATGGGGACAAAGAACAAGGTGTCCCATTCACCACGAACCTCCTGTAACCAGAGGGTCTCAGGTCCTTGTAGAGCCTTTCACTGAAGTGGAAATGAGAAGGAACTCTCGAGGAGTGGGAAACCGGCTCAGAAGCAGGTAAATCAGCAGCAGCCACGGAAACCATGGCCGAAATGGGTAGAAGAGATGAAAGACGCCATCTGATCACACACCAATGGCAAGGCATGCGCTAAATCAGGGTCCTTTCTGTCTGACGCTTTTTTTACTGAACAGTGAAATACCCAAGGAAATACCAGTTGGGTCTTAAACACAATTTATAGCCGGCTGGCCTCATTGCACCTGGCTGTTTTGACAGCAGGTTTCTTCAGTTTATAGCAGAGATCCTTGTCTACATTATAAGCTGTCCCTAATGCAACTAGACCTTTGGAAAAAATGTATAGCTCAGAGGCAAACCTCTCCCATCCATAGACCCCTCCCTCTTTTAATGAAAACCAAAAGCCTCCTGCTGGCAGCAAAGCCTCCTCCTCTGCAGGGGAAATTACAGAGCCCTTGGCAGTGACAGGGCCAGCCCCAGCACCAAAGCCTAAGTGGGGTGCGCCTGCTTCTGGGCACTGGATTAAGGTCTCTTTCTTTCTCCCTGCCTAGGGGCTAACGGCTGCAAACAGCAGCCTTCTTGTTCCAGGCCAGGAAATTTGGGAGCCAGTTACTGGAGCTCCCAGCTTCCAGGTCACACTAAGAATGTCTGGGAGCCTTGTAACACCCTGGCTTAGGATCACAAGGCAAAAGGCTTCAGCAAACGTCCCCCACCACCTACACTCCCATCTAAAACATGAAGGGAGTTTTACCAAAGGCTTGGTTATTCATAACTGGCAAAGCTTAACTTGTTTTTTTCTGCATGTTTGTCCTCAGCAAGCAGTCTGGTTGGAAGTCACTGCCTCAGAGCCCACGGGTCCTCACTGTCATACACATGAGTGAAAGGCACTGCCCCCAATCACGCACTGCCTTGTCCCACCCCTGGTCTGTTTTCTTTGTAAGACTCGGGATTTTATTCTTTTTTGCTCCCAGAAAAGACTGGGTAAAAAAAGTAATTTGTAACAGGTGACACACATTCCTGAACTGAAGGCAAACTGTCCTCTTTTAGGAATGAGCTTATGGTGGCTGATGGCTGACATTTCCCTGTGTGGTGAAAATGGACAAAGAAGTGAGGAGGGGATGAAAAGGTAATGGAGAGCAGCCCCCCTTGTCCCTTCATTTCATGGTTCACAGACATTCACTGACATTGAGACCCTCCCAAGGGGAAGCTCATGTAACCGGCCATGAAACAAGAAACCACCAGGCTACAGGGCCTGCCTGCCTCATCACACGGGTCCTCCCCCAGACACCAAAGCCCATGACCCTGGGTCAGGCCCAGCCTGCAGCCACTCTGGGGGCTGCCCCAGACTGAGAGAGCTCCGGCCTGCAGGGTCCTCTGACCACACATCTGGGATGCCACCCTCAGACTTCCCAGGACCTAGGCTTGTCAGGGCCAGCATTCGACTTGGCGAAGGGGCCTGGGCCAATGGTCTCTGGGGGATGGAGGGCTGGAGGAGAGTAGACAGGGAGAGGGGACCCCAGGCCAGGTGATATCCACAGAGATAGGGATGGCCAGAAAAAGGTTTCTCCCTTAGAGTTGCCCATGGACTGAAAGGGAGGGAGAGAACAAAAATCTCCAGCTGGGATGAGCCCAGGTCCCTAAGACAGAGAAACGAATGTAAATGGGTCAGCCAGGTGAGAAGGCCGGTTTGAGACAGGAGACCAATGCAGAACCAAGAGAGGAGGGAGGCGCAGGCATGCCAGGGAAACAAGGGACAGGGACCATGGGGTAGGACAGATGACAGCGGCAGCAAACCAACTCATGTTGGCCGAAGAGCAGAGCTGGAAGCTGGCCGCTCCACACACAACGCTCCCCCTGCCACCTGCCCCAGGTGGGGGTGGGGGTGGCGCATGGAACTGCTGCCTCGTGGCTCTGCCCAAAATCTACCTCACATTTCACAGGGCCTCATTTAGCATGGAGTTCAGGGACTACCATCACTTCCACCTATGCCATGGTCACTTGAAAGTGGCCAGAGGCACATCCCACAATGACAGGCGGAAATGCGGAGGGAAACCAGTGTCATCCTGACTTATGGATACTTGCACTCAACAAGATAATTACTTTTCTACACATACATTAAGAAATCACTACCATGATTGATGTGCTAAGCAGCAAGCAACACTGTTCTCCATGGACTCTACTAAAGTGGTTATTAGTTACCTTTGGTATTCCGGAACTCTCAAGCCAGTCTTGGTAGATGTTTTCAACAGACAACTCAAGCCTTTAGAAATAAAACAACAAAAAGTAAAGGATTAAAAAGTGACAGAGCACTTATTATACAGACTGGTTCTCTCTAACTGGGCACATCACAGCATCGATATTCCAGAAGTGCCTGTGCTTTAAAGAAAGGGCAACTCTCCCCTTGGTTAAAGCCCAGTCCCATGACTCAGCTTCTCTTCATCAATAGCAACATGCACAATGAAATCTAAACATCTGGGCACAGAATCACAGGTGCTTTCAGTGCTTTGAAAGGAACGATTTGGTTGGGAAAGCCAATTTTGGGAGGATAAGGCATATTCATAGCATACATCGGGCATGGCTGCTTCCTGGAGCGCAGTGAAGCAAAGTGAAATCTGAACATTATAGCATTTAGTGCGTCAACACAAAATCGGTACTTTATAGGAAAGATGGGTTACAACAAGCAAAGCAATACAAATCGCTATCAGACCACAGAAGGCTCAGGAGCAAGGAATGACCACTTCCACTGTTTGCTTTCGAGCACGCCCCCTTCTGCTTTATTTGAGGTGTTATGATTGCTTGGTATGTCCTATCTAAAGTCAGCTGAAATTCTTTTTTTTTTTTTTAAGACGGAGTTTCGCTCTTGTTACCCAGGCTGGAGTGCAATGGCGCCATCTCCGCTCACCGCAACCTCCACCTCCTGCGTTCAGGCAATTCTCCTGCCCCAGCCTCCCGAGTAGCTGGGACTACAGGCGTGCGCCACCACGCCCAGCTAATTTTTGTATTTTTAGTAGAGACGGGGGTTTCATCATGTTGACCAGGATGGTCTCGATCTCTTGACCTTGTGATCCACCCGCCTTGGCTTCCCAAGGTGCTGGGATTATAGGTGTGAGCCACCGCGCCCGGCCAAAAGTCAGCTGAAATTCTTGCGCTTTCATGCCCTGCTGACTCGACGACTCCTTTCACTAAGTCTTCAGTATATTTAGGATCACCAGATCTCGGGCTGTGTCCTCCTGTCTTCCTTGGCTAACGCAGCTTAAAGTAGACCCATCCTCTCAACCTTTTCCAGATAACTCTTGCTCATACCCAGGATCTCCGCTTACAGAGAGGCCTCTCTTGACCTCCTCCCAGGCTGAGGCAAGGCCTCCCCAGGGCCCGTAACATCTGTCCCCCTCTCTGTTCTGTGTCTCACAGCGTCCACCCCAGCTTGTGACTGAGTCCTTGTTCAACTACTCACCTTAGTTACTGTCTCCTCGCTGAACTGAAACCATCTGAGATCTCATCCCTGGTATGAAAAAGGGTCCTCATATTTTTTATTTGAATGAATGAACGCACATTTAATTGTAGACTCATTAAAAAGTATTCCTTTAAAATATTCACTTTTCCAGCAAGACACTTCCAAGTTGTGAAGCTCTGCATCTTTTAAATCTTAATATAGCATATATAAAAGTATGTAACCATATAGACCTGCTCTCTCCCTCCCTTTTGGAATTCTAGAAGTCATGAAAAGATACAGTGTTACACAGAGGTAAGGAGCCTAAAGGCCAGGTGCCCCCCTCCTCCGATCCTGTGGGTGGTGTTGCAGATGAGGGAGCAGTGAGGTAGAAAGGGAGGGAGGGGTTGGCTTGGGTAGGGGTGGAGGGTAAGGGGACTGATTTTCTCTTCCTTTTCTTCCCCTTCACTGGTCACTCATTGATGCACCTCATTCTCCCTCGCTAAGCGCAAAAGGAAAGGCTACTTAAAAAGGCAATTGCTGGCTGGGTGCAGTGGCGCACGCCTATAATCCCAGCACTTTGGGAGGCTGAGGTGGCCGGATCTCGAGGTCAGCAGATCAAGACCATCCTGCTAGCATGGTGAAACCCCATCTCTATTAAAAATACAAAAATTAGCTGGGCGTGGTGGCACATGTCTGTAATCCCAGCTACCTGGGAGGCTGCGGCAGGAGAACTGCTTGAACCCAGGAGACGGAGGTTGCAGTGAGCCGAGATTGCGCCACTGCACTCTAGTCTGGTGACACAGCGAGACTCTGTCTCAAAAATAAAAATAAAAAAGGCAACTGCTATTTCAACACAGAAAAAGTTCACAGAGGGAAAGAGGGCTTACACATAAAAAAAGCCTTTGAGTTCATATGAAAGATGATGGCCTTCTGTGTGATTTCCAGGCAGGAGAAGGGGAGGGGACTACCTCTACAGACCCTCCAGGGTCCCAGACTCAGTGGAATTGTGGGTCAACTTCACAGAAAGGCCAGTGCCACCATCGCTGGGTCTTCCACTGCTTCTCAGTAGTCATTTCACAGCACCCGTCTCAAGGCAAATGGCCATGTCTCCCTGTAAGCTATGAGAGTGTAGGAGTGTGCACATGCATGGATGTGTGCACACGTGTGTCTATGTGTGTGTGATGGAGGCAGGGGAGACTTGAAGAGAGAAGAAAACTCTCAGAGCACCTTCTGTAAGATCAGTGTTGTCTTTTTTTGAGATCAAGTTCTGTTACCAGGCTGCTGGATGGAGTGCGGTGGCACAATCTTCGCTCGCTGCGACCTCCACCTCCCGGGTTCAAGAGATTCTCCTGCCTCAGCCTCTCGAGTAGCTGAGACTACAGGTGCATGCCAGCATGTCCAGCTAAATTTTGTATTTTTAGTAGAGATGTTTTTGTATATTTAGTAGAGCGTTTCACCATGTTGGCCAGGATGGTCTCGATCTCTTGACCTCATGATCCACCCACCCAGGCCTCTCAAAGTGCTGGGATTACAGGCCTGAGCCACTGCACCCGGCCAGGTCAGTGTTCTTTCTTAAGCTTTATTTACTTGGGAGAGAGGCTAGAGATGCCCTTAATGGGCAGTACCAATTTGCCAAGAGGACAGTGGGGCTGACTGACCAGTTAGAGCGAAACACCAATGAAGAGGGTCGGAGAAGAAAATGGACCTGTGCCTCTAAATCAGGGCAGGCAAGACAGAGTACTTCAGAAGCCTCCGCGAGCTCCGAAAGCCCAAGGCTGCTCAGGACTAAGGGCAGGAACCTGACCCTGCCACCAAATGAACTGTCCTCTCCAGTGGCATGTGCCGCAGCAGATAAGGTGGGGACAGTGCATTCACACTCAACAAGCATAGGCCTTCCACTGGGCAGCCTTGTCATCAACGCACATTATAAAATCTATCTTACCTCCATCTTTACACATTTCACTAGAAAATAAAGTAACTTCAAGTTTACTTGTGCACAGGTAGGAAAGTGTCCTTCACTGGCTTCCTTTCCAGCCAGAGAGGGACATTTCTATGTCCAGAACCCTGAGGCCGAAGCTCCCATTCTTCAAGCAAACCTGAGGAAGGCCAGAGCAAGAGGCTGACTTCTGGGCTGGGCACGGTGGCTCATGCCTGTAACCCCAATGCTTTGGGAGGCTGAAGCAGGAAGATCACTTGAGGCCAGGAGTTCAAGACCAGCCTGAGCAACATGGCAAAATACAAAAATACAAAATTAGCTGGGCATGGTGGCATGCTTGTATAGTCCCAGCTATCTGGGAAGCTGAGGTAGGCCGATGGGTTGAGCCTGGGAGGCAGAAGTTGCAGTGAGCAGGGATGACACCACTGCACTCCAGCCTGGGCGATAAAATGAGATTCTGTTTCAAGGAAAAAAAAAAAGAGGCTGTCTTCTGAACTGAAAACAAGTCTTCACCTTTCCCATAAGATATTTAAGAGGAAGATGCAGAATTTGGAAAGGATTTAGAAAGAGCAATATTGACAATCAAAAGGGGAAGCATCCACAAGGGAGATTAAGGGAACTGAGGTTGAATATCCTGGAAAAGAGAAGTCCGAGGAGCAACTTAATTGCTATTTTTGAGTGATTTTACAAAAGATAGTGAACAGCTGTTGTGCATCAGCATGGAGGAGTGCCTATCAAGACACGAACATAAATTTCCTTTGGGAATTTTCCCTTACAGACTCTTCTCTAGGGGTGGCATGGAGGAGGGGTTGGGGAGTTTAGCCCTGGAATGTTACTAAGTGAGGTCCAGTCTTCACTGGAGAAGACGCAAAAACAGGCAACCTTCTCTATGCAGTGAACATTCACTGGATGGCTACCGGACACAGGTTCTGAGGAAGGCTGGGATGGGGAAATCCAGGGAGTGACTGTCGATTAGGGGCACGTGACAGGCACCAGGCAGAATGCTACCAGTGCTTGTAGACGTGATGGTCGTCCAGGTGTGGAAGAACCACCACTGCAGGTGGGGCAGGTAATGGAGGACAAGGCGAGGCGCATCAGGAGAGGCTTCCCAAAGAGGCCGTGCATGACTGGGTCCTGGTGGGGCAGAGCCAACAGAAATGGAGGAAAAGCCCATCCGGGACAAACAGCAGGAGCAGGAACGCCCGTGCAGTGGTGCGCAGACTCCGTCAGCTCCGTTCAGCTCCAGAATGAGCTGAGTAAGAAAACAGGGGGTCCTGCGGGGACTCTGGAGTCTCTGCTACCGGGCCCTGCCTTTGCCACGGAGGCTCTGAAGCACAGCTGCAGAGGGACATGGCAGAGAACCGAGTCAAGAAAGAAAAAGCGGGGGAGAAGAGGCTGGAGGCAGAGAGACCACACCGGAACGTGCGGAACGTTTCCACAGGAGGCCACGAATGGGGCCCACATGGAAGGATGTGCTGGGGGCGGACTCGGAGGGCAGCACTGGGGCAGTCCAGCTGGAGGGCTGGGAGACGCTGTGCAGACAGTGGGCCCCAGGAATCTGCAGGGCGACGTTCCGTAGGAAGTATGTGGCTGCATACAATTTCCCTGTGCCACAGTCTTTGGCCAACACAGAGGGTTAGTTAATTGGCAAATATTAAGGCAAATTCTGCTCTAACATAGTACTTGCACATACAGATACCATTCTACAGTGGCACTAAAAATGAAACAAAAAGTCCTCTATCCATTGCCAAGAAAAGGCATAAAAGTAGAAGTGACTGCTTATTGAACATCTACTGTGTATCAGACACAATAGACAGAGTCTCATCTGTACTTCACAGTAACTGTGCAAGACCATTATTATTATTATTATTATTTGAGACAGGGTCCCACTTTGTCACCCAGGCTGGAGTGCAGGAGCTCAATCTCAGCTTACTGCAACCTCTGCCTCCAGGGCTGAAATGATCCTCCCACCTCAGCCTTCTGAGTAGCTGGGACTGCAGGCATGTACCACCATGCCTAATTTTTCAAATTTTCTGTAGAGACAGGGTCTCACTATATTGCCCAGGCTGGTCTTAAACTTCTGGCCTCAAATGATCCCAGCCTCCCAAAGTGCTGGGATTACAGGCGTGAGCCATCACACCCAGCCCCAAGACCAGTATTATTGTCTTCATCTTAGAGATGAACAAATACGGGTTCCAAGAAATTAAGAAATGTATCCAAGGCCATACAGATGCTACTTAAAGAGCTGGGATTTGAACCTTTGCTGCCCGGTTACGAAACCTCAGGTTTTCTTTCTATGATAAACTCAGGCTAATGACACATGGGTTTCTACCATGGAACAGACAAGCTGGCAGAAGGGGTGGGTTTATGCCTGCTCCAAACCATGCCCACTTCCCCCTGTCATTAACATCTCTCCTGCTGAAAACGGCCTGGCTCCTGTGTGGCTGCCCTGTTTGTCAGCCTTTCAGTTACATTTCTGAAGAGATCGGGAGACCCTTGGGCAGGGGCAAAAGTGTGAGAGCAGGAGAGCTGGTCGGTCAGCTCCATCCAGAGACAAAAGGCACTCTGCTTGAATGAAAAGAGCATGTGTTTTCAGATCACTTTTCTTTGGAAAGGTTTGAAGCATCTTATAACCATTATTCATTTCTCATAATATCCTTGGGAAGTGAGTGTCAATTGTCATGTGGCTTCTTAGCATAGGAGGACTCTGACCCAAGTCAGCAAAGGAAAAAACCCAGGTTTCTAAACTTCCGGAATCGGTGTCGATATCACACTGCATCATGTCCTATTTGGGGATTGTTCATGTGGAATAAGATGTTAAATTATGAGACAAAGACGAAAGCATTAATTCCAGGTGCTGAAAAAAATTTCAAGGTACTATGACTGGCCTTACCTCCCAAGGAAATCATGAGACACTACAGAAAAATGTTTAATTTTCAGGGAAGAAAGGGACTATCTGTGGTAGAAAGAAAATAGCACGCATGTAGCACAGGGGAAAAAATAGGCTGTAGGTCATAGGAAGAAAGATGACATGTACGTAGTTTCTGCTGTTTTGAGCGTAATTATTGAAATGACACTGCAGGTGAATTTTTAGGTCTGTGCTTGGATTTATGCAGTGGTTAAACTAAAAGCTGACTTTTTCTAATCAAGATACTCAGAATCTAAGCCAACAGCGACTTTTTCCCTCTGAGGTCATGTGGCTTAAATAATCCCAACAGACAAGCAGAAGCATTTCCACTTAGCCAGGACCCAGAACTTACAGGAAATTACTCTTCTGCATGTCTGATCACTATGGAAATTGATTTTATCCAGGGAGCTAAAAGTACACAGACCATGACTGCAAGTCCTCCATATCTATACTAGTGAGCGTGGACTTCCCACCTCAGTACTGAAACCCAGGCCTTAGCCCCGGGCCTCCTGGGTATGAGGAACAGCAGGCGGCTTTGCCCTCTGGCTGGCTGTTCCCTGGTGCACTCCCACATCCTATAGGGCAACTCTGAGTATCAATGGTCTCCAGTCCCTCGGAGCTATAAATTTGGTCACACTTACTTAACACAGCAGGCGAGAAAATATGCTGGCCACCTTGGCATGATACTGGTTAGAAAAACAAGCTGTGTGTAAAGCAAGAAAGTAACCAAGTGTTCACCTCTCCATGAAGTTAAACAAATCAACAGGCTTGTATGAAGACGAGGTTTCCCATGCCTTGATTTGCTCACTCAGCTGATTTCCAAGGTTGGAGTGACAAAGACGGAGATTATTTAACATATCTGCTACTTGTGCCTATCAACATGTGGCTGATCAAGAGAAATGTCTTCATCACTCTTGTCTCCTGTCTTCAGCTCTTGAGATCCTGAAGATCACGGTCGTCGGTGCCTCCGAAGGGAAGCACACAGCCCTAGCCATCTTCACATGAACTAAATGATAGACCTAAAGAATTTGGAAGTACAACTAGACAGAGGTAAGGCAGTGGATACTGCAGAGCTCAGGGTCTGGAATGGAAAATGCCCTTGTTCTGAAATTTAATTTACATCTGTGTCGATGTTGACATCTTAGTTAGTTTGTTTTTTGAGACGGAGTCTCACCCTGTTGCCCAGGCTGGAGTGCCATGGTGCAATCTCGGCTCACTACAACCTCCACCTCCCAGGTTCAAGCAATTCTCTGCCTCAGCCTCCTGAGTAGCTGGGATTACAGGCTCCGCCACCAAGTCTGATTAATTTTTGTATTGTTAGTTGAGATGGGGTTTCACCATCTTGGCCAGGCTAGTTTGAACTCCTGACCTTGTGATCCACCCACCTTAGCCTCCCAAAGTGCTGGGATTACAGGCGTGAGCCACCGTACCTGGCTATATCTTAGTTTACATGTTTAAGTTCCCTCTCTACATATGGGTACATCTCAAAGCGGCGCACACAGTTACGTTTTTTGTTTTTTTGAGACAGGGTCTCACTCTGTCTCCCAGGCTGGCATGCAGTGGCACAATCTCAGCTCACTGCAGCCTCAAACTCCTGGGCTTAAGCCATCCTCCCACCTCAGCCTCCCACATAGCTGAGACTACAGACAGACATGCACCACCACACAGGCTAATTTTTGTATTTTTTGTAGAGGTGGGTTTTTACCATGTTGGCCAGGCTGGTCTCCAACGCCGGAGCTCAAAGTGATCCTGCCTTGACCTCCCAAAGTGCTGGGATTACAGGCATGAGCCATGGTGCCCGGCCTATTTATTTTCTTGATCAAAACAAGTCATTTGTGCTTGGGTAGATAATAAAGATTGCCGAGGTCACATTTATAAAACGAGTACTGTGTAGCTCCGTGGGGGAGGAATAGTGTTAAATTAAAACAAACACAGGAGCATGCACATGCAAACACGGTGACTGACGGGCAAGGGAAGGAGGGACAGCTGCTGCTAACACCGGAACGCCAGGCAGGCAAGGACACCGGCGTAAGGGGCTCCACGGTGCTCCTTCACCAGGAGAGGCCACTGCTCAGGATTTGTCTGGGGTTTTCTTCTGAGCACTTTCAGTTTTACCTGACAGCATCTTTCTGCCTTCAAATGCTCGCCCCTTCCACTCCCTCTGCCCCACGCAGACTCCCCAAACACCTGCCCTCTTGCACTCCCAATGCTCCTTCAGAGTGTGACTTAATGGCTAAGAAAGAAAAGTCGGACTCAACTTGCACAGCCAGTCAGCCAAGTCTTATCTGTGGGAACTCTAAAGGATGCCTCGGAGCCATTCGTCACTCTCAAAGCCACCGCCATGGTCACTGTCCCTGCACAGTTCCAGCTCTCCAGATCTCCTGACCGAACCACTCTGTTGGTTTCTAACTGTTCTCCTGGCTTCCAGTCCTCTCCGCCCCCATCTCTCTTCAACGCTGCCCTCGGCAGGTGTCTTTCCAGTCTGCTGAGGGTACTGCCTTCCTTAAACCCGTTAGAGGTAGGTGCCTCGAAGCTCAAGGCTGGGACTGATGATTCCTTCTCTGCGTCCCCAGGACTCCGAACCTCAGCAGAGCACTTCCTACATGGAGTCATAATGACTTGTTTCTGTTTTCGTCTTTAGTAGTCGGCTGAGAGCCTCCTAGGGCTACTCGTGGGATTTATTCCTCTCGGTTCCCCAGTGTCCAGCCCAAAGCCTGGTATTGGAGATGCTCGATAGAGAATGTTGAATAAATCAAAGCAAGAGAACAATGCAAAGGCAGTAAGGCCTAGAGAGTGCTGGCCCCTGAACACTGACTGACTGGTCTGATCTGAAAAAACTTGCCTCATCAGAACGGCTCACGTGCCTAACAGATGAGCCCAAGATCAGTTTGCAACAGAGGCCAAAGATTAGAGGCTCCGGGGGGTTGGTGTGGGGTCTTTGGAGACCTAGGTAAAATTGGTACAATATGTCGCATAACTAATAAGGTAAACAGTCTGCTTGAATAGCTTAACTAGATTCTGAGATTAGTTAGCAGGCAAAAAGATTTTCAATTTCAAAATATATTCTGGTATATCTGCTGAAATCAATTCATTGTAAAAGTAAAATCTCCTTAGCTTTTAAGGAGATTTTTTTAAAAAGAGGCTTAAGCCTGCTAGACAAAACATGATCCTAACTGGGAGAGGTATCCTGTCAAAGGCATGTGATTGGTGATTGGTGGCTACCAATAAGACACGGACACTGCTCTTAACTTCCACAATTACAACAACAAAAGTCTCTTTGTGGGCTCCGTGTGCAGCCTCAATAAATACTCACAATGATAAAATCCAGGTTCCCCCGGAGCCAGAGGGCTCAGGGTCCAACCAAATAAACTCCATAACCTTATTAGGAAGAGGATTAAAAAGGAGAAGACCTCTAAAACTAAAAATGCACTTTGTTGCTTCAGTGAAAATCACTACATTTATGCCCTAAGAAGTTCTTTTGAAAGAATGAATGCATAGTCACCAGTCAGAAACAGACTCTGGTAACGGCTTAAGAAAGTAATACATCATTTCTATTCATATTCTTTTTTTCTGTTTTAGTTCCTAAGGAAACTGTTTCATTCTGTCAGAGGAACTGAAAAGCTATTCTAGGGTAGGTATGAAGAAAAGGAAAAAAATATATCCTGCAGGTAAATGGTCTTCTTGATCTCAGGGACAACAGCCACATGTGATGGGATTTTTGCATGAAGAAACCCCATATGTCTGGTTTTTTTTTTTTTTAAATCCCTGCAAGACAGTAAATCTGAAAACATTTCAGACCTCCCAAAACAAGCCACATTTCCTTTGAGCAGCCTCCTGAAATGCTTAGAGAAAGTTCCATCCAGGGAGACTGTGTGGGGCCTTAGAAATCTTGGCCAATTTCTAAGGCCCCATGCAATCTCCCTGGATAAGACTTTTTCCACATGAAGAGGCATAAACATGAAAAGGTAGAAACAAAGAAATTTATCAAATATGGGTATGTTAATCCTATATGATGCACTGGCTTGCTTTATGTGTGTGTATAATCAGTACAAAAATATAGTTAGTGAAGTAAGATCTAGTGTTTGATACTACAGTCATGTGTTTAAAGCTAACAATAATTTGTTGCATTGTTCAAAATTGCTGGAAGAGAGGAAGTGAAATGTTCCCAACATAAAGAAGGGGTGCACGTCTGGGGTGACAGATGTCCCAGCCGCCCTGATCTGATCATGACACATGGTATGCACACACCAAAATACCACATGTACCCACAAACACAGACCACTATTAAGTATTAAAAAACCTGACTAACAATAATACTTCCACTATTGAAGAAAGAATTTGGAGCCATTCTGAATGGAAGGTAAAAGAGAAGTTTACACAGAAAAAGCCAAAAAAACCCAATGCTTAGAACAAAACCTGCATGTCCTTATGAGCCCTGGATCCTCTCCTGAATCTGCATATCATCTCCTGCACCTAGCCTGGTAGCAAGAGCCCTGATACTGTACCCTGGAGACACCCAATTCACACTGCCTGTACGATAGGCTCATTAACATGGAGGTGACTGGCCTTGCATCAATCTATGTCTGTGTCAAAGAATTCATTTCCACACTTGGAAATCTGTTACATGCATAAAAACATAGCTAAACCGTGGGTCAGAAATGAGGCAAGTAATGTTAATTCTTTTCAAAGAAATGTTTAATTTCTCAAGATGCCTCCGTTTAATGTTTGAATACCAATTTTGCTATTAGAAATTATGTTTCGCCGGGCGCGGTGGCTCACGCCTGTAATCCCAGCACTTTGGGAGGCCGAGGCGGATGGATCACGAGGTCAATTGATCGAGACCATCCTGGTCAACAAGGTGAAACCCCGTCTCTACTGAAAATACAAAAATTAGCTGGGCATGGTGGCGCACGCCTGTAGTCCCAGCTACTCGGGAGGCTGAGGCAG
>NW_022437098.1:561968-674795 GCF_009761245.1 Sapajus apella | reverse complement strand
AAAAGAAATTATGTTTCAGGGTATTCACTTTTCAACACCTAAGCCAAGATAGGAAGTTAGGAGAGGGTTGGAATGAACCTATTTTAACCCTAAACATTGGTCCTAAGACTCCCCTGCAAACCCTGTCAGTGGTCAGTCAGTCTAAAACTGGATGCCTCCAAAAATGAGAATCTCCTTCCTTCCAGGGCAGTGAGCTGGTGCTGAGCAGTATACTGAAAAAACACGGGCCAGATCCAGATGGGCCTAATTCCATCTATGCTGTTTTGCTTGCTGAAGGATCTTGGCACCTCAGTTTCCTCAACTGTAACATAGTAGATAAGAGCATAGGTTCTAGAGCCAGACTACTTGGGCTAAAATTCCAACCCTACCACATACAGCTGTGAGATCTTGGTCCTCTTGTTAGTATAACAGGAATAAAAACATCATGGACCAAATGGTGTTGTTTTGAGGATTAAATGAGTGTCTGCATGTGGTCAACTTCAGTGCTGGCTTATAATAATCACTATCATGACGATGCTGAACTATGCTATAGTAAGAGTTAAATGATTACTGTATGTAGATCCTGGATCCTGGATCAGTGCCTGATACACAGATGATTATAATAGCTACATCAGTCATTAACTGAACACCTACTTTTAAAACATATGCTGGCTCCTTTAACCCTCTCTAAAACCCTGCCAGATAGGTTAAAAAACTGAAATTTGGAGGGATTATGTGACTTGCTCCAAATGTCATAGCTAAGAACTGGCAATTCCAGCACTTTGGGAGGCCAAGGCAGGTAGATCTCTTGAGGTCAGGAGCTTGAGACCAGCCTGGGAACTCTACTAAAACTACAAAAATTAGTGGGGTGTGGTGGCACATGCCTATAATCCCAGCACTTTGGGAGGCCAAGGGGGGCGGGTCACCTGAGGTGAGGTGTTTAAGACCAGCCTGGACAACATAGCGAAACCCTGACTCTACTAAAAATACAAAAGTTAGCTGGGCGTGGTGCGCACCTGTAGTCCCAGCTATGCAGGAGGCTGAGGCAGGAGAATCACCTAAGCCTGAGAGGTGGAGTTTGCAGTAAGCCAAGATTGTGCCACTGCAGTCCATCCTGGGTGACAGAGTGACACTCCATCTCAACAAACAAACAAAAGTGGCAGGGCTGGGCTCAAAATCTAGGAGAGCCTGATTTTACATCCCAAGCTGTTACTACTGAACTACATTTTTGCCTTTAATTAAACAGCATCTCCTTATATTAAGCCACCTTAACTGGAGCTACTTTGACTTTTCAAACTTCCCTCTCCTCCATTCTTTCCACAGCAGCTAAGGCCACAGATTGTGCTTGGCTTGCCTCCCATACCACTTTCAGGGCTCCTGACTTTGGGGGTCTTCAGTCGTGTGCACTGGCTTCCTATATCCACTGGGTCTTGGCCCAAAGTTTGGCTGATGATTTTGTACTCCCAATGGCAGAACTAGGTCCCTGCCCCTATTAAGACAGAAAGACTGAGCCTTCTAGGCTGCGATAAGCCAACCAATGGCAATGTCATTTTTAACATTAAAAGTAAAACTGGGCTCTTAATTTCTAAATTAGTCCTTACCTTTTTTCTTCTGGGATGTTCTCCAGCAGCATTTGAAGGAAATCCTAGGATTAAAAAAAGCAAACCATTAAAGATGTCCATCAGTGAATAACTCTGCCGGGAGCCATGCAAGAGGCTGAGTGCTTCCAGCTACTGACAGCTCACCTGCTGTGGAAACTAGACCTATGCTGACTTATTAGGCTATAGACTCAATTTATCAATTTCCCAGGGTTTCAATCCAATCATTCAAAGAGATTTGTTTCGTAAAAACCATGAACACATTAAAAAGTGGAATGTCTGTTATTCTGACCTAATCCAACAGTCTGTTTTGTTTTGTGTTCAGCCGTTTTCAAAAGGCTGGCCGTTGGGTAAAGCATGATTCCTCTCTACTCCCCCATGGGAGTTCTTCCTGAACTTTCCCTAGAGATTCCTGTACTCCTAGAGGCGAGTAACTAACTGCAACTCTCTTGTATTGCTCTACCAAATGATAAAGATAAATACCAAGATGGTAAGCCTACCATCAAGGAGCAAAGATGTCCACAAGTCCAAGCACGGCTCACAAGCCCCTGCCTCCATCTGCAGCCTCTTCTCATGCCTTTGTACAAGACCTCGGTCACTGGACATTTGAGATGTTTAGATGATAAGTTTTTTTTAACCTAAAGGCATGGCTTACACACACATACACACACATCTTATTTTCCTTCACTATGGAAAATATGAAGTACGATCAAAAGTCGACAAAGCCTTCACGTACCCATCAATGCACAGCCCGTCCTGTCCTAT
Source organism: Sapajus apella (assembly GCF_009761245.1). Lineage (NCBI taxonomy): Eukaryota > Metazoa > Chordata > Mammalia > Primates > Cebidae > Sapajus > Sapajus apella. The sequence continues at coordinate 672,453 of NW_022437098.1, read as the reverse complement.
CTACCTTCCCACTTCTTGTATTATTTAGAAGCAAGTCCCAAACATTACATAATTTCATCAATAAAAGTTTTAGTAAATATCTCTAAAAGATATTTCTAAACCCTTAGAAAGTGGAACCTTTGTGGAAAAATAAAAAAAATTTTAAATTAAAAAAAAAAGAGAGAGAAAAAAAAGGAAAGCCACATAAAGACCTAAAAAAATTCAAGTATGAATGTTCATTTAGATTTAATTTGTACTTTGAGTATTATGACCCCCTTTTCCAGTCCATTTAACTCTGGAATCTTGATTTGTTCTTAACTGGGGCTGTCAGATAAGAATAGATGCCCAGGCTGGGGGCAGCGGCTCATGCCTGTAATCCTAGCACTTTGGGAGACAGAGGCAGGTGGACCACCTGAGGTGGGGAGTTCAAGACCCACCTGACCAACATGGAGAAACCCCACCTCTACTAAAAATACAAAATTAGCCAGCGTGGTGCCACACGCCTGTAATACCAGCTACTTGGGAGGCTGAGGCAGGAGAATCGCTTGAACCTGGGAGGCAGAGGTTGCAGTGTGCCGAGATCACGCCACTGCACTCCAGCTTGGGCAACAACTCTGTCTCAAAAAAAAAAGAATAGGTGCCCAGTAAAACTGGGGGCATAATTACATTAAAAATTTTTTTGCTATTTAACTGAAATTTGAATTTTACTGATTTTTCTGCTCTGTATTTTTATTTTTTAAGTGGGTAACCCTAGCGTCAACCTTTCCTCGTCTTAAGATTTAATAAGATATACTTTGTATAAATATAGAATATGAAACAAGAACAATATTTAACTTTCTTGGAACTTGATGATATTGAGTAACAAATAGATCTATGTTTGAAGTTTTTCTTTTAATAAAATAAAAAACAATCTTTTAAAATGGGTCCTTTAAAGTGTAAGCCCAGACATGATCAGACAAGAGTTACTCCAGACCGAAGCCCTCCCCACAGAACCAAGCATGCAAATACAGACTCCACACGAGACTCTGATGAGACCCACTTAACTGCGACATGGAGGCAGTAGCACAGATCTTTGCATTACAGAACAGATAGAATTACGGAGGAACAGAAATCTGCAAACCATTTGTATGATGAGGCATTCTTCTATCATCACACAGAAACACAGCTATCACTATGCTAGTGAAGCCGGCTGTCCCATTTCTCCGTGTTTATGGGTGGTCACAGTCCATTTCTTCCAGAGACAAAGTCTCCCTATTAAGAGCATTAATGAAATATTTATTTCTTGAAACTTCTCTTCTCCTTCTGAGACTTTGTTTATTGCTGTTTCATGTGAGCTAACAATACAAACAGTAATAAAAACTATTGCTTAAAAAAATGGACCATGCAAAGAACAACTCCAGTTGTTCAACAACTGGAGTTGTTCTTTGCCCCTGCAGTGGATATATGGAGAAAAATAACAAAGGAAACAAGAGGAATATTTAGAACACAAACAATTATTTTTGCTTGAGGTTCTTAGAGTCATCATTTTTATTATTCAAAAATTATTTTGCAAAAAAGTTGACAGACATTTATCACAATCTAATATATTAATATATTATTTTATAAATGTATTATCTTTTTGGGGGGGGAATGGAGTCTGGCTCTGCCACCTAGGCTGGAGTGCAGTGGTGCCATCTCGGCTCACTACAACCTCCGCCTCCTGGGTTCAAGCAATTATCTGCCTCAGCCTCCCCAGTAGCTGAGATTACAGGCCGCCGCCACCACGCCTGGCTAATTTTTGTATTTTTAGTAGAAACAGGGTTTCACCATCTTGGCCAGGCTGGTCCTGAACTCCTGACCTCGTGATCCACCCGCCTCAGCCTCCCAAGGTGCTGGGATTACAGGTGTGAGCCACTGTGCCTGGCCTAAATTTAATATCTTAACAGATAACTTTGTAGATTAATTTCTCACTGGCTGCTTGATAGGATTTTTGATTCTTAAAAATCCAAGTACTCGTAATGATAACTTTTTACTAATTTTACTTCATTATCTCCTTGTAGCCCATACTAATTTATCCTATATTTGCCTGGTAATTCATGCTCAATGATGTGGGGGAAAATTACATTAACTCAATGGCAATAGGGGGAATTTAATTGCATGAGAAGCAGGAAATTCAGAGTTAACCTTAATTCTGCCCTTTTACATTTTCCAATTATAACTGGATCCTTCTGCACAGGATTGCAGAGCACAAGTATCCAGAATTGGGTGTGAGTCCAGGTAAGCACAGGAGGCCCTGGGAACCCTGCTTCATTTTGAAGGAAGATAGCTGTCCTGCCTTCCAGCAAGTTGCCATCCTGGAGCATCTGCCTCTTCCTCCCTCAGAGCTCAAGCCTGCAGGCAACAGCAGTGAGCTGAAGCTGTCAGTGGTGCTGGGGATGACAGGCCCAGAGGATCCCAAAAACCTAACACCTTGGGCATCTCTAAGACATGGGGCCTGCATTCCCACAGGCTATGGGAATGTCTTTCTGTGGCATTTGATATTCTTCAGTTCTCTGCTCCATCTCATTCAAGGCAGCTGGTCTCATCCAAGCAGTCTCTGCACCATCTTTCAATGGAATGAACCCACTGGCCCTTCTTACTCCTGTCATAGATTCCATCTTTAACAGTGAAACACTAGTTTTCCTGGTTCTTTTCATAAATTGGCATATACCTCTAGGGTGTACTTATGACTGAAGCTGTTTCCACTTTCTACAGCAGAAGGAAAAAGAAAGAAAAATGATTATTCCTTCCTGCACCACCTCTTTTGAATTCTTTCATCTGTCTTCTTTCTTTCCTTCAGTGTGTTAGCAGTTTTGTGAAAGCAACTTACAAATCTAATTTGGACAAGGAGGACTTTTTTTTCACAGCTGATTCTAGGGTCATTTGACAAAGTTAGCTAGCAGCAAATAGTAGGGGTCCCAGTTTGTCACCTCTGCAGTATGCCCAAAAACAAATTAAAACCAAAGCCCACCCCCACCCCAGAAATCTATTGTTTTATGAAGGGGCTGGGATGAAATTCTATCTGGATCCTTGGCAATGGTTACAAGGCCACGCTCCAGTCAGAAGATACGCTCCTTGAGGATTTTTTTTGATTTTCTACTCTCCTAATAATCGATATGCCAATCAGGTCCATCCTATATAGCCTGTTTTGATTAACACCCAATAACACTAAATGAAGCACTACACATTTCTTAAAAACTAACACCGATTTTGGCACATGGCTAATTTGGTAACTATTTTTCAGTCCTGGTGACAGTACTCAGCAGAAAGCAGGTACATGCAGATTCTACTGGCTAAACTGACACCGGCTTGACTATGACATGGGGCTAGCCAGTTTTGTCAAATATTTTATTAATAATTATCATGTTCATAAGGAAGGGGAGGGAGGTAGTGGAGGCAAAACAAAATATGGAAGGAAGGACAGGATTGTCAGGGTAAGAACTGAGAGGAAATGAAATTGTCAAGAAGAAGTCATTGTTACACTCAAGAGAGGGCTTTTAGTGGCGGCTAGAAAGATGATAATATTGAAACGCTGGACCGGGAGGGTGTTTGGAAGGAAAAGGATTAAGAAGTAAATTGGAAAGGGAAGAACTATAGGGACTTCTGAGTAAAGAAATTGGATCACAGACCTTCATCATCAATAACTAAGTAGCAATTTAAATAAAAACACAAACCTTTTTTCAAAAGCAATAAAAACTTGACCAGTAGCATTCAAACAAGGACAGCCTCATGGCATAAACTTCAAAAAGGCACAACTAAGAAAGAAATCTAAGATTCAAACACAGCTTCTACCCCCAGCCTCATGCTTAGCAGTGCTAATACTGGGAACTACCCAAACCCTGCAAATTCTCGCAAATATCCACACATTTGGGAAAAAGCAGGAATATCTTTTTTTTTTTTTGAGATGGAGTTTCACTCTTGTTACCCAGGCTGGAGTGCAATGGCACAATCTTGGCTCACCACAACCTCCGTCTCCTGGGTTCAGGCAATTCTCCCGCCTCAGCCTCCTGAGTAGCTGGGATTACAGGCACGTGCCACCATGCCCAGCTAATTTTTTGTAGTTTTAGTAGAGACGGGGTTTCACCATGTTGACCAGGATGGTCTCGATCTCTTGACCTCGTGATCCACCCGCCTCGGCCTCCCAAAGTGCTGGGATTACAGGCTTGAGCCACCGCGCCCGGCCAGGAATATCTTTATCTTTCTTCTTTTCTTCCTGTGGAGGGGCTGGAAGTGTATGCTGGCAAGAGATGAGCAAAACTTGGGAAATAAACAACTCTTCGATGAACTGTTGATGCTCTAGGGCTCTACCCTAAATTAGAGGAACAATATTAATTGAGAGGATACCTGCAGTGGGAAAAAGCTCCACCCATATTAGGTCACAGGAATCTTGGCAGGGGACATTTAACAAGTTTTCAAGAGCAGTACAGCCAAATGTTCCCAACAAAGGCTGTATACAGCTCCAGTGGAGCTTTTCTCCTCCTCCCCTCCGTACGTAACATCCAAATTTCAAACTGTAGCTCAGAGGGAAAGAAAAACGGGCATAGGGTAAGTTGGAAAAGGAATCAAAGATAATGTTCCAATACATATGAGAACAAATGAAAGGTCAGGAGAGTGCTACCCATGCTGAGAATGAGCAAGAAGAAACGTATGGCAACCATGCAAACTAACACAGTAACAACTCACATAAAAAGAGAAAGCAGCATAACACCTAAAAGACAAAGAATCCCACCCTGAAGAAAACATAATCCAAGGAGTAGAAGAAAATGCTCCGTGAACACTTTGCACTATAAAATAAATTAACAACTACAGAAAAAATAAGACCATAAATTCCGTAAGATGAAAGCTCAAAGATAAGTTGACAAGACAACAAAATGAGATGAACATAGAGACTTCACGGCAAAGAAAATAAATTAAGGACCAGTAGAGGAGCACTAATAAAATAGAAATAGCAAGGAAAAGAGCAGACATTAAAGAAAACAACATTAATAGTAAAGGGGTTGCTTGGGATTACCACAGGTCATGAAGAAGAAAAAGATAAATGCAATTGGAAAATAACAGATATAGAAGACAAGGACAACTGGTAACCTTGAAATCCAGAACCCTGCAAGGAGGGAAAATGAATTCAAACATACAATTAAGACATATTCATTTAAAGAAGGAAGAATAGAATCTAGGACTAATGGTATGAAACCACAGACACCAAGCCATTTTCTGATTAAATTACTAGACCTGAAAGATAAGGAAAGAATTCTTCTGTCATCTAAGTACTATAAAGGGGGAGAAATAGGATGACCACAAAAGTTTCCACAGCAGGATTTAATGCCAGAAAGCAGCTGAGCGACATCTAAACGTTGTAAGGGCATCAAAACGTGACCCAAGAATATTACATCCAGTCAGTTTATAATTCAAATATAAAGACAACAGGCAAGCATTCTTAATCAGTTAGAACTCAGAAATCATAGAGCGTGAGTCTGCAACTTGAACACAAATTTGATAATGAAATTCAGCCAGCAAAGAGCTGAATCAAAATAAAATAGTCATTTAAAAAAAAAAAGGTAAAATAACTGGTGGTAAAAAGTGACACCTTCTAACAATCCAAGTTTACACAACTGCGAAAATTATAGTACATTTTGTAAATGAAATATACCTTAATATATAAGAATAATAATTAAGAAAAATGTAGAATTAAGGGGAAAGTAGTTAAAGTACACAACCATTTAATTCCTCATCTTTTTTTTTGTTTTGTTTCATTTTTGAGACTAAGTCTTACTCTGTCCCAGGCTGGAGTGCAGTGGCGCGATCTCAGCTCACTGCAACCTCCGCCTCCTGGGTTCAAACTATTCTCCTGACTCAGCCTCCTGAGTAGCTAAGATTACAGGTGTGCACCACCACACCCAGCTACTTTTTGTATTTTTAGTAGAGATGGGTTTTGCCATGTTGGCCAGGCTGATCCCGAACTCCTGACCTTGCAATCCACCTGCCTTGGCCTCCCAAAGTGCTGGGATTACAGGCATGTGCTACCATGCCCGGCCAACTCCTCATCTTTTACAGTAGTGAATAAACTGTTGTTTTCTAAAAATAAAATATATAGGAAAAGGGAAAAAATAATTTGAACCTCTTAATTATTTTATAATAATGTTTCTTAACCATAGAAGATTGTTTTAGAAAATGAACTTTCTTACATTTATCTTAAGTTTGGGAAGTTATCTCCACTTTAGTTGCCTTTTCACTCATTAAATTCAAGTAAAAGAAAATTTAAAACATTTCATTAAAACGCACATATAATCCTATTTTTATAAAATTATTTCTGCCCAGTGACATCTATGCCTGTACACACGCATTTACCACATATACATACACAGATACATGTATGTACATCATATATAACATACAGACACAAAGATAAATAGTATGATTTCTGGAATGTTATTCACATAAGATTAATTATAGGTATTTCTGGGTGGTGGGATTTTGAGTAATGTTTCACATTCTTTGAACTTTTCTGCATTGCTTACAATTTTTTATAGAGTACACGCCAGTTGGAAAAACAATAATTTCCAAACTTAATACAAAGCTACAGTAATCAAGACAATATGATACTAGCACAAGAATAGAAATAATGACTAATGGAATTGAATTGACAGTCCAGAAGTAAATGCTTACATTAATGGTCAACTGATTTTGGCAAGGGTACCAAGACAATTCAACGGAGGGAAAGAATAGTCTTTTTAACAAATGGTTTATGGGACAAGTGGATATTCATATGCAAAAAAAAAAAAAAATGAAGTTGCATTGTCATCCTCACAACATATATAGAAATTAATTCAAAGCAGATCAAAGGACTAAATATAAGAGGTAATGCGATAAAACTCTTAGGAAAAACCCGTAAGAGTGAATCTTTGTGACCTTTAACTAAGTAACGGTTATAACACTTGTAGCACAATAAACCAAAGAGAAAATGGATACACTGGACTTTATCAAAATTAAAAACTTTTGTGCTATAAAGGACACCATCAAGACAGTAAAAACACAAAACATAAAACAAAATATTTGGAAATCATGTATCTGATAAGGGACTTATATTCAAAATATATAAAGAACCCTTAAAACTCAATAATAAAAGACAAATAACCAAAATTTTTAAATGGGCAAATAATCTGAAAAAATATTTCTCTAAAGAAGAAATGGCCCATAAGCACATAAAAATGCTCAACATCATCAGCCATTACAGAAATGCACATCAAAACCATATAATAAAAAAATCCAGAGGGCATTAAGTGTTGGCAAGTGTGTGAAGAAACTGGAACCCTTGTGCACTTCTGGCGGGAATGTAAAATGTCGCAGTCAATGTGGAAATAGTATGGCAATTCTTCAAAAAGCTAAACATAGAATTATTGTATAACCCAGCAATTCCACTTCTGGGTATATACTGAAAATAACTGAAAGCAGGGACTTGAACAGATATTTTACACACTAACGTTCATAGTAGCATTATTCACAACAGCCAAAAGATGGAAAAAATGCAAATGTTCAGGAAAGAATTAATGGGTAAACAAAATGTGGTATATACACACAACGGAGATTCAGCCTTAAGACAGGAGGAAATTCTGGGACACGCTGCTACAGGGTTGACCTCTGAAGACATTATGCTAAGTAAAGTAAGCCACATACAAAAGGACTATGTGGGTCCCCTTACATGAGGTACCTAGAGGAGTCAAATTCATAGAGATGGAAAGTGGAATGGTGGTTGCTGGGGCTGAGGGAGGAAGGAATGGAGGGTTATCATGATGAAATACCAACAGTGCGAGAGACGGATGGTGGTAATGATTGCACAAAAATGTGAATGTGCTTAATGCCACTGAACTGTGAACTTAAAAATGGCTAAAATGGTAGAGTTTTATGTTTATTTTATCACGATTAAATAAAAATGAAAATAAAAAGGGAATAAAGTACTGATACATGTTACAGGAACCCTGAAAACATTGTGTTAAGAAAGCCAGATGCATTGGGAGGCCAAGTTGGGCAGATTCGAGACCAGCGTGGCCAACATGGTGAAACCCTGTCTCTACTAAAGATGAAAACAATTAGCCAGGCATTGTGGGGCATGCCTGTAGTCGCAGCTACTCGGGAGGCTGAGGCAGGAGAATCACCTGAATCTGGGAGGCAGAGATTGCAGTGAGCCGAGATCATGCCACTGCACTCCAGCTGGGGTGACAGGGTGAGGCTCTGTCTCAAACAACAAAAAAAAGAAAGCTCTGCTGCTCAGGCTAGAATGCACTGGTGCAATCTCAGCTCACTGCAACCTCCAGCTCCCGAGTTCCAGTGATTCTCCTGCCTCAGCCTCCCAAGTAGCTGGGGCTACAGGCGCCTGCTACCATGCCTGGCTAATTTTTTTGTATTTTTAGTAAAGACGAGATTTCACCATGTTAGCCAGGATGATCTCGATCTCCTGACTTTGTGATCCACCCACTTCGGCCTCCCAAAGTGCTGGGATTACAGGCATGAGCCACTGCGCCTGGCCAGCATATGATTCTTTTACATGAAATGTCCAGAATAGGCAAATCCACAGAGACAGAAAGCAGATTGGTGGTTAGGTAGGGCTGGCAGGAAAAATGGGGAAATGACTGCTAATGATTTCTTCTGGGTTTGGTGACTATGTACTAAAATTAGATAATGATGATGGTTGAAAAACCTCGTGAATATACCAAAAACCCCCGACTTGTAGATGTTCAAAGGGTTAACTTGATGGTATATGAATTTTATCTCAATGAAGTTGCTCTGAAAAAACAACAATGTAATCATTCAAAAGAGATAAACAGGCCAGCCATGGTGGCTCACACCTGTAATCCCAGGATTTTGGGGTGCCAAGGTGGGCAGTTCACCTGAGGTCAGGAGTTTGAGACCAGCCTGGCCAACATAGTAAAACCCCATCTCTACTAAAAATACAAAAATTAGCAGGGTGTGGTGGCACATGCCTGTAATCCCAGCTACTCGGGAGGCTGAGGTGGGAGAATCACTTGAACCCAGGAGGTGGAGGTCGCAGTGGGCCGAGATTGCACCATTGCACTCCAGCATAGGTGACAGAATGAGAATCTGTCTCAAAAAAAAAAAAAAAAAAAGAGAGAGAGAGAAGCAAATGAAAAACTAAACAGTTTGGTTAAGAGAGCAGTAAGAGTTCCACAGGAAGTGATAATCAGAACCTCCAAAGTCATCATAAATACGATGCACTTATTTAACACTGCTGCAGACTCTTGGTGAGAAGTGGTTCAAGCAGTAGGAATTTGGACCAATCAGTCAACCAAGCCTGTAAGACTTCTGAACCAGTTTTCAAATTGCCTTTCCAAATATATGCTTAGGAAGGATTTTCCCCACACCCAATACAAAAATAAAAAGAACACAGAGGAACAGACATCCGGTCTTGTTACGCTCATGTTATTCTTCCATCTCTGTTCAAATTACACGTGCACATCCTTTACATCTAACATTGTAGATAATGTGACTCATAGCTGTATATGAGCACAATTTCAAGTAGGGAAAAGATCTCTTAGTCCAATCTATGCTAAGGATGCATCACCTATTTTCTATCAGTTATGAGTGTCATTTTCAGGGCCTCCCACTCTTCATTAACTTCCTTGCTGTGTACTGCTTGGCCCATACCCGTACGAGCTGACAGGGTCTCTGATAGTTTTGTGGCCAGGCTGTCTGCATATTTCAGTGTATCTTGTTATTAATCTATTGATCAAATATTTATGGAGTACCTACTGTGTGCCAATCATGTGCTAAGCACTGGTAAAACAGTATAGTCTGGCCTTGTTGGGCATATACATAGAGTGAAGGAGAGAGAAAAGAAACAAATAGTCCCATAATGAAAACGTAATTACAGACAATGGCAAGGCAATGGAAAGGGCAAAGGGGTGGGACATGTTGGCCTGGATGCACATCTGTTTAGCCAGGTGACTTGGAGGCTGTGGCATTCAAACTAAGACCAGAAGGTAAGAAGGAGGCAATCTTGCAAAGATAAGTCCAGGGAAAGGGAACAGCAGGACTGTTTTATTTTTGTTTTTAAGGTCACTTAAACTATCCACATTACTGTGTATGAGACAGCTTCGGGTTACCGTTTATCTCAGAACTACAGAGAGATCCCCCTCCCTGAAGCAACGCTTTCTCTGTGTCTATTTCATTAACTTCCTATTTTTCCCACTGCATTAAGTGGGAAATCTTTTCCCTACTCTCTAATACTGACATAATCTAATCTTCACGTGCCATACCCCCTCCAATCGTATCTCATGGACTCATGAGGACCCGTAAATTACCTGGGAAAGAATCAGCTGTCCGTGAAATGTGTGCACAAATTTTCTTAAAAACGAAAAATAGGTTTCGTCTCCAAATCTTTTGGCAAGAAACCGAAGAAGGAAGTAGCCCTGGAAGAAAGAAAAAAGAGAGAGAGAAAGAGGCCTGCCATGAGTTCATCAAAAAATGCTTAGTCATCCCAAACTAACCCACAGTGCACTGGCACATCAGAAGGTGCTGTCCTACCCCATCCCCGGCTGCCCTTTACATTTTCACAAGGAAGGCTTGGCACGGAAATTAATTACTTCTCAGCTCCTTTGTTAACGCCATCATCATTGCTGTTTAGACTTGGTTCACCTGAAGCCTGGATGGCCATCGCAGATGAAGAGAGACCCAGCTCTTCCCTGCTCCAGCTACCAATAAAGGCCTTTACAATGGAACAGATTTCTTCTCACCCATGTCTTTTGGTAGGAACCTGACAGCCGTGTGAGAGTTCTGGTCCTCAAGCGGGGAGAACAGAGGTACAGGGCTGGGAATATTTCAGCTTTCTTTCATTCAGTCTTTCCTAACATGGTATCCTTTTTTGGGTATGAAGTGCTTTAATTACTGAACACTCAGATTATCTGGCCAGTCAGATGTCATTATAATATTTTTGCCTCAGTCATGTTACTTTTTAGTATTCTTTAATTGTAGAGCCTAAAAAACGCTGCACCACAGTAACTGGCTTCTGCCACTGAGATGCGCTTACCTTTAAATAATGGACTTGCATGAAGATCTTCTCCGGATTGAGTCCTTGCTTGATAACAGATGCTCCTGAGTTACTTGTGTGGCCAGTTTTGTCTTTACTGGGTCTAAAATGATTCAGTAACCATTTTTTTAAATATAGCACATTCTTAAGTAATTAGGCCATAATAGCATTTTCTTTCTTATTTTCAAAGTTGCTCAATATCATCCTGAGTCTATTCAATAGTACCACGTATAATTTAGAACAGTTTGTATTACATGCTCATCTACTGAATAAGGAGGGATTTACATTTGGGTTGGAAATGTGAAGTTGGCTACTGGCAAATATTTTACATCAATTTATCCAAAATTAAAGCCTACCAGACCCTCAAGGGATCCAAGCTCCACTATGAATTATCTAAGAACATATACTCTTTTTTGATGACGGACTCGGAAATGCAATGGAAAATGCAGCTTTACTTGGAAAAGTAAAGAACTTGCATGTATTTCAAGAAATTCTGAAAGCCCCAATGGTATCTACTTCTCTGGATTTACATTGAGCAATTAAGTCTCTTTTAATATTTGTACTTTCCAACCATATTAGAATCACAAAAACAAAATCAGAAAGGTCAAAGAAGCTCATGTTTTTGGAACAGGTGGGGACATCAATAATCACATACTTCAACTTCCTCATTTCACATGAGGTAAACTGAGGCACACAGACATTAGGTCTACACTAAGTTTGTCCAACCCGCAGCCTGTGGGCCACACGTAGCCCAAGACGGCTTTGAATGTGGCCCAACACAAATTTGTAAACTTCTTAAAACATTATGAGATTTTTTTGGCAATGTTTCTCAGCTTATCAGCTATCGTTAGTGTATTTTATATATGGCCCAACACAATTCTTCTTCTTCCAGTGTGGCCCAGGGAAGCCAAAAGATTGGACAGACATGGTCCACTCAATGTCTTACGCCATTTTTTTTTTTTTCCCTTGAGTAAGGGTTTCACTCCCTTCACCCAGGTTGGAGTGCAATGGTGCAATCTTGGCTCACTGCAACCTCTGCCTCCTGAGCTCAAATTATCCTCCTTCCTCAGCCTCTCAAGTAGCTAGAATTACAGGAGCCTTCCACCATACTCTGCTAATTTTTGTATTTTTTCTAGAGATGGGGTTTCGCCATGTTGGCCAGGCTGGTCTCGAACTCCTGAGCTCAAGCGATCCACCTGCCTCAGCCTCCCAAAGTGTTGGGATTATAGGTATGAGCCACCATGCCCAGCCTTATGCCTTGTTTTGATTTCTAGTGACATTAGGACGAAAACCAGTGACTCCTTATTATCCATGAAAGTCTTTTCTACTATGCTGTATGGTTTCACATATTTTACAAAATTTAAACTTTACTTAAAGTTTTAAATATTTTAAATAAAATATAACAGATCCTTTGAGCCATCTAGTAAAGATTTGTGCAGTGTTACAGTGTAGCTTCAACAGCTAGCTAAAATAAAAACAGGTGAGGAGGTATGTGCAGCTTTCAGCTGTTCTAAAACCAGCCACTCACTGGATCAACACTGAGGAGCACTGTGTTGAGGCGAGGGAAGTCAAGGAACCATGAGACGGCTGGTGTGTTAGAAAGGCAAGGGGTTATTTTAAAAGGTAGCGTGGCGGTGCAGAAGCTGCATAGCCTCTGGAATATGAGACCTAGTTCAGACTATCAGCCTTACTTCTTACTCCACCTGTTACTTACTAGCAGGTTACTTAAAGTCTCTAACTCATTTACTCGCTTGCAAAATGGGAATAATCCTGGCCACCTTTCCAGACCCTGTGGAAAATAACTGATATAATAAATTGCCAAGTCCCTAGCAAGGGTCAGGGATACAGAAATTACCTAATAAACTTAATAAAATATTCCATTTTAGCACACAGGATCCCTGCTTAAGTCTTAGATGAATATTCTGGGGCATTATCCCAGCAGACGCAAGGCGCAGAATCAGCAGATACCTAAAGGAAAGATGTTGATGAAGACCATCAGAGCTAGCTGCATACTTTTCATTTTTCTACTTGATCCCTGACTTACCTACATGCCCACACTTGTAAGAATAACTAATCCATTTCATCTTCATTTAAGACTCTCCTGAAAAGAATCAGCTTTTTTTACCACCCTCAAGTTAGCCCTGCAGTGCAATGTTTTCGTAAGAAAGCCACACTAGCTTTGATAAGGAAAGCCCATCACCCACTGTCTGGGGAAGGAAGACTTCTCAAGAGTCAGTCTAAACTCAAACTAGGTTGCCCAGCCCCAAGACAGGCAGAGCTGCTGTGCGTCTTTTTTGCCCTTGAGCCCCGAATTGAGACTGCTCGAAGGGGAGGAACACAGAAGAATGATAAATCTCTGCTCAGAAGGCTGGCTTCCAGGTGCCAGCTCCCAATAACGCCTTCAGTTGCTGTTTTTTCCTTTGCCTAAAAATGTCCTTCCCAAAAGCATCCCTCACTAACTCTCTTCTTCCATCCTCTCCAAGTGAAGAAGTGCTCAAGAAAATTATTTGACGCTGACAGCATTCAAAGCCAACATACAAGTCCCCAAGAGATTCCTTTGACAGCAGCTTGGTGCCAGAGAGGGCAGTGCACAGGCAAGCTTTGCAAGAAACCAGAGGGGGTGATTTCTAGGAGGAAAAGACACTCCATGAATGGAAACAGGAAACTTCCATCTCGGTGCTACTCTGGTTCTCACAATGCTACTAATCACAGGTCTTTGAAGAGAGACAAAGTATGGGAGAAAGCAGATGAACTACAACCACACAGAGTGACACAGATGACTCCCACAGGTGAGCCAAATAAGTCAGGCCCATGAGTGCACATACAAATGTATGAGTCCATTTCAATGAAATCCAAGAACAGGCAAAACTGACCTATGGGGATAGAGATCAGAATAATGGTTACCTTTGGGAGGGAGTACTAACAGAGGGTGGAGAAACAGAAAGGCTTCTGAGATGCTGGGAATGTTCTACAGCTTGATTTGAATGTACTTTCATGGGGATAAATCATAAAAATCCTTTGAACTGCCTATCAAAGACTTGTGCACTTTAGTGTACCTGTATTATGTTTCATTTAAAAAGTTAAGAGATGCACGTACATGAAACAGCACATACTTGTGAGACGGAAAGGCAGTCAGTCTAGAATAGGAACTTTGCCACTCACGTGCCACAAGCAAGCACATGACTAGGATGAACTAAGCCCTATGCACCTGAGTACCAATGAGAATTTTTTTAAGTAACGATGTGAGAGGCGGGAAGGGCTGTGGTCAATCCAATGGTCGGTCTACGCCCATTCTCATTTGCCTTCTTCCTTGCCAGTTGTACCACTGAATCTAAAAAGCTACTGGTCATTTTCCAAGTGTCCCTTACAGCTGTGGACAGCCAGGGCACTTAGTCCAGGCCAAAAAGACAAAAGCAGGTGTCTGCTGTGTTTGCATACTGAGGTGGGGGTCTGGGAAAGCTCTTGCTTTCTTTACAAAGGGGGAAAATAGGACGGCTACTGCACCTCTTCCCCACAAGGGTGGATGGAGCTGCGACGGCCATCTTGCCCCCATGAGGCAGCAAACCAGTGTTCTGTGGAGAGCAGAATGGACTGACGGAAGGCAAACAGCCTTCTGCTCCTGGGTGGCCTGGGACTGCCTGCCTTCTGACTTCTTATTGTGCATGAAACATAACTATCATTTGTTCAAGTCAACCATTGTTTTATTGTTGCATTAACTGCAGCCAGATTAGTTTCTAACTGGACTAGTACTAACAGCTAGCGCTTCCTGGTTATCCTCTGTGCCAGGTACTCTGCTAAGCTCTTATTATGCATCACGCCCTCTACCCTCATAACATCCTGATGAGGCCACATCCTGACTATTGCCATTTAAAAGCTAAAGAAAGTGAGTCCTAGTGAAGACCACAAAACTGGTTAGTGGCAGAGGTCCACAGAATACCAAAGTCCTTGCTACACTCTGGGGCCTCCCCAAGATCCAGGTCCCCATCTTGGCTGTGCCAAGTACGAAGTGGAGAACCTTAGAGGAATTGCTTACCCTCCCTGAAGCTCAGCTTCTTCACCTGTGAAATCTGTGATGAGACTCAGGTCATGTGGAAGCATTCCATAAAAGCAAAAGCGTTCAACATCTCTTAGATGTTACACTCCAGTGTTTATTTCTTTGGCTGGAATACATGGAATGTGAGAGATCAAGTTACCAAGGTCGTCTGGGCTCAAATGCCCTTGGTTCTTGTTGTACCTGGCACCAAATGCAACAACTGAGATTGATGTGCCCTTTCCCTTCTCCAAGCCCTCCTTTTCCACCGCAACCACAGAGGCGATACGGACATTTAAAGAGTGGGCAGGTGGCAGTGATATTTGATACATAATGATTTGATTTGGAATCGGGCCTCCTGAAGAAAGGACCAATACTGCAGGATAACCCCAAGAGTGGGATTTGGGAAAATGCCTCTGAACAGTTCTCTTGGCCTGTCAGCTGGGTCTGAACACCCACCTGCTGCTCTGCCGCCGTCCAGATGGGCCGTCCACCAGCACTCTTTCTCTCACATTGCCGGCAGTCGGCATGACAGCCACAAGAGATCTTTATCTGAAAACTTGCTGCTGCCATGCCTGAACTAGGGACTAAGCATCTCAGAAATTAGTCAGAAGGGAATTAATTAGCATCTCAACATCTCAGTGTTTCTGCTAGTCGCAGCTGCCCCACCAGGTCTGACAGCTTTGAGAGCAGGGCCTCACTCACCCGGCAATAATGGAGGAAGTGAAATCTGACCCTTGTGTAGAGACTGGCCTGAGAGTACCGATCTGAGCCTGAGATGCACAGGTGAGACCTGCAGGGGAAGCAGCGTGACACACTGGGTGAGGGCTTGGACCCAAGTCTCTCCACTGCCACGTGATCTTGAGCATGAGCCCCATGCAGCCCAGCTCCCTCATCTGTGAAAAGGGGACAGTGAGAGTCACCGGAGCAGCTCCCAGAGCTGCGTGGCACCAGAGCACTCAGCCAGAGCGCCTCCTGGCATTCAGCAGCCCAGTGTAAATGTAGCTATTACAATAATATTGTGTTCTGACTGAGGTTCCGGTAGCATCAGCTAAACCTTCCTCTGACAGGCAAAGACATTAAGAAGACCTGGCGCCATAGTTACCCATATGAGCTGTTGTCATTGGGGAAAGCTAGGAGAGGGGATACCGGAACTCACTCTACTAGTGTAGTCACTTCTTGGGAGTTTAAACTTGTTCCCAGATGAACAGGTTTTAAAGATACCACATACAAATGTAGCCTACACTCTCCCTTGGTGAGATCGCTGATTTTGAATGCAAACCCTGTAAGGGCTGGTCATTAAGCTTGCTCCCTGACTCATCATCATCAGAAAATAAATAAAATAAATAACACATTTCTTTTTTTTTTATTTTATTTTTTATTTTATTTTTTTTGAGACGGAGTTTTGTTCTCGTTACCCAGGCTGGAGTGCAGTGGCGCGATCTCGGCTCACCGCAACCTCCGCCTCCTGGGTTCAGGCAATTCTCCTGCCTCAGCCTCCCAAGTAGCTGGGATTACAGGCATGCGCCACTATGCCCAGCTAATTTTTTGTATTTTTTTTTTTAGTAGAGACGGGGTTTCACCATGTTGACCAGGATGGTCTCAATCTCTTGACCTCGTGATCCACCCGCCTCGGCCTCCCAAAGTGCTGGGATTACAGGCTTGAGCCACCGCGCCCGGCCCTAAATAACACATTTCAAGAGTCACGTAAAGCCCTACTAAGCTAGGCCTGGGCATCTTCCTTACACATGCCTCCCCTCAGTATGCACTGCTCCGTGAAGACAACTCTGGGTAAAACATGAAGGCAGAATGATAAAAGCACAGGAATTTTCTATTCACTGTTTGTTTTCTGTGACAATTTTCCTATCTATAAACTGTGAATAATGAACACTTGCCACTGACTAGCATTTGCAGTGCGACCAAAAGAAATAGGACAAAAGGCTGTGAACAAACCTTTAACTAATAAATTTGTATGGTATCAACGCTGCTGGTATTTGGCAGGTGTGACTGTCTGTATGCTTTTCAAAATGGATTTAACAGCTACCCAGCAGGAAAGGCTTCCCCACCGGGACCATCAGCCTGCAGCAGACACAGAAAGATATTCCTCTGGTGTTGAAAAAGGCAATTGCTAAGATGATTTAAGACAGAAGGAGGATCCCTCAGGAGCCACCGGAAAATAAAGAAGGTTTATTTTGTCTTCCTGATAGTGAAACAACCCAGTGGTGGGTATCCATAGAAGTTTCAGGGTCCCAGGTCAGCTGCTAATGAACGTGGCAAGGAGAAACTCTACAGCTAGCAGAACTGTGGAAAATGCAAACAAACCACACATTTTGATAATCAGGGTAGGAGAATGAAAGACGAAACTCAGAAAAGCAATGAGTGTCAGTATAAAACCAAAAATGTCCTCAGGTCTTGATGGCCGAAGTATCAGAAGTTCCTCTCTGAGAAACAAAACACCACATGGAGAAAAAATAAGAAACAGATCAACGCAACGGTCTGAGTGCTGTATTACCTCATTCAACACAGCAAGTGATGATCTAGACACATTTTCAAAAGAGACAGAGAAAAATGGAGAGCCAAGACACCCATGTCACTGCACAGGTGGTTTCTGCTAAGGGTGGTTCTCAGAGAACATGGACAAAAGATGAACAGGATGCTGGAGAAGGGAAAAACCCACACTACATAAAGAGAGCTGGGAGGCTGTAAAATGACTGCCAAGAAGACAAAACTTCAGGATGAGCTAGTGGAGAAGACCCTGGACAAGAAAAAGGGCTTTGGAGGTGAAGTTGGGAGCATAAGGAAGACCAGGTGCTTAAGAGGAGGCAGAACGAACAGAACAATTCGACTCCCACTTTGATTCAACTTTCCTGCCAAGGAGAATGATTTTCAAGCTACTCATGGCAGAGCAAGGCTTGCCATGTGGGAACTGCTGCGTGGTACTGGTGGACAGGGCTCCTTCCAGTTCCAAGGCCAGGTGAGGGACAGGCTATAGCTCTGAAAGCTTCCACCTGTGATACATGTGATCACAGATCTCCGGGGGGATCTAGTCACACAATGACAAAGAAGCTGATGGAGGTAGACAGCTATTCTGATTTGCAAAGATAAGAGATGGTGGGCAAAATCTGTGATGATGTTACTGAACAGAGTTTGTGAGCACTTAGAAGAGCAAAATGATGAACTACAGGAGTTACAGTGGACTCCTGAGGGCCAATTCCAGAAATTTACTGGGGTATCCTGACTTCTGCAAGGCGGCTAGCAGAATGGATGTGGTGGTGAGCATGCTATGGTGGTCGTTTCATGGCTTTATGGAAGGCTAAAGAACAGAACCCCAAGGGTGTTGATTAAATTATTTGCTATGACCTGGACAGAGGTCCTTAGGGCTGTGCCCAAGGAATGGTGATTTCTTGGCTGAACAGATTTACCTATGAGCTACAGCTGGGAGTCTAGCTGGTTGATTGACAGCATCCACAGTTAAGAACAGCAACCACAGGCTGAACTGAGAGTCCAATTAATAAGAAGAAAATATCTAATAGAGAGAAAAAGTTGTTTATTTATTTTTCTTTTTATTTTGTGGCTCCACAGGAGTCACTTGAGTTGCGAGAGAAAACGTTTTTTAAAAAGTAACTGTTAGCCGGGCGCGGTGGCTGAAGCCTGTAATCCCAGCACTTTGAGAGGCCGAGGCGGGTGGATCACGAGGTCAAGAGATCGAGACCATCCCAGTCAACATGGTGAAACCCCGTCTCTACTAAAAATACAAAAAATCAGCTGGGCGTGGTGGCGCGTGCCTGTAATCCCAGCTACTCGGGAGGTTGAGGCAGGAGAATTGCCTGAACCCAGGAGGCGGAGGTTGCGGTGAGCCAAGATCTCGCCATTGCACTCCAGCCTGGGTAACAAGAGTGAAACTCCGTCTCAAAAAAAAAAAAAAAAAAAAAAGTAACTGTTTGCCTATGAAAAAGATTTAGCGTATTCAATTTTCTGTAAACTCGACATCTAGCAGGAGGTGACTGCTACGGCTTCCAACACAGTAAGCACAATGGTGGGCTGGATCAACAGGAGGAATGCAAATGTAATGGGAATCCCACTGAGGGAGGCAACTGGGAGAGGAGCAGCTGGGATCTGGGCTCTGGAGTCAGATGCACCTCTGCTTTCACCACAGCACTGCTGCTTTCTCGCTGTGCGGACGCGGCCGACTGCTTAGTATCTCCATGCACCTGCTTCCTCCTCTATCAAATGGGGAGGAAAATGGTTCTATAGTATCAGCACTTCTCTCACAAGGCAATTTTTGGAATCAAATGAGATAACGTATTTAGAATGCTTAGGATAGTGTTTGGCATATTAAAAGCACTCAAAGACTGTTATTAAGAAGAAAAATGCATGGGACTTGGAATGGTAGAACTGCCATGACGAGGTTTATCATACTGAATGGAAAAATGAAATATGGGGCCGGGTGCAGTGGCTCACACCTATAATCTCAGCATTTCCGGGGGCCAAGGTGGGAGGATCCCTTGAGGCCAGGAGTTCAAGACCAGCCTGGGCAAAAAAGCCAGTTGTGGTGGTGCACGCCTGTAGCCCCAGCTTCTCAAGAGGCTGAGGTGGGAGGATCACTGAACCCAGGAATTCAAGGCTGCAGTGAGCTTTGATTGTACCACTGCACTCCAGCCTAGGCAAGAGAGCAAGACCCATCTCTTAAAAGAATAACAAAAAAGAAACAGGTTATATATATCTGAGTGAATCCAACTGGATGAACGCTTGCCCTTTCTTTTCTGGATGCTCCATATCCAGGAATGCAATAACAGTTCCACTCCATGCTTCATGGGTGGAGCCTCAAAGCAGGCTGTGTTCACTGAGTTTGTCACATTTGGAGAAGATCACTGTCAACAAAGAGAACGACGGAGGGCCAAGCCCAAGAAAGTGAGTGTTCTCTCAGGCATGCAGTATATATGCTAAATTCACCCAAAAAAGTGACCTATAGGTCAGGAAAAGAAAGAAGTCTTCAGAAACGTGGATTGTTTTGGTGGGAGCAAGGCGCATTCTGTGTAACTCCAGAGATAAGAGCTAAGCGGACTGCGCAGATGTTACAGGAAGCAGATTCCAGCCCAGTCTGAGAAGGGCCGTTCTAAGGATCGGGCTGCTCCCACAGGAAATCTGTCTGCTAGTGCAATGAGACTTGGATCCCAGAACTACTCAGGTAGAGAAGCGAAGTAGCCACCTGTCAGACACAGGGAAGGTTAGGCAAAATCACTTTTTTTTTTTTTTTGAGACAGAGTCTCACTTTGTCACCCAGGCTGGAGTGCAATGGCTCGATCTCAGCTCACTGCAACCTCTGCCTCCTGAGTTCAAGCGATTCTCCTGCTTCAGCCTCCCGAGCAGCTGGGACTACAGGCGTGTTCCACCATGCCTGGCTAATCTTTTTTTTTTTTTTTTCAGTAGAGATGCAGTTTCACTGTGTTAGCCAGGATGGTCTCGATTTCCTGACGTTGTGATCTGCCCGCCTCAGCCTCCCAAAGTGCTGGGATTACAGGCGTGAGCCACCGCGCCCAGTGGCAAAATCACTTTTAAGGTCTTTTCTGACTCTAGTATCTACAATTTGAAGAGATGATATAGCCCGGAATATATTTAAGATAAAGCATGTGAAGGAAAACATTCATCCATTCGGTGGAGTCAAGAGGTTTGCTACATAGCTTTGTCCCTGCTAAATCAGCATCAAGTGTGGTTTTGATTTTTAAAAAAACTAAACTAAATGAATAATTTAGAGGAAGCTTAACTGAATTGTATGAAACATACATTGTAAGATAGAATCAACTTCGAGTACAGGATCCAAGCAGTACAAGGCGTTGACTGTACTTTTCACAGTCTTCTGTTTGGGGCAGGGGAGAGTTATGCAATGTGCCGAGACGGGTCTCCTCATAAGCTGGGTTCACAGGGGCCTCTCCCTCTATCAGGGTTAAGGTGTTCATAGTGACACAGCCGTAACTCAGGCTGTTGGTCTGCCACACACATTCAGAACACAGGAATACAGAGAACCTGAAAATTACTGGAAGCAAAAGTAGAAAGAATAAAAATGGAAAACTTTTTTTTGTATTGCATAAAAGAAAAAAATCACGACTTCTTCCGGAAAGAGGCAAATGAGATAAACATCGGCTTCATTTTACAAGAGGAGGCTCGAAGCCCATTTTGAACACTAACAGCATGTGCAGAGCTGTGTGCTGAGGTAATGGGAAGGATCGCCTCATCCGATGACTCAACACGGAGCAGATGGCCCGTGGGAGCTGGAGAAGGACTTTTCCCTCCTCGCTGGAGGACAGCACAGCCCTAGGCATGAGGGTGGCAGCAGCAGGAGTGGAGGGCTCATCTGGTTTTCAGCCCAGCACATACTAAGATGAGCAAGAGGACGAGTCCTCAGGAGAGGAGCTCTTTCCTCCGTCTTGCCAGCACAGCGTGCTCTTTGGGTCTTCCATTTCACATGCAGTGCATCCAACAGTAAGTGCGAGACCATTCACCATAGCACTGTTAGGGAAAGCAAAGAACTAGAAATGACCATCATGACGCCCAATGTTAACAAATGTTTGATGGTTAGTAAAGGAACATTCATAATCTGGGAATACCCACAGCAGTTACAAAAACAAAGACTTCTCTGTGCTGATAACAAAACAGTAGCCAGGATTCTATTATTAAGAGGAAAATGGGAGGTATAGCATGGTGTGGATAAAACACACAATCTTGTGTGTATACACACTTGTGCTTGAGGGATACTTTCTTGGTAGTGAATTATCATTCCATGGGGTTGTTATATCACAGACCCTATGGAGATGTCTTCCGTCCATCCAACTCTGGAAATGGCCCCGTGGGTCTCATCTAATCCTCAGAGGTCACCAGTCGCCTCCTGCCCTAATTTCTTTTCCCATCTCTCCCCAAGACAATTACTGATCAATCCCACCAGGCTACAGGGATGTTATGAGACAGCAGAAAACATCAAATGATTTCCATCAATCTATCTCCTTTTCAGAAAATTGACACGTAATCCACATATAGTGGTTTTTAGTATACTCATAAGGTCGTGTAACCAACGCCGTAATCAACTTTAGAACATTTTAATCACCCTAAAAAGAAACTAAATACACACTAGCAGTCACTCCCTAATCCCCTTTCCATCTACACCCAGGCCCTGACCATTAATCTACATCTTACTTTGGGAGACTAAGGTGGGAAGATTGCTTGAGCCTGGTAGGCTAAGGCTACAGTGAGCTATGATTGTGCCATGGAACTTCATCCTCGGGGACAGAGTGAGACCTTGTCTCAAAAAAAAAAAATCTACTTCTTGTCTCTATGGATTTGCTGGTTCTGAACAGTTCACATAAATGAAATCATATAGTACGTGGCCTTCTGTGTCCAGCTTTTTCCACTGAGCATAATGTTTTCACGGTTCGTCCATGCTGTAGCAAGTATCACTACTCCACTTCTTTTTACGGCTGATTAATATTCCGCTGTATAGATATAATACATTTTGATTATCCATTCATCTGTTGATGGGCATTTGGGTTGTTTTCATATTGGGCTATGATGAATAATACTGTTATGAATATTTGAGTATGAGTTCTTCATTTCTTTTGGTTACTTAGCTAGAAATGGAATTGCAGAGTTATACTCTATGCTTAAGCTTTTGGGGAATGGCCAGGCTGTTTTCCATAGCAGTGGCACCATTTTACCAACAGTGTACAAGGCTTCCAATTTCTCTAAGTCTTCACTAATATTTGTTATTATCTGTCTTTTTTCATTGTTGCCATTCTACAAGGTATGGAGTGGTATCTCACTGCGGTTTTGATTTGTATTTCCTGATAGCCAATAATGTTGAGCATCGTATGTGCTCACTGGCCATCTGTGTATCTTCTTTGGAGAAAGATCAACTTTAATTGACCTATTTTTTTTTTTTTTTTTTTGAGATGGAGTCTCACTGTGTCACCCAGACTGAAGTACAGTGGCACAATCTCAGCTCACTGAAACCTCTGCCTCCAAGGTTCAAGCAATTCTCTTGCCTCAGCCTCTTGAGTAGCTGGGATTACAGGTGTGTGTCACCATGCCCTGCTAATTTTTTGTATTTTTAGTAAAGATAGGGTTTCAACATGTTGGCCAGGCTGGTCTTGAACTGCTGACCTCAAGTGATCTGCCCACCTCAGCATCCCAAAGTGCTGGGATTATAGGCATGAGCCACTGTACCCAGCCAAATTAATCTTTCTTTCTTTCCTTTCCTTTCCTTTCTTTTCTTTCCGTTCCCCTTCCCTCCTTCCCTCCCTGCCTTCCTCCCTTCCTCCCTTCCTCCCTTTCTTTCATCTCCACCTTCTGGATTCAAGTGATTCTCCTGCCTCAGCCTCCTGAGTAGCTGGGATTACAGGCACACTCCACCATGCCTGGCTAATTTTTGTGTTTTTAGTAGAGATGGGTTTTTGCCATGTTGGCCAGGCTAGTCTCGAACTCCTGACCTCAAGTGATCCACCCATCTCGGCCTCCCAAAGTGCTGGGATTACAGGCGTGAGCCACTGTGCCTGGCCCAGAATCACCATTCTTTAATTGGGTCATTTGTCTTTTTATTGTTTAATTGTAAGAGTTCTTTATATATTCTGAATACAAGTCCCTTATCAGATATACAATTTGCAGATATTACCTCCCATTTTGTAGGCTGTCTTTTTACTTTCTTGATGGAGTCCTCTGTCATACAAAAGTTTTTAATTTTGATGTAGTCCAATTTACTGATTCTTTTTCCCTTTGGTTGCTTATGCTTTCAGTATCTAGTATCTAAGAAACTATTGCCTAATCCAAGATCATGACGATTTACATCTACATTTTTTTCTGTTTGTTTTATAATTTTAGCTTTTATATTCAGGTCTTTGATCCATTTTGAATCAAGACCTTATTATCTTTGATGCAATTGTAAATGATTCTCTTTTGTCTTTTTTTTTTTTTGAGACAGAGTCTCACTCTGTCCCCCAGGCTGGAGTGCAGTGGTGCAATATCGGTTCACTGCAACCTCCGCCTCCTGGGTACAAGCAATGTAAATGAATTTTTCCTAATTTAATTTTCAGAGTATTCTTAGCTAGTGTACAGAAACACAGCTAAGTTTTGTGTGTTGCTCCTGTATCTTATAACTTTACTGAACTTGTTTATTAGCTCTAATAATGTTTTGGACGATTACTTAGGATTTACTCCACGTAAGATTATATCTATGAATAGATACAGTTTTACTTCTTCCTTCCCAATCTGGATGCCTTGTAGTTCGCTTTTTTGCCGAACTGCCTGGCTATAGCCTCCAGTACAATGTTGAATAGCACAGTTCCTGTTTCTTATTCTGGCTTGCGAGGGGCAAGAACTCCTGCAAAACTGAAGTGTAACATCCAGCAGGGTGGTGTTCTTTCGTGTCTGTGCAGCCAGGTCCAGCAGAATACCTGTACGGTTTCTGTCATTCATTCTAGATCAAAACTGTTGGCCAAAACACAAACTAAATGGTAGGAAAAAGGAAGTAAGCAAATACTTTGCGGAACAAAGTCAATTTGGCATTACATGAGAAAGCACTCTGAAAAGTTTTCCGGAATGAGAAACTCACGCTCATTAGCTAAGCATGTAATGTACATAGTGACTCTTCAGATTGGCTGAGTGCATAAGATATCCTTAGGATAAGCAAAATAAGAGTGAGTTATTATAGATTGGTATATGCACATGAATAATTTTCTAGAAAATATTTTATAGTCAAATAGCGTTATAATGAATCAGTGCTACACAGAGCAGCAATATGGAAGTATGCATGTATACTTATGAAATTTACTTTCCCAAGATTCACGAGAAAACAGTAGCAGTAATTATCTTTGGGTAAGGGACTATCGTGGTAGTAAATGGAATTTTATGCTTTTCTAAACTGTTTGAATTTTCTTACTATGTACTTTAATTTTTGAAAAAAAATTAACCAAAGTTAACTAACCAGTGATTATGAACTGCCTTGCTTTTTCATGTTTATATATATATAAAGACCCTTCTAAATGTTATGTTATTACAAAAGTGAAACACCAAGTTCTGTAAATATGTATATTAAGGGTCTATGGAGAATTCTATCACCCTTAGAAAAAATGCCTGAGTGCTGAGTAACCAGGGAACGTTCTGGAAAAATAAAGAGGGAAGGTTATTTGAGTTCAGTTATTCAGGACGTGTCTGTCATCTTTGCTGTTTAAAAGAGCTGAGAGCTAAGGGTGTCCCTCTAACAGGAAACAAACTGAGTGGGCAGCTGAGGCAGCTGGAGCTGGCCTTTGAAACAGGAAAGGGCAGAGTCTGTTTCTGGCTAGCTGAAAGCTCTATAAAGTTTTTCAGAAAATGCTGGCATAGGGTATAGAATCATCCCATCAGGAACAGGTAGAAACACTCTTCACAGCTTGCTTCTTAGTGCATGTGGTTCAAATAAAAAAGCTAGACAGAGAGGAGGGGTAGAGGGGAATCCCACGTGCCTGAGGGACAAAGGGATGTAGGGCAGGAATCCCAAGACACACAGTTGAGACCTTAGGAGAGGCGCAGGCCAGTGCCAATGGTCAGGCAGGAACTCTCGAAGGCCACAAAGCCAAGAACGTTTTTCTACTTCGGACTGTGGTGAGATTATGAACAGAGGCCAAAGGAGCTTTATAGAGATGAGCCAGGGGGAACACGGGGTCGCCCTTCAGAGGGGCTGGACTGGATGTAGGTTCCAGAAGGGTAGTCTTAGAAGTGCTGCTCATTCAATTCTTACCTCTAGTGATTTGCCTGAGCATCTCTGCGGAACTTTCAGACCTTTTCCTTTTAAGCCTATGCTCTACATGTATAACCAGGCATTCTTGCACTTTTTTTTTTTTTAACATTTAACAACTAGTAAAATTAATTTTTTGAACATTCCAACCAGTTATGCTTGCCAGGAGGGGAGGTAGGTGTTTCCACGTTCTGGTTGTTAAAGAGACAGGAGCAGATGCCTTGTGTGGTCCCCAGGGAAGGGTGGCAGCCGGGAAAGGGATGGGCCCAGCTCCAGAGCCTTGGGGACATGAGGGTACGAGCCAGGCTGAGGAAATGAGAATATGCCAGGAAGGACAGTGGGGCCGGCTGCAGGGGCCGCATCCTTGCACCCTCTGCCACTTGTCTGACAAACCTCTTCCAAGTGCCAGAGGACACAGATGACAGCATCAAACATGTGTTAAGTATTTACCTGAACTGTAGGAAAGTGTCAATATTCATTTCATTTAATTCAATTTATTTATTTAGATGGAGTCTCACTTTGTTGCCCAGGCTGGAGTGCAGTCTTGGCTCACCGCGACCTCCGCCTCTTGGGTTCAAGAAATTACTGTGCCTCGGCCTCCTGAGTAGCTGGGATTATAGGCAAGCCACCACACCCAGCTAATTTCTGTATTTAGTGGAGACGGGCTTTCACCATGTTGGCCAGGCTGATCGCAAATTCCTGATCTCAAGTGATCTGGCAGCCTCAGCCTCCCAAAGTGCTAGGATTACAAGGCCTGAGCCACTGTGGCTGGCTCTGCCAATATTCATTTTAGGTCCACCAAAACAGCAATTCCCTATGATTCAACTTAACGTATGTGTTCTAAGTAGTCTGCATGTCTTCACTGCATGTATTCCTCATGCCCACCTATAAGGTAGAAACTATTGTGTTATCCCTGTTTTACAGTTAAGGGGACTAAAGCTAAGTGTCGTTAACTCCCTCAAGGCCACACAGCAAATGTGTATAAAGGCTGAGTATCCTTTATCCAAATTAGTTGGGACCAGAAGTGTTTCAGACATCCAATGTTTCTGGATTTCAGAATATCTGCTTAGAAATGAAATATCTTAGAGACAGGACCCAAGTCAAAATACAAATTTATTTCTGTTTCATATTTAGTTGATCCTCAAATCCTCAGGTTCTCCATGCTTGGATTCAATCAGCTGCATATTCAGCCAACCTCAGATTGAAAATACAGTGCTCAGGGACGTGGAGCCCCTGGATACTAAGAACTAGCTGTTTGTATCCTTAAGTTCCACAAGGCTGACTAAGCATCCTGGGATTTTGGTATGGGGGCAGTCCTGGAACCAATGCCCCAAGGGCACTGAGTATACTCTACACACATAGCCTGAAGGTAATTTTATACATTTTAAAAATAATTTTGTATATGAAACAAGTTTCAATTGGGGCCCGCCAACACATGAGATCAGATATGAAACTTTCCATTAGTGGTGTCACGTTGGTGCCCAGAAAGTTTGGTTCAGATTTTCATATTAGAAATGTTCAACCTGTAGTAGAGTCAGAACTCATGCAGGCAGCTGTTCTCACAAACCCCATCCTACCACCCTGGGTTAGGACTGAGGGCGGATGAGCTCTGGGGCTCAGCTCAGCCCGCATCCTCAGATGATGCCTCCCTAACACCAGGCGGGATCAACCAGATATTGGCCAAGGAGAAACCCAGGCTGTTGTCTTTCCCTCTTTCCAAAGCCTCACAAACTTCATGGAATCCCCCAATTTAACCTTTCTTTTGATGGGTCAATCCTTATACACAACTGGGATGGTTTTACATTGTATGACCAGAAGCCTTCTTTCAATCCACTTTTGATAGCTGCAAATGAACAACTGAGTCAGATCCTTAGGCCAACCAAAGTCTTCTGAACTTATGCCTCTGTTCCTCACACAGCCACCTGATTCCATTTGTTCTTTACACTCTTTCTCTTTGATCACACGTTATCCCAAACGCTGGGTAACCTTCCCAGAACTCTATTTTCATTACGTCATTCTTGGAACTTAAAATACCTCACCATTACCCAGAGGATTACATGTGAGTTCTTGAATCTGGCATCTGAGGAGCTCCATGACTTAGCCCAGCCTTGCCTGGCCCCCCCTCAGTCTCACAGGTTCTTTTCACGGCTGTCCTCCCCAGCAGGTCCATTCTCGTGTTAATGTCCACTTCCACAATCCATTCCCTTTTATGCCTACCAGGCTTTGCTCCTTGAATTCCTCTCCCTCTGCCTCTTCACCAGTCTCAGTGGTATCCTTTCTTACTGTCCCAGCTCAAGCCTCCCATCTCCCCGCAGCCCTTTCCAACAAAGCCTGCCAACAGAAAACTCTCAGTTCTTAAAACTCTGAGAAGGTAGTCTGGGATTATCTATCTTGTGACCAGTACTTCAGCTCTCCAAATAATGTATAAAGAATCTCAAGCACAGAGATCATGTCTATGAGATTCATTTTTCACAGTGCCAAGCACTGTGGTGCACTGAGAAACAAGACTTAGTCTCTATGGGTCTGAGGGTCACAAGTGAAATATGTATTAGGTTGGACCATATGAAATTGTTTTTGTAGAGCAAAATGGTCAAATATTGGCAATTTAATATGGTAAAAATAAAGACAATGATCGAATATGTAGTAAGATCAGGAGGGGAGGGGATGTAGGTGTTTTCATGTTCTGGTTGGTAAAGAGACAGGAGCAGATGCCTTCTATGGTCCCCAGGGTAGGGTGGCAGCAGGGAAAGGGATGGGCCCAGCTCCAGAGCCTTGTGGACTTGAGGGTACGAGCCAGGCTGCGGAAATCAGAATAAGCCAGGAGGGACAGTGAGGGACAGAGAAGATAGCCTAGGAGTACAGAGGAGAGATGGCAGCTCATGTTAGGATAGGGTCTGAGGCTTTTTGGGAAGGCAATGAAATCTGTGCTGAGTCATAATGATGAGTCATAATGATATGGAATTATACAGCAAGGCAAGGATATTCTAAATACAGACAGCATTTTTAAAAGGCATGGAGGTAAGAAAGAGCAGGCAGATGGCAGGAGCTATGGCTGAATTGGGTTCCCCCAAATTTATATGTTGGAGCCATGTCCCCCAGTACCTCAGAATATGACTGTCTTTGGAGACAGGGCAGTTGAGGGGTTCAAGGGGTGGTTAAATGAAAATGAGGCTGTCAGGGTGGGCCTATTCCAATGTGACTAGTGTCCTTTAGGAAAAGCAGATTAAGACATACAGAGAGACATAAGGGATGTGCACACACAGAGGAAAGGCCACGTGAGGACACAGCAAGAAGGTGGCTGTGACAATATGGAGTGTATATTTGGTTTTTGTCCTCGTTTCCTGTCATGTAATTCCTAAAATCCTCTAGGTCTTCACAATTATGCCTTTGTATGCTAATGAGTTGATGGGTGGCTGGCAGCCCTAGGTAGCTTCAGGGGGGGCTGGTCACCAGAAAGACCAAGGCAGCATTAGAGGGTTGGTACTTTCAGCCCCCATCCCCCAACCTCCCGGGAGAGGACAGGGGTAAAGGTCAAGTTGACCACCAAAGGCCAATGGTTTGATGAATCATGTGTGTATAACAAAATCTCCATGGAAACCCAAAAGGACAAGGTGAGGAGAGCTTCTGAACACAGGGAAGGGGGCACATCTGAGGAGAGAAGGGAAGCCCCACTCCCCTTCCCTCATCTCTTCACCTGTATGCTTTGTAACATCTTTATAATAAATGAGCAAATGTGAGTGTTTTCCTGAGTTCTGTGAGCTGAGCTAGCAAATTAATAAACCCAAAGCGCCAGTCATGGGAACCCCAATCTATAGCTGGCTGGTCAAAAGCACAGGGTGGACCACCCGGAGTGTGTGACTGGCGTCGGAGGTGGAGAGCAGTCTTACAGAACTGAGCCCTCACTCCGTGGGATCTGATGATCTGCACGGTGTCAGAATTAAACTGAATTAGAGGGCTCCCAGCTGGTGTCCACTACAGAAGTCACTGCTTGCTTGGTGTGTGGGGAAACCTTCCACGCGTTTGGTCACAGAAGTCTTCTGTGTTGATGGTTGCAGGGTGAGAGCAGACAAAAAACAGTTTGTTTTTTCTCCTCAGTGACTAAAAGGCAAGGACGAGGTCTCAGAAGAAACCAAATCGGTCAACACCTTGATCTGGGACTCCTGGCCTCCGGAACTGTGAGAAGATAAATTTCTCTTGGCCTTCGGCATCTTACCATGGCAGCCCAAGCTGACTACCACAGTAGGGGTCTCTGAGCTACCTGAAGGGTAAAGCAAAGAACAAGAGATGAGACGGGGGAACAGAGGTGACATGCAGGGACTTGAAGATTTTCCTGCAGGTGAGGGGAAGCTTTCGGAGGGTTTTAGCAAGGAGGTGGCAGAACCATGAGGTATTTGAAGGAGAGCTCTCTGGTGGCAGCGAGGAAGGGCAAGACGAGAAGCAGAAAACACTGTGGGGCTGTTGGACTGCTACGAGCAAGTGGCGAAGAGAGAGTGGTAGAAGGGGTGAAGAAGAGGGGCTGAATGGGGGAAAACCTTAGGAGATGAAATTGGTGGCAATGGCTCCCAGGGGAGGAGTGAAGGAGAGGCAGGAGCTGGAGCTCCCATGCTCCTACCCTGCTATGGGTGGATCTGTGCCCCCAGCGATGAGTTTAACACTACAGGAGGGGAGCAGATGAAGCGGGGTAGAGGGGATGACCAGTAAGAGATGCCTGTGGGGTGACCAGGAGAGATGTCAATCAGGAGTTAAGCATTCACAATTGATCTTTAGAGAGAGCAGGACTGCCAGTGGAGATTCAGGAGCCTTCTACTTAGAAGGGGTATGGCCAGCCATGTCCACACCCCACCCATGTGCACAGCAGCCTTTGGCATGCTCTCTGATACTCAGGGTTGGCCCTGAGGTTGTCTGGGCCTGTCTTTCCTGTGAACACACAGAAATGGAAGCACCTGGGACTGTACATTTTTCCAACCAATGAGATGAGTGCAGGGGCACATGCATTCTGTGGGGTCCACTGCCTGATGGAACAACTGAGGGTGACCCATGCTTCCTCCAGAGTAACCCTACACGACCTGGCCTGATGTCATGGCACCCTGGCTTGGCCTCCTCTTCTTCTCACTTCCATTTCCCTTCCCTTTCCACCTCCTGGGAACATATATTAGTCTCTTCCTGAATTGCCATAAAGAAATATGTGAGACTGGGTAATTTATAAAGAAAGAGGTTTAATTGGCTCATGGTTCCCCCAGGCTATATAGGAAACATGATGCTGGCATCCGCTCAGCTCCTGGGGAGGCCTCAGGAAACTTACAATTATGGCAGAAGGCAAAGGGGAAGGAGGACATCTTATGTGGCTGGGGTGGGAGGCAGAGTTGGTGGGGGAAGGTACCACACACTTTTGAACAACCAGAGCTCATGAGAACTTACTATTGTGACCACAGCACCAAGGGGGGATGGTGTTAAACCATGACAAACCACCTCTGTGATCCAATCACCTCCCCGCAGGCCCCACCTCCAACATTGGGGATTACAATTCAACATGAGATTTGGGTGGGGACACAGAGCCAAACCATATCAGAACATTTCCTAATAAATCTCTTTCCCCTATGCCTTGCATCAGGGTCTGCGCCTGGGGAATCCCACCTAAGATAGGGGTTTAGGTGAGACCTCTCTGGAAGGACGAGCAGCCGAGTGTGGAGGCCCCGAGGAAGACCAGCCCTGAAGACACAGGCGGGCAAAGGGCAGACCTCGAAGGAGATGGAGGAGGAATGGCAGAGGGGCAAGAAGAGTCAGGTGAGGGACTGCCACAAAAGCCAATGGCATAAACTTCCAGAAGAGCTATCAAACAGTACCAAACAAAACAGAGGAGTCTAATAAGATTAACTATAAAACTTGCTTCCAGAATCCGGTGACTGTCAGAGCACAATGAGCCAAGGAAAAAACAGTTTCCCCACACTGGTGAGAGCAGATAGCAGATTCCAGAGGACTGGGAGTTTTTAAAAGCTCTGGGAATGGAAACAAGTGTTTTGATAATAGATGAGGGTGCAGCATTTAAAGGAGAGATTATTAAGGATAGGAGAGACTGGGTGTGGTGGCTCGCACCAGCGGTCCCAGGTACTGGGGAGGCCGATGCGGCAGGATCACCTTAGCCTGGGAGGCAGAGGTTGCAGTCAGCTGAAACCATGCCACTAAACGCCAACTTGGTCAACAGAGCCAGATCCTACCCCAAAAAAAAAAAAAAAAAAAAAAAAAAGATAGGAGAAGTGTGGAGCATAGTTAGGGAAGGCTAAGGACAGAGGACAGGGGTAGTGACAGAGCCAGGTCCTGGTGGAGGAAGGCCTCCGGTGGCTGGTGCACTGGGCAGGGGCCCCGGGACAATTCCCTTTTGGAGCTCCCCCCACCAAAGCAGATGAAACTGAGATTTTCCTCTCTACTTACCAGACTCATTTTTGAAGTCTGCAAGCTTTCTATTTAAAAATAAGACGGTATGAATCAATAAAAATGTAGCTAATTAAATTCAGATATGAATGACATGTTAAAATATGAGGATATGCTGGGCTTGCATCAAGAGAATTATAAAGGACTGCCTGCCCTTCTTGGTAAGCAACAAGACCCCACCCAGGTAATCCCATAAAAGAGAAGGCTCCATGGTGCTCCAGCAGCACACAGAGGTAACTGGATGGTGATTCTAGGCTGAGTCACCATCGTCATGCCTGTGGGTGCCCGTGAAGGGACTACTGTCCTCCCTGAAAGGACGGGACGAATGCAGCCCACAGTCCAAAGTGATGAGTGCCTCATTTTCCCATTCTGTCTGGATCCTCTTCCCCTTCTTCCTCAAGGGGACAGGGTTCAGTTCTATGAAATTATGTCAAGGCACATGCACTTCCAGCTCTACCCTGAAACTAGCAATTCAACTTTAGCCGTATTAAGGAAGACAGAATGTCACTTGGGCATCTGAGAAGTCAGGGGTAGACATGAATGTAGATGCGTTTACAGGATCAAAAGAAGAACATGGCTGATGGCCTCAGTTTTCCCAGCAGAGCAGGAGGCAAGAAAAGGCAGGGGGAACGGGAAGGTCTGGAATAAACACTGACGGCCTGGAAGAAGGAAGCTGACCCAGGAAGAGTGAAAGGATTTATCTGTGGCCCATGTTAGAGGCTTCCAATCTTGAGAGAGAAGAGCAGCAGAGGAAGGTGAACCCGGGGGCTGGCAGCGAGTGTATGGCTGCACCCAGGACTCTCTGAGGAGGGCAGCTTTCCCACAAAGGCGGCTGCTGTCACTGAGAATACATGTGTGCCCACATGCGGGCAGAAAAGACTGCTGTGTTCTTTGGGGATTAGAAATAAAAATGTTGAGAAAAATGTTAGAGGTGAAAACTTCAAGTACATAGAGAAGGTTTACACACAGAACACTTAATTAAAAAGCCTTCCTATTTTAAGTAGAATGTACAATGCTTAGGCATCATACACATTCGCAGAACACTGGTGGCATACAGACTTTATTTTGGCTGTGGATAGGGTTACACACTTGGGGTTTTTCCCCTAGGACTAAGGGATGTTTTAGTGATCTAGGATTGAGGCATTCAGGAGTAAGGTTAGAGAAAGATGCCCGCATTTATCTGGCATTGTATTAAAGTGGAGGCAGCAGCTAAGATTAAGAGTTCCATAGACTCCTGCCTGTCAGCACCTGCTTAAAGCGATACATTTTAATGTTTTTCTCAGCAGGACCTTGACTTTAACAATGAATCCAGAAAAAAAGGGAAGTCATAATAAATCACAAACAATAAAAAGCAACAGAGATTCCTTCTGACCCTCCCACCTTAGCTCTTCCATCCCTGGGGCCTGTCGGAGTGTGCTAACTGGAAGTACTTAGGCAGAGGCTGCCAGAATCCAGCTGCATCCTGGAGACAGGAGGCATGGCGAGCCTTTTGGAAGCACCCGTGCATTTCTGGCAAGAGCCACCACTGCTGCACAGGTCAGGAGGGGACCTTGTAAGCAGGGACGAATGACAGGAGAAAGCAGAGCAGTGGCAGGACAGAAAGAAACACTGAAATCAGACTTTGCCTGGGGAACAGTTCTGCCCAGGGCCAGAGAGGAGAGGAATAGTCTGGGAGAGTCCCTGGGGTCTCCTGTGTGGGAAAGACATCTTTAATAATTAACAAATGAAAAAAGGCATGGAGTCATTCATGTGACCCCTAACATTTTGAAACTGAGCAAATCGCCTTGCTTCAGAGGCCTGTAGCCATATTACAGGCTCTCCAGCCAATGAAAGCTGAGAAGGCTAGGAAAACACAAGAAAACTGTAACAAATGACACAAGGAAGTCAACCTCAGACACATCTGTTGCCAAGGAAACACAACAAAGTCAATGTAATAAGCATCTGGGCTTGGTACGGTGGTTCACACCTGTAATTCCAGCGCTTTGGGAGGCCGAGGCAGGCGGATCACCTGAGGTCAGGAGTTTGAGACTGGTCTGGCCAACATGGTAAAACCCTGTCTCTACCAAAAATACAAAAATCAGCTGGGCTTGGTGGCACATGCCTATAGTCCCAGCTGCCTGGGATGCTGAGGTAAGAGAATCCCTTGAACCCAGGAGGCAGAGGTTGTAGTGAGCAGAGATCATGCCAGTGTACTCCAGCCTGGGTGACAGAGCAAGGCTCTGTCTCAAAAAAAAAAAAGAAAGAAAGAAAGAAAAAAAGATACATTTGGTGAGACCCGTGACTCAATGGATGCATGGAAGGCACAAATGGAAACCTGTTCTTATAAATTACTAAAATTAGTAAGTCAGAGGCAAACAAAATGTTAGTTTTCCTCTTCTCACTTTGTTAATACTCCACTATCTATAACCAACAGAATGTTGAGTTTTCCTTTTTCTCAGTATCTTTGAAAATAATAAGACACATACTTCACGTGTTAAAAGACAAAAGATGCTTGGACCAAGGATACTTTTTACCCTGACCTGTATGACCCTGAGTTCAAGATACTCACAGTTTTCTTTTTTTTTTTTTTTTACTGCAATTAAATACTCTCTCAGTTCCTTGAAGGCAGGAATATGGTATAGGGAAATGAGAAGAGTTTCAATCCCTGGGTTCAAATTCCTGTTCTCCTCTTTATCAGCTAGAGGAGGTTAGACACATTATTAAGTCTTTCTGAGCCTTGGGCCATTGAAGTAAAGATGTTAACCTACCAGCAAAGAGAGAAAGGACCGGCCACGGAGGCAGAGCGAACTCCGGAGAGCAAGACACACAGAAGCCGGCAGGAGAAAGTGCTTTAGAAGAAGCATTTTTAGGAGAGAGTGGTCAACCATGTTGAACCGTGCTGCAAAGATCTGAAGAGAAGTTTCCACTGTGTCTGCCAACACGTGGAAACCTATCAAGACACACACCAAGACTTTTAAATTGTTTTGGCCCATCATTTCAAGACCATGGGGCATCTTAAAAGGAAAAACAAGAGAGCATCCCAAGGTCTCATTGAAAACAAAATCTAAGAACATAATTTTTACAAGTCTCGTTCTTCCTTTTACTTAAAATAATTTCTAGGTTCTCTGTGTCCATTTAAGGGAGGATTCTAGGGGATGGGAGTAAACGAAACCTAGACTACATAATTCAGGGTAGGTTCAGAAACATTTCCTCCTCATTGTAAGCGCATCTGATAACAATATTTTCCTTACTGATGTGCAGTAAGCCTTTCAAATGCAGTCAATTCATGGTTAGCCTAAATTTAGGCAAACACAATTTCTGAATACTAAGACAAAGAAAAGCAAACGCCATAAAAAGCTGTCTAGCACGAAGGTCTAAAAATACTAGATTGTTCTCCAAACTTCACACACAAAGGAAAAGATCTTGGCCATCAGAGGCTGAGTTGACTCCATGGAAGCCAGAGATAAGGCCCCCCTCCTGTATAAACTGGCTTCCCAGGGTGCAGTCTAACTTCCAAGTTGGAAACACATTTCATCAAAACTCATATTAATTATGATGCCTCTACCCCCCACTTTAGGACTATGGTTATGTAAAACCAAAGGAATCAAAGGGTCTTAGAGACATGGAGAATAGAGATAACCCCTTGGCTGGAGGGACTGAACCTGTGAGAGGTGAAGGGATTTGCCCAGTGAAGCAGCTCACAGGTAAGCTCCCTACCTGAAAGCAGACCTCTCTGGCCCTCATCTCCCTCTGCTACCTTCCCAGTCCTGCTTCCTGAGGCAGCACAACCCCTCACTGGCTATACTCACTGGCTCTGTCCACTTGGGCCTGGCTTCCTTTTCCACCAGCCAGGTAGTCCCACTTCTCTTTCTTTCACCCCTCTTCACCCCCCAGGCAGCATCCAACACCAGCTACTCCCACCTGCTTCCCTTGGCTTCTTTTCTGGCTTCCATGGCCCTGGTGCCCTGGTTTTCTCTGGGGAAACACATGATGGTTTCCCCAGAATTCTTTGTTGGCTCCCCTTCTTCCTCCTGACCTCTTCTCTCACTTTCCCCTCTCCCTGGGGATTTCACTGTGTTCATGATTTAAAGGGTTTTATAGGCTGAATGTCCCAGTCTCTCCAATGAGCTCCTGACTTGCAGTCTCCAAAGTTCATAATATTAAATATCTGCTGGTCACCACAAACAACACATGCAAAGCTGGAAACGTTATTTTCCTTCCAAGCTCCTCCCCATGTCTTTACCATCACATAAATGGGATCACCATTTACCCAACTGCTCGACTCAAAAACCTCAAAGTCATTCTGGACACACTCATTTTCCTCTGCTCCACATTCAATCATCCAAAGACCTGCCAGTTCCATGGCCAAAACACATCTCAAATAGATCTGCTTCTGGTGTCCGGGCGTGGTGGCTCACGCCTGTAATCCCAGCACTTTGGGAGGCCAAGGCGGGTGGATCACGAGGTCAAGAGATCGAGACCATCCTGGTCAACATGGTGAAACCCTGTCTCTACTAAAAATACAAAAAAACTAGCTGGGTGTGGTGATGCGTGCCTATAATCCCAGCTACTCCGGAGGCTGAGGCAGGAGAATTGCTTGAACCCAGGAGGCGGAGGTTGCAGTGAGCCGAGATTGTGCCACTGCACTCCAGCCTGGGTAACAAGAGCAAAACTCCATCTCAAAAAAAAAAAAAAAAAAGATCTGCTTCTTGCATCTGTCACTGCCTCCCCAGGGCCTCTTGTGTGGACCACTGCAACACTCCAGCCGTCCTCCTGGCTTTCTGTCAGCTGCCTGCCGTGCTCTCCACATAGCAGCAGAGCAGCACTGTACACACTAGGCAGATCATGCCACCTTCCTGCTGAAGGTCCTGGAGCAGCTTCTGCAAAACTTGGAGAAAGGTTCGTGTGACCTGGCTTCTGCCTACCTCTCTTGGCCCTGCCCTCGGCCCTCTTTCCAGCCACACTGCCCTTCTTTCTGTCCTCAAGGCACACTAAGGCCTTTCCTGCCTCAGGCAGGCTATGGACAAGGCAGGTCATGTTCAGAGAGAAATTCCCCCACCTCCTTACTTGCTGCCCTCCAGTTAGCATGGACAGCACTGAGTGGTCTGCTCACAACGCTGCGAACCACCTGTGACCGGCCGGTACATGCGGCCGTGTCCCTGCTAAGTGGAAGCTCCTTGACAGCAGGGCCATGTCCACATTGGCCATAGGGGTAGCTGTCCTGCCTGGCTCAGTCAGCATTGGTCTAGGGAACAGACGCAGGAACAGCGGCTTTGGGGCGGGAACACAGGTCTCCTGGCTCCTGGCCCGCTGCACTTCCCTCTGCTAGATCTGCCTTTCCGAAACAATGGATGAGTCAACTTGGGAGGCCGCCTTAGCGTGCAAGCACAGGGAACTTTGCCGTGGGAAGGGTGCAGCCTGCCACACCTGACATTCTGCTGTGCTGCACAAAAGCCCCAGCCAGCTCCCTCCCTGGGGTGCATTTACATTAGCCTTCAGTCAGGCGGAGTGGGGGTGCTCGTTTAAAAACAAACCACAACAGCAGATCCATCCAAGGCGGGCCTCTGCCCAGGAAGGTTGAGGGGCCTTCTGGGTAGCCATCTAAGAACGGGCGAGGAGAGAGGCAGTTCCTGGATGGCTGTCCCTCCCCACCTGTTGGATGGCAGGTTTCAAGCACCTGAGTCTAGTCAAGAAGGGGTGGATGGAGGCTTCTATTGCCATGCGACCACAGTGCTCCCACAGCCTAGGCACCAGCTTTCAGATAACCCTTTGGCAAAGAAAAGGAGCAAAGCAGAGAGGCACAAACATGGAAAATGGCACGAAATAATGGCAGGAAATAATCTTGCACACGCCACAAGCCACAGTCTACAAACAAAATTCAGGAGCCGGCTGTGGAATCCTGCTGCAGGGGAGAGCAGCACAGGCTTCCTGCTGGGCTACAGTGGAAACAAAAGCCCCATTGACACACACATCTGTGACCACTAAACACTTAGAAATCAATATTTTCCTAAAGATTTTTCCCCCTTTGGCTTTGTAGGGTTACTGTCTGCCAGGCTGCCAAACCCCAAGTCTCACCACGTCCACAGCCACCACATGAAGTGACTATTAGGACTTCAAATGAAGGACCTGACCCCGGAAATGGCCCCATGCTAGTTTTTTCCCAAACAGAGTCACCAGAAAAATGTCAGAAGGCAAATCAAAATGCACACTCTGAAAGACTTAGAACATAACCATCACATCAGGGGGGAGAAGGAGCACACCCCAACTTGATTTAAAAAGGAAACACAGCAGATGTAGTCAGTTGGCCGGGAGGTGACTTGAAGGAAAGAGGAAGGGATGGAGCCTCACCTTAACACCTGCATCTCCTCCGGGGAGCACCGCATCTCGTCCTGGAGGCGACGCCAGCGCAGGCAAGCCCTCAGCTCCTGTTGCTCCCGGGCCTCACGGGGGTCCAGCTGCTTAGCCACAGACGCAGACACACATGTGCACAAAACACAGTCACCGTTGTGGTCCTGGTGAAATGGCTCGCTTTGTTTCAGTGGGGATGACATAGCCTGCCCTGCTCTCACCTTGCTCCCATCAGAAACCTAAGGGCCGCCAGAGCCCAGTGCCTAAAACAAAAAATCCACCGTGCAGGCTCGCTTGTGCTGCTGGTGGTGGAGCTGGGCCTGCTGTTTGGCGGAGGTCGCCTTGCTCTGGAACCCACTTATCCCCCTGACACACACCTGGTCTGGAGACAGTGGGCTTCCCTTGGGCCATTTCCACTTTGATCTCATCCAGTCCTTTTTTCCTGCTTTGTCTTTCTGCACAGGGTGGGGAAGGCCCCACCGCTCACCTGCGATTTTCGGCAGCCCTCAATTTTGTTAAGGACTGTTTCCAGTGGGGCCTGCTAATGCAGCCCAGATGATTCTGTGTGCACGTCACTAGAAGACGTGCTGCCTGGACTCACTCTAGGGGAGGGGAGGCCGTCACACTCTGCCCTACTGAGTCAGAACCAGCTGCTGTCCCACGGTGTGCTCACCAAGCCACATGGCCCAGACCTCTGTGAGGGAGAGCAGCACAGCACCCACTGGGGAGGGAGACATCTATTCACGGGTGTTTCTGGAAATCAAAGGTTCCTTATAACTCATTCAACAGATATTTACTGAGTCTCTGCCTGGCCCTGGGGATGTTGCAGACAGGGCCTGGGAGAGCAGCCAACGGAGGGAGAGATGGGGGAGGAATACTAACATCAGAGAGCAGGTGATGGGAGAGATGAAGGAAGAACCTAGATGCCCCTTTGCCCACTAGGGCTTCCTGAGGAGGTGGTGGTGACAGTGCTGGTCCTCAGGGAAGCAGGAGTCGGCTGGGGAGGAGGAATTTCAGGAAGAGAGAAAGCATTTGCAAGGCACATGGGGCCAGGCAGATGTGTGACGTGCTTAGAGAAGGCAAGGGACGTGGTCAAGCCCAGAGCAGACTATCATTCCGGGAGGGAGCGAGGGCCAGGGAAGCTGGCCGAGGCCACTCGATCCTCAGACCCCATGTGCCTGCTGTTATGGACAAAACTATGTCTCCGCAAAATAGACGTCTTGAAGGCCTGACCCTGGTGTGTCTGTATTTGGAGATAGGGCCTTCAAGGAGGTCATTAAGGTTAAATAAGTCATGAGTTGGGCCCTAATCCTATAGGGCTGGTGTTCATATAAGAAGAGGGAGAGGCAACAGATGTCTTTCTGTCCGCAAGCACAGAGGAGGGGCCATGTGAGAACACAGAGAAAAAGTAGCCGGTGACTGTCTACAAGCCAGGAAGACAGAGGGCCCTCAGCAGAAACCAACCCTGTTGGCACCTTGGTCTTGGACTTCCAGCCTCCAGAACTGTGAGAAATAAATGTCTGTTGTTTAAGCCTCCCAGTCTCTGGTATTTATTATGGCAGTCCAAGTAGACTAATATGTCTGTGAAGGCATTTAGACTTTCTCTAGGTTGATGACAAGTTATACCATCCAACCTTGCGACTGACTCGATTCATGAATCCCTGTGGTGCCTCTCTGAGTGGATGGTAGTCTCCATGTCCTTCTTGGGATTTCACATGCCGCCCACCGCCCCACCACGCCCCACCCCTGGCTCCTATCACTCAGTGCTGCAGAGCGCAGTCTACCAGGCGGCAAAGTGACCCCGGTGACCGCCGCCACCCTCATGGGGCCTGCTGGCCAGGAGCAGCCCAGGAGGTGGCATACCCACCCCTGCCCCACAGGGCACTCCCCTACTCCCTAGAAGGTCTGAGGCAGGCACTCGCCAGGGCCAGCAACAGCCTCAGTCTCACCCTTCAAGGGAGAGGTCTCCCTGGCAGACGTGCTCTGGAAATGTCTCAAACTTTGTGCTGGAATCTAAAATGACCATTTTGCCTCAGGGGTGTTCATGTTTTTGCATCTCAAAGATTTACTGAACACACTTCCAAGGATGATGAGGGGGCTGACCCTTAACATGTTAAAGGAAAGGAGTGACAGAGAAAGCCTAGCTCCTGCTGTCCCTTTAGGCTCACAGCCAAACCACCACCTCCACAAAGGCTTTCTGGACCCACCCAGACCTGTCCTCCCCTACCTGGGAACTCAGGATATTTGGTATTCACTTCTTTTAGCAAACTTATCAGTCAAGAGGCAGGATCAAGCCAGCAGACTAAGGAGTGGCCTCCTAGAAACCTAGGCAAAGAAAAGGGTCAAGGAGGGGCACTCTTTGGGGGAGGCAGGAGATAAAAGAAAGAGGTGTCATGACCAGACGCCTGAAATGCACTACAATTGCCAGGACCAGCGCAAACTTGATAGTCTCAGAAGGGATGCACTCCAGGGAAGAGACGGCGATAGAGGCACCCCCTGCTGAGTGTCTGTGTACAAGGCAGAGGGAAACATAAAGAGGAAGGGAACAGAGATTTCTTGCACACTCTCCACATGTCAGGCGCTGTGCTAAGCTCATTCACACCTGATCCCATTCACCCTGCAAGCCTCAGCATTGTTGTATCCATTCTACAAATAGGGAAACAGAGGCCTGGGGAGGCGACCTAACCTACCTATACTCGCAGAGCCGGTAAACGGCAGGGCCGGGACTGGCAGTCTGTCTGACTCAGAGCCTGGCACCTTTCCTGTGTCTACCATGTGGCCTCTCCTCAAAGGACTCCGTGTGGCAGGAGACACTGATGTGCACACTGCTGGGTCCACGGCCAGGGTGTGAAAAGCAAAACCCAGCTCCAGTATAAATAGCAGTCATAGTCCAGATGTGAGGACAAGGAAATGACATAGAAGGAAAAGGAAAAAAAAAAAATGAGGAAA
Source organism: Sapajus apella (assembly GCF_009761245.1). Taxonomy (NCBI): domain Eukaryota; kingdom Metazoa; phylum Chordata; class Mammalia; order Primates; family Cebidae; genus Sapajus; species Sapajus apella. Next base: position 630,927 of record NW_022437098.1, on the reverse strand, counting down.
CAGGTAAGCACCAAGTACTGTGAGAACCCACAGTGTATAGGTGGCTAGTGCTGAACTGTGAGTCGGGTCATCAGTCTGGGCTATCTAGAGATGGTGACCTCCAGCTGCCTAGCGAAAATTAAGTAAGATTTCAACAAAGGACCTTGAACAAAATCATGCAGGTATACACAAACTTGGGAATTCTGGAAAATACCAAACAGTCCAGTGTCTAAGCGGCAGAGATGACAGAGGAAAAAAAGTGACCCAAATATTAGGAGCTTGAAAGTGAGCACAGAGCAGTTTAGTTGCTCCTTATCCTCATTAGAACTGGTGGCCAGGCCGGGCACGGTGGCTCACACTGGTAATTCTAGCACTCTGGGAGGCCCAGGGGGGTGGATCACCTGAGGTCGGGTGTCCAAGACCAGCCTGACCAACATGAAGAAACCCCATCTCTACCAAAAATACAAAAAAATTAGCCACGCGTGGTTGCGCATGCCTGTAATCCCAGCTACTCAGGAGACTGAGGCAGGAGAATAGCTTGAACCCAGGAGGCGGAGGTTGCACTGAGCCGAGATCATGCCACTGCACTCCAGCCTGGGTGACAAGTGCAAAACTCCGTCTCAAAAAAAAAAAAGAGCTGGCGGCCAATGTTTTAAGATAGAAGTTGCAAACTGGTGGCATGTGCACCATCTCTGGCTTCTGGGTATGGTTGTCTCGCGTGGTATTTTTTAATAATTAGTAAACTTCACATAAAAATCCAGATTTATAAATTACCTTAAAAAGCTAATAGTCGCCTGTAATCCCAGCACTTTGGGAGGCCGAGGTGGATGGATCACGAGGTCAAGAGATCGAGACCATCCTGGTCAACATGGTGAAACCCCGTCTCTACTAAAAATACAAAAAATCAGCTGGGCATGGTGGCGCGTGCCTGTAATCCCAGCTACTCAGGAGGCTGGGGCAGGAGAATTGCCTGAACCCAGGAGGCAGAGGTTGCGGTGAGCCGAGATCGCGCCATTGCACTCCAGCCTGGGTAACAAGAGCGAAACTCCGTCTCCAAAAAAAAAAAAAAAAAAAGCTAATAGCATAGGTTATATTGGGCCCTCCTCCCTTCACCATGACAATGGGTTAGAGCTGAGTAGCAGCAGTCAGTTTGCCATAGTCCTCACCATTCCCTAATCTATACCACCCCTGCTTCGTTCTTCATTCATTACTTACGAGCAGACATCTGAGATGACTCTGGATTTATGTTTTGCTCTCTTTATTTCAAACATGCACACACACATACACAATGCACACACACGCATCACCACAATTACAACCACAAAGAAGTGCTTGAGTATGCCATAGCATGACCTTTTCTTCACACCTCTGCTCAAATATCTCCTTCATCAGAGAGGCCTTCTCTTGCTACCTTCTAAAATAGAATCCACTGCCCCTCTATGGGGCTCATTTTTCTTCATGGTACTCCACCACTTGACCCATTTCTGATTCACTTGTTTGTCTGCTCTCTCTCCCATCTCTAGACTGTAAATCCTGTGGGGAGAAAGGGCTTCCCTCTCTTGTTTATGCAGCCATCTCCCCAGCAAAATCTGTGTCTCCTGCATAGTAGGCCCTCAGTCCATAGGTGCTGAATGAATGAATGCCTAGAAACAGAATTTGACTCTGGATAGTGAAATGCTTAGGGTCACTTTAACCCACCTGCTGTGCCGCAGCCCAAAACACATCCTCCAAGTGAGTGGCGAAGCCTTCACTCAGCCACTCCTCCGTCCAGTCGCGGGCCCCGATGGCTAGGCCAAACCAGGCGTGGGCAATTTCATGGCAGAGGCGGGTCCCACAGAGATGGCTCCTTCCTGTCAAGATGCTCTGAGAGAGGAACATGATGTGTGGGCTGTGGATAATGGGGGAGAAAATGCACAGTGTCTTGTTAGAGCCTGTCCTCGTGGCCACCCCATGGGGCAGCGTGCCTAGCCTGGTGAGCCTGTTATTATCGTGTGCAAGCCAGATCATGACTGATAGGCTTGCGGCTCAGATGCTTTCAGACATAAATAAAGTGGCAGTTTATGTTTGTGGCTACAGTCCAGGTGGCCGTTTCTGCCAAGCAGTTGTCTCCGTCATCAAACGGCTATTACCTGTAATGAGTAACCTGCACCAAAGTTTTACACTCAGAAAAAAATTACAAGGCAATGGAAGCATTTGCTCTGAAATCTGGACTCTCTAAAAGAAGAGCAGGTGTGACCGTGTGAAGCCCACATGCTGTCGGGAGCGTGATCAAAGAAGACCCTTCAGCCAAACATCTGAGCAGCTTACAAACAAATTGAGAAGTCATGCAGAAGGACAGAAAAAAACAAGAAGAACGGAGCAAAAATGTTTCCATTCCACATGAGAGCTGGCTATGATGTTAACAAACGAGCAGGTGCCGGGGATGGGTGAGGTTTCCAGGAGGCCCGAATAAAGGGCGAGCCCGTGTAATGCCAAGCTTTCCATCGTATCTGCAGGTGCTTATGGACCCACATGACAGAACAAAATCGTGCTGAGAGAGAGAAAGAAGGCAGGGAGTCAACCCACCCAGGTGTGCAAACGGCCCCAGGACTGGCACCAGACAGGAAGATTTATCTAATCTCATTTTCCATACCTGTGTTAAAACCCAAAATACCACCATTAAAACTGCACAGATGAAATGGGAAGCAGAGGAGCTGACGAAAGAAAAGACCCATCAAATACCTTCCATGCCTCCCCCTTCAAGCAATTATCTTTTCCAGGACTTGTTTACAGTCTTCCTAACGAAGAATTTGCTCTTAAAAAAATCTCCCCTCCATCAGTTGAACAAAAACAGTTGTGAAACCTTCCAAATTAGGAAACTGTACACACGGGTTCCTCCTTTCAAAAGTCATTTGTTTGCCATCATGTCGGCTCAGCACAAGCCAAGATGCTCGCAGGTTTCTCTTCCACTCCCACAGTCCCCATTAGAGAAAACCCCACCCAGAGTTCCCTTACACAACATCACCCATTCAGCTCAGAGAGCTCAACTGCAATCGTGGTAGTCATGTCTGCCAAAACAGACAGCTTTCATGTGAAGTAATAACAGGGCAGGCATGCAAATGAAGAAGCGTCTGCCAGGTGCTCCGCAGAGGGCACTAGAAACCCCAGAAATTATAAGCGGAGTTGGGGCACTCAGGACAAAGTGGTGCAATGCAACAGGCACCAACAGTATTGTTCAGAGCACTAACTCAGGGGGAAAAAAAAGGACAAGGAAGGAAGGAACTGGGAGACACAGGAACCAAACTCCCCTAACTGAGAAAGTCACCCCGTGAAGACAAGCCGTGCAACCTGGCGTTTTCAATGGCTCTGGCATGAGCAATGCTACAAAGAAAAGCCACAGAAATGTACCAAGTAAATAACATTCCAGACATACTGCTGGCAGCCGTTCACCCTTTGGGCTAAAACAAAACAGAAGGAACTTCAGGCCTTATAAACAGGCTCGAGGACAAGCTTGCATGGGCAGGGTCTGCAGCCAGAGAGACAGACGTGCCGGTCCTTACAGAGACTGGAGGGCGGACTCCGGCCAGGACACTTCCACAAGCAAATGGCTGCGAAATCGCTGAGACTATTCATGAAGAAAAAGCCTCCAGTGTCTGGGGACCTGCCTGCTGTCTGTCCCAGTGTGGAAGCCTCGCCGGGGGCCCATTTATGCAGACAGAAAAGCCTGTGAGGGCCTGAAGGAATGCACAATAGCAGCCATGTGGGGGGTGGCACTTCTTTCTCCCACCCTTTCATTTTTTCCGCTTGAGGAGTCCTTGTCGTCTGCCCCAGACTCCTTCCCCACCCTCCAGTGTTCTGGAGACACCTCCCTGGCCTCATTGCATCTTGCTGTGTTTGGGACAGGGCTCAGTATTGCCAGAATTCCACCTATACTTCCCCTTCCCCTCCTCCATCCTTTCTTCTGAGCCGGGGATAAAGTACTTCCTACTGTCCTCTGAGGGAGGCCAAGCCTGAACATCCTCGTGATTCAGAAAGAAGGGCATCTTAACCGTGTAAATGACGGCACTCTGTGCAGAAAACATGACCTTCTCCCTGAAAAGCAGATTTCCTGCTGGGAAACCGAATGGAAAGCCTCCGGGGCCTGTCTGGCCCTCTCAGGTTGAGTTTGACTTATTGGATACTTTGGGGCTATTTCCCTTTGAAGGAAATGGCTTCTTTTTAAAACTAAACCAAAAACATAGAGTAAGGTTTTGATAAACTTTCTCAAAGGCTGTTGACAAAATTCTCACATAAAAGGACCAACAGCATGCTCTTTCAAGGAGAATTTCCTTCCCTCCCTTAGACCCTAAATGTCTGAATTTCTCATGTTAAGTAGACTTTTTTAACCTCATCTTTTTCTTAGACTGCTTTTCTTCAACAGTGAGTGAAGAAAGGTCTAGTTCATTCTCTTTAGCTCACTTCAAGGAATTAGCTCACTTCAAGGAAAAATACTAAGTATTTGTTTTCCAACAGATAATCTACCTCATGTCCACCTTCAAAACAGGATGGACCTGTAGGATGCTGCGCTCCTACATCAGCCTGGGTCCACGGGGCCAGCCCGGCTCCCCCTCATCCCCCACTCTCAGGACTGTCCTCACGGTCTGAGCCAGCCTGCCGGCGATCAGTCTTCCCCCTGACAAGGCGCACTGGAAAGCTGTTTCTTTTTTTTCCCCTGAAAGGGTCTGTGTCAACTGCCTCTACACATGCCAGACTGTCGATTCATCACCATTACAGAGACTGGAAGATAATCACTTCAATGATATCTTCAACCTAAAAACGTTTCTTTCATGTTTTTTTTTGAAATCATAGTTTATTATTTTTCCCAAATAAGAGATGGGTAGGAAGTGATATTTCAAATCTCAAAAAGCACAAGCCCTCTTGCTTCGACTCCCCACCATAAATTCTTTTTGGCTCCAAGTGGTGGAGGAGGAGGAGGTGGCAGGCAGGCGGTGGCTTGCAGCCATAATCCCCGTGTTGTCATTCCTCCCCAGGAGACCACCACCTCTGGGGCCGCCTCCCCCTGCAGAGGCCAAGCGTATTGCATGTCTGCTGCCTTGCCCCTCGAGATTAAAAATATCATGTCTGGTCTGAAAACAGCTTCTCAAGGCTGTTCCTGAATGGTACCTACCCACCCAGATTAGAAGGCTGCATCTGGTAATCTAAAACATGTTTCTAGCAGAGGAGGAAGGAGGGTCTTCATTACTCCCAGGAGCTGCTCCCATCCTTCAGGAGGAATTCAATTTGGAGTGGAAATGGAGAATTTCATCAGATCTTAAGTAGGAGCTGCAGTTTGATTTATTTCTGCTTTTTCCATGGAGCCCTGACCAGCATGGCCCATCTTGCTATGGAGGCAGCGACCCAGCACTCAGAGGCCCCCAGTAGATGCTGCTGCCACAGCAGGTCCCAGCAGGGTGCAGGGGTAGAACCCAGAGGACAGGAAATTGCTTACGATTAAGGACAAGAAGAGCCTCCAGGCCACCCTCCCATTTTACGGGAGCAGACCCCAACTCCCCTCACAGAGAGCAAGTTTACTTTTCTTTTCTTTTCTTTTTTGAGATGGAATTTCACTCTTGTGCCCAGGCTGGAGTGCCATTGCAATCTCAGCTCACCGCAAACTCCTCCTCCCGGGTTCAAGCGATTCTCCTGCCTCAGTCTCCCGAGTAGCTGGGATTATAGGCATGCACCACCACACCCAGCTTATTTGTATTTTTTAGTAGAGATGGGTTTCTCCATGTTGGTCAGGCTGGTCTGGAACTCCCGACCTCAGGTGACCTGCCCGCCTTGGCCTCCCACAGTGCTGGGATTACAGGTATGAGCCACCACATCTGGCTGCAAGTTTACTGTTCACACAGATTCACACGCTTCTCACAATTTCAACAGTATGTGCAGCCCAATATCCCCTGATAGAGATGATGGAAGACCCCAGGGAGGGGGGAACCAGGCTTGTTTCCCTCTAAGGTCCAGCAGGATTGTTTTAAGGGTCTTACAATCATGCGCAACAGCTTCTGCTTGTGTGACTTGATTACTTGCTAATTTAAACTAGACAACTGAAACATAGACTCATAGTAGCCTGGGGACATCCCTTTCAGGAGGGACAACTGTCGTACACCCCTCTTTGGTTCATAGCCTGTCTTCTCTTTCCTCCATCAGGTGTGAAGTGATGTATGTCAACACTCTCACCAATGCATTTACAGACCGAACCCTCAGCCCCTGCCCCTTCTTCTAAATGAAATTCCTTAGTCCCCCTCTCCTGAATGCAGTCTAATGTAGGGGATGCTTCTGTAGTCCTGAAGGCAAAGGGGGAGAGGGGCCAGACAGGCAGGCGGGACCCTCCTTCCTCGACTGCCGGGGAGGGACTCGACGTCATCTGCTTTTCTCATCTGGCACCCACCCGACTGCAGTGTGTAATATTTAAACAGGAGGAGATGATGGGATAGTCTTTTGGGGATATAGGATCTTCAGTCGCCTGAAGTGGAAGCCAGTTCCGAAAACTTGCTACATCTGATCAATGTGTATAGAGATCTGGGTTTGAAAGAAAAACCTAATGTTAGTAGAAGCATTTACTTAAGTATCCTGGGCCAGGCGCGGTGGCTCACGCCTACAATCCCAGCACCTTGGGAGGCTGAGGCAGGTGGATCACGAGGTCAAGAGATCGAGACCATCCTGGTCAACATGGTGAAACCCCGTCTCTACTAAAAATACAAAAAATTAGCTGGGCATGGTGGTGCGTGCCTGTAATCCCAGCTACTCAGGAGGCTGAGGCAGGAGAATTGCCTGAACCCAGGAGGCAGAGGTTGCGGTGAGCTGAGATCGCGCCATTGCACTCCAGCCTGGGTAACATGAGTGAAACTCTGTCTCAAAAAAAAAAAAAAAAAAAAAAATACAAGAATTAGCTGGGCATGGTGGTGCATGCCTGTAGTCCCAGCTACTCGGGAGGCTGAGGCAGGAGAATTGCTTGAACCCAGGAGGCGGAGGTTGTGGTGAGCTGAGATTGCACCATTGCATTCCAGCCTGGGTAACAAGAGTGAAACTCCGTCTTAAAAAAAAAAATTCTGAAAAAAAGTAGATGATAAAACATCCATTCGTTTGCCTGAATGAATGTTGACTCAAATGTGACTAAGGCAGAGAGACTGTGGAAAGCCCCAGGGCCACATTCGTGATTCTTGTACCTGGAAGAATTCTTGTATCTCCTCCTTCTAAAGACTCGCTGCTGAGTGCTTGCCACGTGCCAGGCACTGTATTTTACGCATGCCATCTCATCGCTCTACGCCACAACCTCGGGAAGTTATTATTAGATTTTATTATCTCATTTTACACATGAAGAAAGTAGGGTACAGAGAGGCAGACTGACCAGCCCAAGGTCACACAGCTGGGAAGCAATGGAGCCAGGACTGGAGGTCACAGTCTTGACTCTAAAGCCTCACCCTGCCCCACTCTGCCCCACTCTGCCCGGGGTCACTGGGTTTAGACCCGTGGCTTCTGGGCTCCAGTTCCTCTGTGCCAGCTCAAGCCCACGAGCTTAGTGATCATTACTCTCCCAGGAGTTCTGTCTTCAGGAGGCACCAACAGGACACTATCAGCCACGTCCTGAGACTTCTGTTTCCTCAATCTACATCACAGCCAGGACTGGCCCACAGTGAGCAGGCCTCTTCCTGGTGAGAGAAAGTTAGGAAAAGAAGGGTACAGAGGCCAAAGGGGGGCATTACTATTCCATTGCTGATGCTCCTGAAGAGCAGTGCCTAGTTCCTCATAACTGCGCCCTACACTGGGAGTCCCCAGTGGGCCGCAGGGGCATGCATTAGAAAAGCCCTTACAGAGGCGCTTAGGTCTGTCCCCAGGAGGGCAACACCTCTCCCTGGTCTCCACCTTGCAACCGCTCACCTGCTTTTGCTAAAGCCTGGTATTCTTTTCAAGAAGACATGGTTTAAAGCAAGTCACAAATTCAAAGGGCTACCGGAGAGAAGAAGATAACAACATTAGGGCTGTAGAGAATGAGATGGGGAAACAGATGTAAAAGATGAGGGCAGCAGGCAAGGAAAGCAGCAGAGAAAGTGGGTGGGGAGCAGAGGAGGAAATGAAGATGGAGATGAAGGAAGCAGAAAGATGAGGAAAGAATAGAAGAAGGAAGTGCATTAGAGAAGAGGCCGACAGGCTAAGGGAAGCAAATACGGGGGACAAACGGCAACAGAGAAAGTAGGAAGGACAGACAACAAAGGAAGGATGCAGAAGACAAGCTGGGGAGGCGGCTAACGAGATGAAGGAGGGAGAAATTGAGGTTAGGGACGTGGCAGTGACACTACAGGGAGTGGGCAGCTATGTCAGGGAAGCAAACGTTTGCAAACACTGTGCCAAGGCTAGGAGCTCCGGCTTTACAATCTGGTTTAAATGCTAAGTGCTCTTGGCCAGGCACGGTGGCTCACGCCTGTAATCCCAGCACTTAAGGGAGGCCGAGGCGGGTGGATCACGAGGTCAAGAGATCGAGACCATCCTGGCCAACATGGTGAAACCCCATCTCTACTAAAACTACAAAACATTAGCTGGGCATGGTGGCGCATGCCTGTAGTCCCAGCTACTCAGGAGGCTGAGGCAGGAGAATTGCCTGAACCCAGGAGGCGGAGGTTGCGGTGAGCCGAGATCGCGCCATTGCACTCCAGCCTGGGTAACAAGAGCGAAACTCCGACTCAAAAAAAAAAAAAAAAAAAAAAATTCTAAGTGCTCTTAAGAGGAGGCTTCCAGTTTCCTGTCATACGGACATGTAAATGATGGATACCTGGATCCTTTCAGGGTTCATGGTGGGTGCTCATGGAGGGCAGGGAAGGCTCCAAAGCAGAGCACAGACGACACTGAGGAGGAGAGCGGCATGAGGGCGAAAGCGGAGGCGGGGACACAAAACATTGTGGCCAGCTTCACCACTGAATTTATTCAAGTGTACTTAGAATTCAATTGGTGAGGAAGGCATTCATTGTTCAGCGTTAGCTGTGGCCTATTGCTAGTGGAAAAAACAACAGCACAGCAACAGCAAAACATGAAGACCATGTTGACTCTACAAACACAGAGACCACCTCTGGCTCAGTGGCAGCTCTGCAGACCATACAGCGGGCTCAGCTACCGACCATCGGAGCAGTGGACATATCGCTTCTGACCCCCGGAGACACATCCCAAGAGAGCGCTGTGGAGACCTCGGTCCTGCACATAGAACAGGGTGGCACTGCGGCCTGACTCTCAGGAGCCGGCAACGCCTGCCTCGGCTGCTCTGCCTCAGCCTGGGGTTGGGGGCAGGGGCTGGTTCTGGTGGTTATGGTCATCCAAAAAGCTGCATGTGAAACTCTCAGGCTTTAAAGCTAAAGAATCAGGGGCAGAAACAGTATTTTATTCAGTTTGTCAACTAGATTTGGACTCCTTTCCCTCTCTGAATCTGATAGTATATGTTCTGCCTTAAACATTCTGGAATCTCATAGATGAGAGCAAAAAAGTTGCTTTTGAAGTTACTGAAGATTCTATCTATACATTAAGTTACACATTTTGGAGACTATACATTTTGGTTATCAGGGACACACCCATACCCACACTATATGAGCAAATATTTGTTGTAACTGAACATGTCTTTGAATCATCTATCAATTGCTTATGAAATGAAAGCTGTGTATTTTCTGCAGGATCTGGGGAACTCTTCTAGTAAGTAAGTATTAAAGTGAGTAACCAATTAAAACATGTTGGCAGCCTCACCGGAGCGTGCAGATGACAAAATGTGATTCCACTCCCTTACCTCCCCATCCTCCCAAATCAGGGCGATGATGTTTGTTCCCATAAAAAGAGCTAATAAAATTAGCCTCCACTGGGATACAGGGAAAATCTTTATTTAATAAAATAATGTGTTTTGCTCCATTCCCAGAACAGCAATATAATGGCACCACTGAGAGCCATAATAGCTCATCCTGGTGGTTTTCATGGCGCGCACAAGTCTGTCATGTGTGGCGGTGTGGAGGCCTGGTGGGCTGCTTCACGGAGGGACATGTTGGGGCAGCTTGCAGCCACTCGGCAAGGACAGTTCGGAGACTGCTTTCCTTTGAAATAACTCTTTGGGTCCACAACTCAAATCGTCCCACGTTCCTTGTCTGGAAAAGTTGTGGGGATTTCCCAAAGTGTACTCAGAATTTAACTGGTAAGGAAGGCATTCGCTGTTTCCCCAACTGACAGCAAGAATGCAAGCCCTAGTCAGGCCCTCTGTGAATCCGAAAATCCAAGACAGGGTCAGGAAGCTGTTGGCTGGGCTGGCGAAAGCAGACATGAAGTAGCAAGGCTGGTCTGTACAACAAGAGGTCTGAGCCCAACAGAGGCACTGCCAGCCGACAGAGTTCAGGCAGCAGGACCTCGGTAGGGGAGGCAAGTGTGAGTTCCCCGCCAGACGGCCACACTGTCAACTAGATTTCGAAGCAAGGGTACCTCTGGGTAGGAACAAGCAACAGAGTGGCCTTGGGGAACACCACACTAGAATCAATTCTGCTAAATCAAAGCTAGATCCAGGAAAAAAGAATTGAAAGAAGATGAGTTCTCGTATTCCCTGACAGCTGGAAAGAAAAATAAAATAATGATGATACTAAACACATACATTGTTTATTTTCTCCCAGGCAAAGTTCTAAGTACTTTATGTTTGCTAACTCATTCAATTCCAGCAACCATCCCCAGAGGAAGAAATTATTATCATGCCTATTTTACATGTAAGTAAACCAAGCCACACAGAAATTATGTCACTTGCCTAAAATCCCAGAGTTATTATGTGTCAAAGCTGATTCAAACACAAGCAGCCTGGCTCATATACATGTTTTGCTTGATCAACACCAGCGTGTATCAGAAGCACCTGGAGGCAGGGCTTGCTAGATAAGGAAATAGCTCAGGCAGTCAAATTTGAATTTCAGACAACGAAAAAGTTTTTGTGTATGTTCCATGAAATATTTGCTAAAAGCTGGCAGCCCTACCAGAAAGGCTTGTTAAAACAGATCTCGGGCCTCACCCCAAGACAGTTTGTTTCAGTAGGTCTGGGTGGGGCCTGGGAACCTGTATTTCTGTTACGTTCCCAGGTAATGCTAACATGGCTGGTCCAAAGACCACACTCTGAGAGCTGCTGATCAACACTGTGTTGACTTCATAGCATCAGCTTAAAAAGCAAAAACTTATTGCCAACATTTATAAATGGGAATATTTTATCCAAAGTCCAGATTTTCAAATTACATTAAAAATTTGAAAGATTTGGCCACACTAGGCCCACAGTCTTTTTTAGAAGTGGACACATATTTATTCTGTACACACACACACACACACACACACACACACGTCTAATACCAAATGGCAATATTTTATAATTTTCTAAGAACAATACTAAGCATTAGAGAGCATTTCAAAGATAGGAATTCATCAGGTCCCTGTTAGGATTCACCCTGGTGGAATCTGAGAAGCAGGCAAAGCCTGCTTGGGTATCCGTCATCACAGGCCCACATTCTCATATAGTGACTGCGGCTGAATCGGAGCTGGTCATTTATAGGAATTCATCAGGTCCCTGTTAGGATTCACCCTGGTGGAATCTGAGAAGCAGGCAAAGCCTGCTTGGGTGTCCATCATCACAGGCCCACATTCTCATATAGTGACTGCGGCTGAATCGGAGCTGCTCATTTCAGGCAGCGCTTGGGCTCTCCAGTTTGCTGTCGTCCCAACTTCTCCCTCCTCTCTCCCTGCCATTGGCTGAGCCTACTTGTAATTTGTAATCATGTGTGTGGTTTCTTCCCTTCTTATAGCAAGATAAAAAATGAAATATTCCTTTTTTTTTTTTTTTTTTTTTTTTTTTTTCTGTTTTTTTTTTGAGATGGAGTCTTGCTCTGTCATCCGGGCTGGAGTGCGGTGGCACGCTATCTTGGCTCACTGCAACCTCCGCCTCCCGGTTCAAGCGATTCTCCTGTCTCAGCCTCCTGAGTAGGTGGGACTACAGGTGCCAGCCAACATGCCCAGATAATTTTTTGTATTTTAGTAGAGACAGGGTTTCACCATGTTGGCCAGGATGGTCTCAGTCTCCTGGTCTCGTGATCTGCCCACCCCAGCCTCCCAAAGTGCTGGGATTACAAGCATGAGCCACTGCAGCTGGCCGAAATATTTCTGATATGTCTCCATCAAAAGTAGACCACGTGTTTCTTAAAGGATGCTCTATCCAACCCATTCACTAATTTATATTTGCTGTCTGGCCCCTTACAAGCATTAAGATTTAACCCGTTTTATTTAGTTTTTCTTATGAAAAATTCCTATCCATGGCTATAAAATGATTTACCAAGCCTTTCACGCATAGGGCAAAGACACAAACTTCTGCCTAGCTCAAGTCAATCAGACAAATTCCATATTACTAACAGTGAAATTAATTGGGTTTATTGTATTTTTGAAATCCAAACACAGTTTCAATTATTACTAGCCACTAATGGCTTATAATGAAGGCAGGGCTTGTTAACTAAGCAAACAACTGGCATGTTTGTTTAAAGTGTAAATAGAAGGAAAATCCATGAATTAAATGAATGAATTCGCTGATTGTTCTCCCTTGGCTGTAAGGAGGCATTCAGCTGCCACAATGTATATCACCACCTTTGTTAAAGACATCACGGCTGAGTTATCTTTATCCAGTCAGAGACCTTCTTACTGGTAGCTTACAAAGTAAATGACTCTAAATTTTTCAAAGTACTCATCTGCATCAATAAATGCCACTAAGTATAAGACATCACCTGGCTATTGGGATTCATAAATAATTGAGTTTTTAAGAATAGCATATTTCCTAATCTCAAATTATGACTCTGTGGATAGACAAACACGGCATGCTTGTTGAGATAAGGAGACAATACGCCTCGTATTTCCCAGGGTGGTCCTGGAAAGTATGTGACAGATGGTCATTCTCAGAGGTATTCAACTTAACAGCATGTCCCTCTGAGAGGTAGTAAACCTCACCAGAAACAAAAATAAACAAATAAAAGGCTCTCCAAAGTCTCCTAATTAAGTAACCTTTTCATCTAAAATTATGGGCCCTCTATTTCTTCTCTCCAAATGGAATGCATCAGGGTTACTGGATATCTATAGCTCAATCCTATTTCTCCGTAAGGTTCCCTTGACTTATCATTCCTTGCATGTGTTCATCGTAGTGAAAATGCAGACAAGGATCCCAGGAATTCCTTTCCTTCTAAAGAATTCTGCCTGCCCATGCCCCCCACTCCTAGGTGGTTACCTTTCTTTGTGAGCTGAAAGGCACCTGGGTCTGTTTGGAATGTATTCAGCTGCAAGTAACAGAAAATACAATGAAGACTGGCACACACTGGAGAGGTTTTTCCTTTCTTGGAACAATACCTCTGGAGTAACAAGACCTTGCTGGGACTGGCAGAGTGACTGGCAGTGCAGTGGGAGCTGGAGGACTTGCTATGCTCCCACTCTCCATCCTTCCCTTGGGCATTTCTTTCCTTGTGCTTGCCCCTCGTGCCCACAGGTTGACCACTACACCTCCTCCAAGCACCATGTTCATATTTAACATGGAAGAAATGCACTGTACCAGCATGAGAAAAGCACCTTTTTGCAGGGAGCCCAGAGTTGAGATTCCCACTCTTTAGTCTGCTAGCTGTAAGGGAGCATGGGAAAGATGCTTTTTGGTGTTTTCTGACTCTCCAGCGGAGGATGGACAAGGAATTGGGCCTCACGTGGACAGCCATGGCACCCTAGTGTAGCCCTCTTTCTCATCAATCGTAGAAAGTCATCACTTGGGTCATCTTTTATAATGCAAATACTTCAGGAAAAGATAACGCACTCAACTCACACCGAAGTGTTAGCAACATATCACAATCCATCTTCCCAAGGAGGAGGCATCCCAAACACGGGGCCAGGGGCTGGGCAAGTCAGAGTACCTCAATGACACTGGCTACCTAGGTCCTAACTTAACCACACACTAGCTGGCACCTGCACATTCAGTTTACCTTCATACCCTCACCAATGACCAAACACCGAACAAAGCTAATGGCAGCACTATCTATTCTGGTGGTTTTTAAGGACTCGGTCTTTGGGGACAGGGCGGGGTCAACTCCTGGCTCTCCCTCTTGCAAGCAGCATCAGTACACTGGTTTCCTAGGACAGCTGTAACAAATTACCACAAGCAAAGTGACCTAACACAACACAAGTTTATTATTTTACAGTTCATCAGGTCAGAAGTCGGACACAGGTCTCACTAGGCTGAAAGCTATGCTGCTGGAAGTCAAGACAGAGGTCCTTGTGTGTGTGTGTCGGGGGGGTATAGGGGTTTTCTGGGGTGCTGGTCATGTGTGTTTCCTGGTCAGGGTGCTAGTGACAGGGATGTGTACAGTTTGCATCCAACAAGCTGTATGCTAAGATGTGTACTTTTCTGTATTACACTGCAATGAAAAGTTAAAAACCAGCAAGCACCCTGGGAGCTCCGTCATTTTCATCGAGAAACAGAGGCAAAGACGAAGTCAGAGCTCTGTCAGTAGGAACAGAACTGAGACAAGGGACTGGGTAGCCTACCTCCTAGCCCTTTGAGTTTGATGTACCCGAGGCCAATTTCCAACACTAATTATACATATATATTTTAAATCTCTTGAGAAAAGTTTTTTTAAAAAGTTTGCTTTTGCCATACAGTCACATTTCTATTGCAAGTGAAAGGCTCCTTGTATCCTTCAGACACACCTGTAAAAACAGAACCGATCCTGCCATATATCCCTGTCTGCTTCATTTTCTTTAGACGCTGTGAAAAACATGCCACAATAATAAACCCCTTTTCCATCCTAGCCAGCTGGAAAATTACGTGATGCTTGAAGTGACATCATTCAGCTACGACACCAAGCCAGTGGCTACTCTGAGAAATGTGGGTTAGACAGTGACAGCGTGGATGTGAATGCTACTGGGCAATGAATCCCACCCTTTTTATTAGCAAACGGCTTTTTTTATCGCCATGACATTTTGAAAATGAAACTATGAGGCCATTGATCACCCAACATCTCTTACCTACGAAAGGAAGCCCACTGGCCAGAGGTGTTCTGTTTCACAGCAGGGAAGACAAGAACGGAGGTAGAAGAGAGCTCATTTTAAACCTCTAGTTCCAAAGGGAAAGACCAGGGGCCAGGGCCAACGCACCGGGGTCTTCCAGGGGACAGCCTTCCCTCCATCCCTATCAATCGTTTCTAAAGTGAGCTCAAGTAGCAGCAGTGATAATACCTTAAGTAGTAATGATAATAGCATCTACAGTAATACTCCTTGCTATAGACACGGATACTGTACCTCATCCTCCATGCAAAACCCTGGCATGCTTACCAGGTAAACATAACATCACAGGGAGGCCCAGACATTCCTCCACCTTCTTGAGTTTTAGGTTGAGCTGTATAAAATGTAATATGTCACCCTTTCCAACTTCACAAAATGGGCAATTTCATAAGACTCATCCCAATAGACTGCCCCTCCCTAACACCTCTGCAGACGTGTTAGGAACTGCCATAAGATATAGGGAAATGTCATTACTTCTCAAGCAACAGAGAATTAGAAACAGTGCTGCATCTCATCATACAAAAGTGCAGAGGATGGCCCCAGGGCACAAGACACTCTGCTGTCATCCGAAAGAGCTGGACCCTAGACGGGTGGGCCCTCTCTCCTTTGCGTACGCAGTGTGAAGCCAGGTGCGTTAGGTTGGAAGCACATCCTCGAGTCAACAGCAAAGGCGGAGGCATGCCCACAGCAGGGAGACTGGGTAGTAACAGGTCTGACCCTTGAGGGAGCCCAGGAAGATCCGCAGTGGATGTGCTGCATGCTGCAAGGCTGCCTAAGATCCAGCCCTTGCCTGGAAGCCAGAGGGCAAGGAAGCTGGCATCCTAACTAGGTAGCAGGGTTTCAGCTACAGACTGCCACAGGTGCCGGACGCTTCTGCGCCAGAGTGCGGGGCCCAGGTAAGAGAGTACCCTGCTTCAGAGCCACTCGCCACAGGTGAAGAGGCATGGACTAGCCGGTTCGCAAGCTGCCGGGTAGGGCTCTGGGAAGGAGAGCTGGCTGCTTCTGATGCAGGACTAGAGGTGCAGAAGAAAGGTGAGAATGTCCAGAGGGCTACCCAGTAGAAAACTAGTTCCGGGGATGAAGCGTCCATCTGGGCAGGGACCTGCAATTCAAAGGCCTATGCAGCTCTGGCTCACAGCAATCCTGCTGCAACCGAGATCGGGGAGACAGTCTGGAGAGGATGGATGAGATAGCGCTGAAGCTTGGGAAAGGGTGGGGCTGGTTCTGGAATCCCCAGACACTCAACCCAGAAAGGCTCTTCGGGGCTCCCCCTGCTCTCACTCTCAGATGAGAAAACAAGACCCGGCGAGCTGCAGCCTTCATCCTGTGCAGTGGGAGCTGCTGTGTGCCGTGGCGAACTCAGTCGGCCCTAAGTCTGCAAGGTATTTTCTTCAAAGCTCTTGTACAAAGGCCCGGTCACCTCAGAACCAACAGACACCCCTTGCCTGAAACCAGTGACTCACCCCAAGCTAGAGGCTGGTGGCGACCTACGGCCGACATCAGCATGTGCCATCCTGTGTGGTTACATTCATGAAGCCTTCTGAGATGGATGTCACAGCAGTTGACCGCGACACCCTGTCTCTGGGAACACTTGGCCTTTACTTCTGCTGACAAATGGCTACCCTTACGTCTCAGCCAAAGCGCTCTTTTGGTTTCAGTGGTTGGTTGTTGACCAGTTTCATACGAAAGGAAAATAACAAACAAGGAAAAAAAACCACAATAATATTTTCTAAGTATAAAGCTGTCATCTTGTTTTACTGTTGTATAACTGTAAAGGTTTGCCTAGTTGTTTTCAAATTTTCTGATTCATTCTTTAATTTTTTTTTTTTTAAGGCTCCAAAAATTCACCTTTGGGTTGAACACATCTGTGTGAAAAGAACCTGGCAGAAAGAAAAACTGGGTTGTGCTGGCGCTCAACGTGCGTAACCTTAACTACAGTGTGTTTTCTTCTGCAAACACTACAGCGTATGAAATAAAACATTAATAGCCATCACCTCACCCCTTCTGAGAACAGACCTGAGTCACAGCTTTTGTGTGGCGTGATTTCCATTCACGGCCTCACTGTGAACGCTGCTCACGTTACGAAGCCTCAAAGCAGGCAAGACCAAAGCAAGTGTGTTTTTATTCCAAAATGTCATGGGGAACATTGTTTATTTTGGAGGCCGGGTTCAGTTCTCCTGAATTTACCACCTATGACACATTTTAAGACTAATCACCTCTAACCATACTAGGAGGAACAACAAAGTTATTTTTAAGGTAGAAAGGACAATATTGGAGTAAGATGAACATGTCTGTTATTTATCAGTGACGAGGTTTGCAGTCACTCAGCTGAACTCTCTGACATTCAAAAGCACCAACATATTTGTATAGGTGAATATATTTCCAATGCCCCATATTTGCACATTGCAAATGGACATAATTAGATTTTTAAACTTTGCATGGATGGTGTCAAGTATGCCACAGATACTTAGCTTCCTGGGGTCTTATGGGAGGTCTGACTTCCTCCCTCTACATCTGCATGGCCACTGTCTTCTTGATAAGCTTTAGGCTCTCAGAGGCCTAAACCATTTGATGGTTTTGGGTATGATGATTACAAAGCAGAGTTAAATGAAAAAATGAAAATCAAGCAGCCAGCCCAGTACCTGGCACACAGCAAACATCTCACAAATGTTAGCTCCTCTTTCCCTTCCCTACCTCTTATACTCTCTCTTAGATGGATAAATGCTTTCAAGTCAGTGTCTTGAATTGATTTTTCAAATCCCCCATGAGATAGCGTAAAGTGAACATTCTGCTTTTATTGGTGAGGGGCCAAGAGGAGGAGGATGGAGAATTTACTCTCTGGGATGGGATCCTGGCACAGTCAGAGGCTGGACCAAAGCTCTCTCTGCCACAGCTTAACAGCAGGGCTCCTGGGCTAAATTGCTTCTTTCGGTGGCCTGCCACACCAAGGTGTGTTTTTAAAATCCGTGCAATAAAATTTAGTGTGGTTAGAGAGGTGGCAGTGGATGGGAACCCACCCACAGGCAAATGACGTCAAAAAAACAGAGGGAAACATTAGGCTTCTCTGTTCTCAAGAAGCTTCTGCTCCGTTAAGCAACCCGAGAAGGAAGCTGACTTTCCATTAAAAAACAGCCACTTTGGCAGCTGCCAGAGACAGCCTGGTGTCTTACACTTCCCCTCTCAGGAAAAGTGGGGAAAATAATTTCCATAAGTTGGAAAGGAAGAAATCAGGAGTTCAAAGAATAGAGCTGGAAAGGAATTTGAAGGGCACTTAATGTAACCTCCACCTCCGAAGAGCAAATGAGGCAACAGGCCCAGGGCAGACTGGGGACTAATCTCGCCCTTGGATTTGCCAGGCAGCCCACCCTGTAGGCCATGTTGCCTTCCCAAAGCCAGCCAGCTGCCTGCACCTTGGTCAGCTGTTGAGAGGGTCATGCCTCAAATTCTAGTCTGAAGAGGGGCTGCTCCGAGGGAGGCTCCCAGATGCCTGGAAGGAGAACTGGGCTCTACTGCTGATACCCTGAGGCCGGAGGTGTTGCTAAGGAGGAGGCTCCGGGGAGGCTGGTGTGGGGGAGGGTGTGCATGTGTGTGTGCACACATGTATGTGTGTAAAGGGGCACAAAACCAGGCAGGCCTTTCCTCCTGACACCTTTTCCCACAGAAAACAACCTGATGTATGACTCTGTCCCCTGCTGCTTGACTCTGTGCCCACCCAGCCAGCCTTCTCCTGGCTGGTCTCTGAGGCCAACACTGTCTACATACAGAAGACAGCTCTCCTTGAAACACAGCAGCTGCACTTGATCTGGAGACCAGCCTCGGGGTCTCTCAGTTCTTCAGTTTCCTCCTCGGCAGAGAAGCCTGAGAAGCAGTGTGCAGAAATCCCAGAGCTGGGCTGTTCACATGCTCCACACATGCCTGCAGGTGTGGGTCTTCCCCGTGTCTGCAGGAAACCAATGTGTCTGATTTTAAAATATGGTGATGTCACTCATAAGGCTGTGCTTTCCTTGGGAAATTAGTAATAACCTTATTTCTAAAGGCCCTTCCTATCCATCTTTCCTCTCTTTTTAGTTGAATCTCAATAACTTTGTGAAGGTCGTGGCCTTTTGTTCCCTTCAGGTGAGAAACAAAGGCTCAGAAAGAGGAAAAGACCGACCTGGAATAGCAAGCCGGTGCTGCAGCAGAGCCAAAAACTCAAGCCCAGCTCCCCTTTCTAATATCAGCTGGAGGAACACATGGGGGGAACAGCCGTGTCTGTGGTTCACCAGGTGATTTCATTTAGGGAATACACACCTAAGTCCAAGACTAGGTTGGGCGAACAGGACACAGAAAGGGGACAGTGCTGGCCAGGCGCAGTGGCTCACACCTGTACTCCCAGCACTTTGGGAGGTTGAGGCCAGGGCCAGCAGATCACCTGAGGTCGGAAGTTCGAGACCAGCCTGACTAACATGGAGAAACCTTGTCTCTACTAAAAATACAAAATTAGCTGGGCTTGGTGGCGCACACCTGTAATCCCAGCTACTCGGGAGGCTGAGGCAGGAAAATCGCTTGAACCCAGGAGGTTGCCATGAGCTGAGAGGGCAACATTGCACTCCAGCCTGGGAGACAAGAGCAAAACTCTGTCTCAAAAAAAAAAAAGAAAGAAAGAAAAAGAAAGTGGACAATGCTACTGTACCATTCACTGATTCAGCAAATATTAACTGAGAGCCTACGTTGCCATGCTCTATGCTAGGGGTTTGGAATATATTAGCAAATCAAACTGATGTGGACTGGGGTCCTTAGGAAGGTCACAGTGTAGCAGGACGAGACATTCAATAAACAAAAAAAAATTTTTTTTTTTTTTAATTTGAGACAGAGTCTTGCTCTGTCACTGGCGCCAGGCTGGAGTGCAGTGGTGCGATCTCGGCTCACTGCAACCTCCGCCTCCCAGGTTCAAGCAATTCTCCTGCCTCAGCCTCCTGAGCCGCTGGGACCACAGGTGCACACGCCAGCACACCCAGCTAATTTTTGTATTTTTTAGTAGAGACGGGGTTTCACTATGGTCTCGATCTCTTGACCTCGTGATCCGCCCGCCTCGGCCTCCCAAAGTGCTAGGATTACAGGCGTGAGCCACCACACCCAGCCTAATAAAAATATTTTTTAAGTTTTTAAAGACAGGGTCTCACTCGGTTACCTAGATTGGAGTGCAGGGGTGCGATCATAGTTCACTGTGACCTCGAACTCCTGGGTTCAAGCAATCCTCCTCCCTCAGCCTCCTGGGTAGCTGGGACTTGCCACCACACCTGGTTAATTTTATTAAAATCTTTATATAGAGAGGGTCTCTCTCTTATTATTTTTTTGAAACAGGGTCTTGCTCTGTCACATAGGCTGTAGTGCAGTGTCTCACTGCTGCCTTGACCTCCTTGGCTCAGATAATCCTACCACCTCAGCCCCGAGTAGCTGGGACTACTGACGTGCATCACCACACCCAGTTAATTTTCCCTTTTTTTGTAGAGACAGTCTCACCATGTTGCCCAGGCTGGTGTCAGTCTCCTGGGCTCCAGTGATCCACCAGCCTTAGCCTCCCAAAGTGCTGGAATTACAGGTGTAAGCTACTGTGCCCGGCCAGAGACAGGGTCTCACTATGTTGTCCAGCCTGGTCTTGAACTCCTGGGCTTAAGTGATCCTCCCACCTCAGCCTCTCAAAGTGTTGGAATTATAGGCATGAGCTACCGGGCCCAGCCGATAAACAAAATTCTCTTATTTTTTTATTCTTTATTTAGCTATTCATTTCTTTCCCTGTCTTGGCTCTCACATTTCCACAGTAGAAACTTGAGGTCACGTCTGCATTCTGCTGCATGATCTGCTGTTGCTTCTGTCCACCGGAGGGCCCCCAGCCCCCACACCCCCAGCCCCTTCTGCACTCCCTGGAGAAATGACAGGGATGATGGATGGTTCCTCACAGTGTCTGACTGCTTTAGTCTGAGTGTTGGCAGTTGTTAGTGATGGGTGTTATCATCTGATCATTGATAGATTTCATTGTTTGTCATTTTCTAGAAAGGCTTTATTGGAAGTCCTCTGTGAATGTGAGCGTGAGTGTGTGTGTTTTCCAGAGTAAATTTTATAACAGGTTTTAACAAGACCGGGGCAAACATGTGAGGTGAGCAACTTCCAAAAAGGGCTCAATGGTATGTACAGGAAGGTACATTTGAATGCTGAGGCTATCCCTCTA
The DNA here is from genome assembly GCF_009761245.1 of Sapajus apella. NCBI lineage: Eukaryota > Metazoa > Chordata > Mammalia > Primates > Cebidae > Sapajus > Sapajus apella. The sequence continues at coordinate 609,659 of NW_022437098.1, read as the reverse complement.
AATGTAACTACAGAATCAAAGAACATGTATATTTACATTTTGATAAAACTAGAATTTGAAATTAAAATTTTCATCTTTTTTCTTATTTTATGCAACTCTTAGTTTCTTGCTCCCCCATCTCACCCTCTGTTATCTGAGGATTTGGAACAGTTATTTAATGCAATCCCAACCATAACTGTGTTTATAATGTTTTAAAATAATCTGCCTTAAACAATATGTAAGTAGAGCATAAAGAAGCCAATATTTTAACTTTACTGAAAGATTACTGATTGCTCTTGAGCTTGTTATTGAGATGAACGAAACTCATTCTTTAATTGAATGAAACTCATTCTTTAATCAGGAAAAAAAGGATGAGAAGAAGAAATCACATAAAAGAGTAAGTAGCAACTCGAAAATTATTTTCTTGGTTTATTTTATGTTGCAGCTACACAGCCATGCCTTTTTGTGTGTCCATCAATACGATATCTGTTGTGCTTTTGTACAAAGAACAAAGATGCTTTTATCAATTCTCAAAAGTCTGTAAGACAAACCATTCATGCTGTCAAACCCCCTAAAACCCTTTCAGCAAATAATGAAATCCATCAGTGACAAATGTCAACATACTAATTTGTTAAATGCAAAACAAAAGCAACATTCAGACAAGGCGCTTCATTTCATGTTATATCAGCACTCCAATTTGTACCAAGTTTATGGCAACCCACAGATCATGCAATATTAAACAGGGCTGTATTATAATGACTAAAACTGGAACAATAAACTCCCCTTAGCGAGAATGCTAATAAAGCGGCTGAAATGCGTGCTGTGATTCTACTACATTCAACTCCATCCAAACTACTAGAAATTCTACGAAGACACCTATTGCTAATAAAGAGTTCATAGGTTTAACCCAAATACATGGCTTTCAGATGGATAAGAAACTCAAAACACAAAATTGAAGTCCCAGAGAAGAACTTAGAAATCATTTAGTCCAGTAAGATCCATTAGAGCAAAATGAAATTCTTAAAGATATGAAATATATGATAGGACCTTCATCATTTTTATCATTGGTCATGATTTTTTAAAAAGGATATTTTAACTGAAGTTATCTCATTCCACAATTCAGAAAGATTTTTTTTAAAGCCCAAAGGAAACAACTTACAGATGCCAAGATGCAGAGCTCTATCTGCAGGGTGTGAGGGAGAGGCTCTGAGTAATGTATCTCCGTGACTTTTTTGAAAAAACTGCCTCAAATAACACCTAGTGCCCCATGTTCTTTGACTCTCTGGGCCTCAGTTTCCTATCATCGAAATGAAAACCACAGCCACTTTGTAGGGAAGCTGTAGGATTTCTAGTGTCACGTGTGCAGTGAGTATTCCATATATTTTTGATACATGAATGCCTTGGTCAGGCTTCCCTCAGATTAATTGATTTTATCTCCTTTACTTTTGGAGGAATTAATTTAGTTGAGCTTTGGGGGCAGCTCAAATGCAGATGCAGCAAAGGACACTATTTCAGATGAAAGGAAGGCTAAACTGAGTAGTTACAGTATGCAGTCATCAAATGGCAATCACAACTGTTTTAGAAAAAATACTTTTTTTTTTTAAAGAAACAGAGTCCTGCTCTGTTACCCAAGCTGGAATGCAGGGGCACAAACATAGCTCACTATAGCCCTTTTAAATTTTTTTTAAAAAATTCTTTTTTTGATACAGCATCTTATTCTGTTGCCCAGGCTGGAGTGCCATGGTGTGGTCTCGGCTCACTGCAACTCCCGCCTCCTGAGTTCAAGTGATTCTCTTGCCTTAGCCTCCAGAGTAGCTGGGATTGCAGCTGCCCACCACCATGCCTGGCTAATTAGCTCACTGGAACGGCTAGGCTCAAGCAATCCTCCTGACTCAGTCTTCCATGAGGCAAGGACTACAGGTGCATGTCACCATACCTTGCTACATTGCCCAGGCTGGTCTTGAACTCCTGGTCTCAGGCAATCTTCTCACCTCAGCCTTCCCAATGTGCTGGAATTATAAGTGTGAGCCACTGCGCTGGCAGGTGATATTTTTCAAGGTGTATCTAGTTGAATTTCCACATATCTTCAACCAATTTGATTACCATAAAGAGATGATGAAGATGACACCTGCTATGCAAGACAGGTCCATTTGCTACCACTTTCTCCCATAATGGGGCCTGCTGCCTGTTACAATCTTTGACAGAGAAGCAAATAAGAGATACTTCAAGAAACCTGACATGCAAAAGGCTATCCAAAAAAAGATTTTAATGCCGGATGTGGTAGCTCACACCTATAATCCTAGCGCTTTAGGAGGTTGGAGTGGGTGGATCACTTGAGGTCAGGAGTTCAAGACCAGCCTGGCCAACACAGTGAAACCCCATCTCCACAAAAAAGACAAAAATTAGCTGGGAGTGGTGGCAGGTGCCTGTAATCCCGGCTGCTAGGGAGATAGAGGCTGGAGAATCACTTGAATCTGGGAGTCAGAGGTTGCAACGAGCCAAGATCGAGCCACTGCACTCCAGCCTGGGAGACAGAGCAAGACTCCATCTCAAAAAATAAAAATAAAATAAAAAAGATTTCAAAAAGAGCTTAAATTTTCTTTCAAATGACACACAGACACAGAGCCCCAGAGGAGTGTGCGCGCGCATGCGCGCACACAAACACACACACACACACACACACACACACACACACACACACAGAGCATATTTCTAAGAAAATTCTAGGAAACTGAAGACCAGAAAATGTATGTACGTAAATAGTGACAAATGAGACAGATAAACACATCTTTACAGAAGAAAAGTAACACAATCACTAGTACTAATGTCTTGGGTAACTTCTCAACTAGGCAATTGATTTGAGACAGGCAGGTCTAAACCACCATTCCTGGCCATTTCTTTTGGATACAATACATTCTTATGCTTCTAGTCCTCAGAGGGGATGTGGTGTTGGGGGAGATGTTAAACAGCTGCTGTCTCACCCCCGCAGTAAACTGTGTTTTAGCAGTTGACCCTGCCCACCCTACCCCCACTCCAGATCAGTTTGCTGAGCTAGGGCACAGCACATAAAGCAAGATCCAGCCAGCTGCAATAGTTTCCTTTCTCACTTGCTGAACATCATTCACACGGGCCCCTGTTAACCCTTCCTCACCCTTTCTCTGTGTGTAAGAAATATTAAATGACATACTCACTGGAAAGCTAGACCATGTTTTTCCTCCCTGCTTAAACACTCAGTCAATCAACAACATACACAAGTCAACTTGAAGTTCTTGATACTCTAAGCGTGGTCTAGACATCTCACGGGCTCTTATTACAAATGAAGAATCTTAGCCTCTTCTCAGAACTGCTGAATCGAAATCTGCATTTTAACAAGATCCCCGGTTCATTCATATGCACATTAGAGTATTTTCTTAGCACTTTCTCTTTGCTTTTCTTTTTTTTTTTTGAGACAGAGTCTTACTGTCACCCAGGCTGGAGTGCAGTGGCGTGATCTCGGCTCACTGCATCCTTAGCCTCCTGAGTAGCTGGGATTACAGGTGTGCCCCACCACGCCCAGCTAAGTTTTTGTATTTTTAGTAGAGACAGGGTCTTACTATGTTGGCCAGGCTGCTCTTGAACTCCACATTAGCCTTCCAAAGTGCTGGGATTACAGGCACAAGCCACTGCACTGCACCCAGCCTTCTTAGCACTTTTCTAAGTGAAAAGTATATGCACTGTAAGTGAAGGTGGTTGAAGATGCAAGGTTTTTTGTTTTTCTTTTTTCTCTTGTGACTAACAAAAGGTGTGTGAGATACTGAGAAGCAGCAGGGAGTCCTAAGGACTCAAGGGTTAATCCCACACTCAGGAGAGAAATCCCACATTTAACAAATACCAGATGAACACTGATCACCTGGAACCTTGAGCCAGGTGTCAGGAACTTAAGGATGAATAAAGACAGTGCCCATCCTCCCATTTAAAACATGTACTGTACTATACTATACTATACTATACTATACTATACTATACTATACTATACTATGCTATGCTATGCTATACTACTGTAGGTTAGATGATTAAAACCGCTACACTGAAAAAATATATTCTTGCTATGGGGGCTCAGAGGAAGAAGTAATTGATTCTTATTTAATGTCAGCAAATTTGATTGCTCTATTTTTTGGCCATTCTTCATTAAAAGCTGTTTCAGGCCATAAATATAACTCAACTCCACATGAGTCGGAGATGATGATGAAATTTTGATTTCTTGCTTACTGACAGTAGGTAAAAAACACATTCTACTTAATTGTTTTGATAATGTCTCCCCCCCAACCACTTACTGAAATGATGTTTCCTATTATTTATTCAACTTTGCATGAATTACAAATAGAAAGCCAAAGAGGCTTTTGAAATACCACCTCTTAACAGGAGGGGATATTGGAATGGTCAGTTTGCCAGGGTCTGAGAGAAAGTGGCCGATCGAACCAAGCACAGCATTATTGTAGAAAAGAGTTGAGCAAGTTCTAAACAAGAAAATGGGCCCTTGGAAAGCATTCAGCTTACTTGTGAGTCAGACGTGTCTTCACTGCAAAGCTTCGTGATTTTGTTTAAAGTCAGTTCCCAGAATCGCAGATTTATCCAGAACCCACAGCTAAGTAGAAAACATACTCTAAAAGCCAAATATAGATGACATTTGGATTATCTACATGCCCCACTCTCCTCAAGTCGGGGGAAACTGAAAGTTGACTAAGATACAGACATGCAGAGAAAAATGTTTCAAAGAATTATTCCTATTGGATACTATTCCAAAGACGGTACTCTGTTTCCCATACTCGAGCACAATAAAACACTTTTCTAATGTCAGACGGGGCAGAGGCAGTGATACATCAGGAACCAGAAGATGATGATGAGGCAAGAGATTCTCCTGAGAGAGGGGGAAGCATGAGGAATATCCAGAAGGCTAAAGATGGTGAGAAAAAGGAACTCTGCACTCACCACCCTAAGGGCTGAAGAAATCGCCGGCCTCAGTAGAATATCATCTACCGAGGAGAATTACTTGAGGACCTGGGGGTGACGGTGTTTTGCCCTGAAACTGACTTGAAGAACAGTGTTTACATTAGCAGCTTACTGTAGTCCTCACAATCACCTTGGTGCCACTGAAAGTTTACAGCTTACAATATTCATAAATCACAGAATTTGGTTGCTAGAAGGGTCTTTTATCACCTCCATTTACCCATAATCTCACTTCACAGATGAGAAAACTCAGGCTGAGAGGGTAGGTCACACAGCTAGTTGGTTGTGGCCAACAGTCAGCCAGCCTTCATCCTCTGACCGCCCCCAGCCCAGTGCTCTTCATGTTATAACTGTGGTTTCTAACCTGGGTTCCCCAGACCCCTCCATGTCCTTCAAGCCCATAGGACTCTATGAACTGTGACTCACGGACTCATAGTTCAGTATTTCAAAAAGTTTACCGGAATCTATGTATTTAGCTGCGGTGGGGGGGAAGCAGGTAACACATTAACCTGCTTTGGGCTAAATTTAAGTCCGTAACTCAATAATTCTAATTACATAGTAAGTTGGGACTCAAGCAACCTACGTTTAAAAAATTTGTAATGCTTATTGAAAAGGGTTATCTGTACTTTGTTCCTATTTCTTCTCATAATTTTATATTTGTTTGTTTTGTTTCCATTTTTATCAGATAGGGTCTCACTCTGACACCCAGGCTGGAGGGCAGTGGTACTATCACAGCTCACTGCAGCTTCAACATCCCCAGCTCACGCAATCCTCACACCTCAGCCTCCCAAGTAACTGGGACTACAGGTGCACACCACCATATTGGGCTAATTTTTTATTTTTTTTGTAGTGATGCGGTTTCATTTTGTTGCCCAAGCTGGTCTCAAACTCCTGGGCTCATGTAATTCTCCCATGTTAGCTTCCCAAAGTGCTGCGATTAAAAGTGTGAGCCACTGTGCCTGGCCTTCATAATTTTAATAATTAATAAGCTAATAGTTACACCATTAAAAAAAAATCAATATTTAAAAAATAGCAAATGAAGAGGCAAATTCTCTTCCCGTCGGCCCTCCAGTTGGACTCTTTCTCCTCAAAGGCAACCAGTGTTAAAAATGTATTATGAATTGCTACAGAAAATATTTTAGGGCAATAAGGACAAATGCATATGAAAATTGCACTTTGTTTCTTCAGCTGATACTGTGCCTAAGAGCTTCTCCTACATTTGGTCTACCTCATTCTTTTTATTTTTTTGTTTATTTTTATTTATTTATGTTTGAGACAGTCTTGTTCTGTTGCCCAGGCTGGAGTGCAATGGTGTGATCTTGGCACACTGAAACCTCCACCTCCTGGATTCAAGCAATTCTTCTGCCTCAACCTCCTGAGTAGCTGGGATTACAGGCACCCCACACCTGGTTAATTTTTGTATTTTTAGTAGAGATGGGGGTTTCACCGTGTTTGCCAGGCTGGTCTCGAACTTCTGATCTCAGGTGATTTGCCTGCCTCAGCCTCCCAAAGTGCTAGGATTACAGGCGTGAGCCGCCGCCCCCAGCCAGCTTCATTCTTTTTAAAGGTGGCATAGAATTCCACTGAATGGTGCTCCAGAATGCACATATTCTGGCCCCTCATGAGAGACACTTAGGTGGTTTCCAGAACTTTGCTATTACCAGAGCAAGGCTGAAGTGAACATTCTTGCTCATTTACCTACCTACACTTTGGTGAAATTCCTAGCAGTGGAAGTGCTGGGTGAAAGACAGCATACCTTCAGGCTGGGCATGGTGGCTCATGCCTGTAACCCCAGCATTTTGGGAGGCCAAGGCGGATGGATCACCTGAGGTCAGGAGTTCAAAACCAGTTTGGCCAACATAGCAAAACCTCATCTTTACTAAAAATACAAAAATTAGCCAGGCATCGTGGCTAGCACCTGTAATCCCAGCTACTCGGGAGGCTGAGGCAGGAGAATTGCTTGACCCTGGGAGGCGGAGGTTGCAGTGAGCCGAGATGGTGCCACTGCACTCCAGCCTAAGTGACAGAGCGAGTCTCCATATCAAAAAAGAAAAAGAAAAGCATACTTTTGAAAGCTCTGTAAATACAAGTGGCCCTCAAAGAAGTCGCAACAATTTCTATCCCCACAAAGAACAAATGAGAATGGCAGTTTCATTTGCCAACTTTAATAAAGAGTTATATTTTGGCCGGGCGCGGTGGCTCAAGCCTGTAATCCCAGCACTTTGGGAGGCCGAGGCGGGTGGATCACGAGGTCAGGAGATCGAGACCATCCTGGTCAACATGGTGAAACCCCGTCTCTACTAAAAATGCAAAAAAAACATTGGCTGGGCATGGTGGCGCGTGCCTGTAATCCCAGCTACTGAGGAGGTTGAGGCAGGAGAATTGCCTGAACCCAGGAGGCGGAGGTTGCGGTGAGCCGAGATCACGCCATTGCACTCCAGCCTGGGTAACAAGAGTGAAACTCCGTCTCAAAAAAAAAAAAAAAAGAGTTATATTTTTATTTGGGGACAGAGATTTGTATTAAAAATTTTGTTAGAACACTTGATAAAAAAAAAAAAAACTTGGCTGGGCATGGTGGCTCACACCTGTAATCCAAGCACTTTGGAGGCCAAGGTGGGAGGATCACCTGAGCTCAGGAGTTCAAGACCAGCCTGACCAACACGGTGAAACCCCATCTTAAAAGAAAAACAAAACAAAACAAAACAAAACTTAGCCCTTTATTTGTATACACCCCCTTTCATTTGTTGTATTGCTTTGTATTTTTTTCAATGAGAAGTTTTAAGTTTTTATATAAACATGTTTATCACTATTTCTCTTCACAGCTTTTGAGTTTTACTTTCTGACTGTAAAAAGTTTCCCACATATCAAGAATACATTTATTTATTCATGTTTGTTTACTACTGTGGTTTGATGTGCCTTTTTACATTTAATATTTGATCTGGAATTTATTTTGGTGAAAGAAATATGGTATGCTGCTAAATTTCTAAATTGTGAATCAGATGTCTCAATAATATTTATTCATCAGTCCATCTTTTCTTCACTAATTTGAAATGCTCCTTTATCATATAAGAATTCTAAATGTATTTGACTTTATTTTTGAGTTTTATTATTTTACATTTCAAATGCTTAACTTCTCAAGTAACAAACTATTCTGATTAATATATCTCTGTAATATGTTTTAGATAGAAATATAATAGAATCCTTCATCATTACTCTTCAAAATTTTTTTCCCATTCATCTTCAGGTTTATTTTTTTAGATGAATTTTTTAAAACTTTTCAAAAATATATATTTACATGTACATGACTGGGGAAGTTTACTGAAGACAACCTATGCACCTGAGGTTTCACATTCAATTTTTGGTATTTTTTTATTTAAATAAACATTTTACTTTAATTTTAGAAATACAAAAGTTAAAAACAAATCAAAAACAGAAACACAAAAATTGTGAGACATCTGCCACAATGTACAATACTAATACAATTAACCAATATTAACATGTCATTATTAAAGTCCATAGTTCATTCAGAATTCCTTAGTTTTTACCAGAATACCATACAACATTTAGTTCTCATATCTCCTTAGGCTTCTCCTGGTTGGGGCAGTTTCTCAGACATTCCTAGATTTTTATGATCTTGACAGTTTTGAGGTGCAATGGTCAAGTACTTTACAGAATATCCTTGAATTTGGGTTTGTCTGCTGTTTTCCACATAGTTAGACATGGCTTGTAGGTTTGTGGAAGGAAGAATGAGACGTAAAGTGCCACTCTCATCATATCACATCAAGGGACCTGCTGGCAACATGACGTCACTGTTGATGTCAACCCTGATCACCCAGCTGACGCTGTTGTCCAGTCTATCAGGCTTCTCCACTGTGAAGCTATTCTTTCCCCCAACTTTCCCTACTGTGACCTTTGGAAGGGAGTCACTATGCACAGTCCACACTTAAGACGTGGGGCAGTACGTCCCAACTCCTCGGAAGGGGAGCATCGACACGCAGTATTTGGAATTCAGCACAGGAAATTCTCCCTTATTTATTTATTCCATAATTTATTCACATCATATAGACTCATAAGCATTTCTTTTCTGTGCTTTTCTAAATGGAAGCTTTTCTTCCACTATAACTGTTTGTCTGCAAATCAGAAAGTGAATGATTTTTAAGAAGTTTATTTTGTGACCATTCATCTTACCGAGTTGCATTGTTTCTATTTTCCGTTCAGTTGATCATCTTGGTTTTCCTATGCATCCTCTGAAAATAATAATAATTTTGCTTCCTCCTTTCAATAATTCTATCTCTAATTTCTTTCATTTATCTATTAGTATCATCTAGAACAGAGACAGGCAAACTTTCTCCATAAAAGGATAGTAAACATTTTAGGCTTTATGACATACAACCTCTGTCACAACTACTCATTTCTGCAGCTGTGGCATGAAAGTAGCCACAGACAATACATACATGACTGGGCAATGCTGTGCTCTAATAAAATCTTATTTAAAAAGCATGGGCCAGGCACCAGGGCTCATATCTATAATCTCAGCACTTTGGGAGGCCGAGGCATGTGGATCACCTGTCAGAGGAGTTCAAGGCCACCCCTTGCCAACATAGTGAAACCCCGTCTCTACTAAAAATACAAAAATTAGCCCAGTGTGGGCTCGTACCTGTAGTCCGGGCTACTCTGGAGGCTGAGGCATGAGAATTGCTTGAACCTGGGAGGCAAGACTGTAGTGAGCTGAGATTGTGCCACTGTACTCCAGCCTGAGCAACAAAGTAAGACTCTGTCTCAAAAAAAAAAAAAAAAAAAAAAAACCGCAGGCAGTTGGCTTACAGGTGGTAGTTTACTATGAGTCCAGAATCCAAATATTATTATATAGTGATGGTGATGGTAGGTATCTTGTCTTGTTTTAATCTTAACTTTAAATAGAATTTTCTTTTGTTGTTTCATTACTAAGTATAACGCTAGTTTTTGGGTTTTTGCCTTTTTGTGTGTGTGAGACAGGGTCTTGCTCTGTTGCCCAGGCTGGAGTGCAGTGGCATGATTGCAGCTCACTTCAGCCTTGACTTTGCAGGTTCAAGACATCCTTCTACCTCAGCTTCCTGAGCAGCTGGGACTATAGGTGCACACCACCATGACCAGCTATTTTTGTTGCTGTTGTTGTTGTTGTTGTAGAGATGAGTTCTCACTGTGTTGCCCAGTCTGCTCTCAAACTCCTGGACTCAAGCAATCCTCCTGCCTCAGCCTTCCAAAGTGCCAGGATTATAGGAGTGAGTCACTACACCCAGCCTCATGCTGCCTTTCGATTACAAATACACACACACATACACACACACACACACACACACACACACAACCATAACACTTAAAAAAATCACCTTGTCCTATTATCTTTTCTTTCCTTTTTTTTTTTTTTTTTTTTTTTTTTTTTGAGATGGAGTTTCACTCTTGTTGCCCAGGCTGGAGTGCAATGGCGTGATTTCAGCTCACCGCAACCTCCACCTCCTGGGTTCAAGCAATTCTGCTTCAGCCTCCTGAGTAGCTGGGACTACAGGCACACGCCACCATGCCCAGCTAATGTTTGTATTTTTAGTAGAGACGGGGTTTTACCATGTTGACCAGGATGGTCTCGATCTCTTGACCTCGTGATCCACCTGCCTCAGCCTCCCAAAGTGCTGGAATTATAGGCGTGAGCCACCGCGCCCAGCCTCCTGTTTTCTATAAAAGTATTCATTAGGGCCGGGCGCGGTGGCTCACGTCTGTAATCCCAGCACTTTGGGAGGCCGAGGCGGGTGGATCACGAGGTCAAGAGATCGAGACCATCCTGGTCAACACGGTGAAACCCCGTCTCTACTAAAAATACAAAAAATCAGCTGGGCATGGTGGCGTGTGCCTGTAATCCCAGCTACTCAGGAGGCTGAGGCAGGAGAATTGCCTGAACCCAGGAGGCGGAGGTTGCGGTGAGCCGAGATCGTGCCATTGCACCCCAGCCTGGGTAACAAGAGCGAAACTCCCTCTTAAAAAAAAAAAAAAGGTATTTATTAGAAATATTTTTGAATTTTGTTAACTGCCTTATTTGCAACTACTGAGCTTTGACATATTTGATCTATAAATATAAATTTTCCTAACACATTTCTGAAGATGGAACCATCCCCACACTTTTAGAGTAAAGCCCATCTGATTTGGGTTTATCATGCTTTTGATATGTTATTGAATTATGTATGTTAATGCTTATTATTTTTACATTGATATTTTATAATAAGAATAGCTTATAGTGTGTTATTGTTCTGTCTAACTTGTCAGGTTATGGTACTAGTATTTTGCTGTTCATAAATATAATTTGAAAGCCTTCCTTTTAATGGAAATATCTTTATATTTAGAACTTACCTATTTATTGAAATTTTGAGCAAATTCACTTATGAAACTATGTGGGTCTGGTGTTTTTCCAGGGAAAATTCTTTCTTTGCTAACTTTCTTCCATGGGTATTGTTTACTTAGGTTGTCTAATAGTTCCTTCAGTATCAACTTTTGGTGACTCATATGTTCTTAGAAAATCATTTATTTCAGTTAGATTGTCAAAATTCTTTGCTGAGAAGTTCACCAAGTACTATTTATGATTCTTTTAATTTCCTCTGCATCTGTTATTATTTGTCATTTATCATTTCTAATCTTCTGGATTAGTGAGTTTTTCCCTTTCCCCTTTCAATGCAGTTAGCCAACGTTATCTCTGTTTTATTGGTTTTGGCAAAAAATCAACTTTGGATGCATTTGCCAATTCTGGTTTTTCTTTCATATTTTCTAATTAATTCATATCTGCTTTGATCTTTAGTTCTTTTGCAATCTGTAAGTTGATTTTACTATTGTTTTCTAACCTCAGAAGTGACGTTAGCCTATAAATTTTTCATCAAGAACAATTTGAGTGACATTCCATAGATTGAGCTATATGTTGTTTTCTAGGTACTCTGCATTTGGGGTTTAATTTCTTCTTTGACTCAAAAGTTAAGAGAGATTTTGGTGAAAGAGGGGTAAATTGTTCCTCTTTTATTATTTCCTCATTTTATTACCTTATTGCGTCGTGACCAAAAATAGCCTTATGTCTAATCTGATGAACTGAATGACATTTTTGGTAAGTCTTCCAATGGGATTAATTTCTACAAATGTTCCACAAACTGTCAGTAGTTTATAAAGCACACAATTACATACTTCACATTTTTCTTTCTAAGAATAATGTTATTTCTATATTATTGGTTTCTTAAGAGCAAGAGACCTGCCTTGTTCAATTTGTATCTCTAATACCTGGTATTGTATTTGGTACATAGCTGTTGTTCAGTAAAGGGATGCTGAATGAATGAATGAATGAATGCTGTCTGTATTCAATGGGTTTATGTTTCCCAGGTTAACTGGCTCTGGAAAGCCTCTCTTCACACAAGCACAAGACTGACGGCCTTTAACTAAATCATTCATTTTATAGGGATGTATGGCAAAATGAGCCAATAAGAATGAACAGGCTTTGATATGTAGGTTGTTAAAAACATGGTTTATACACCTCTTTTTCTCAAATGTTTTCTCATTTCCTCATTTTATACTTATCTTTTCAGGCTTGAGTCTGGACTCATCCATGAAACCAGGCCACCTGCCCTCCCGGACCCCCTTCACTCCTCTTGTGCCCTCACTAACTAGACTCATTCTGTGTGCCATCTACTGGGCCTTCCACTGCTACCTGGCTATTTCCTATGTCTTTATCTTCCCCGTAAAACTATAAGCAACTTGAGTATCTTATGTTCCCTTCTATCCTATAATGCACCCAAAAGGGTGTTCAATAAATGCCTGCTGGAGCAACAAAAGAAAAGTTAAGAGAAAATAATACTCTAGAGTTCGGTTACCATTCTACCACGTCATAGTCTTGTGACCTTAGCAATGTATTTCACACTCTACGCCTCAGTTTTTTTATAAGAGCACACTAAGGTCTTGTCAAGGCTTAAGAACTGCAATCATTTTGTCATCTATTTGATTGTACAAAGCAGAGAGAGGCACCATATCAAGAAAATGGCATAACATCTAGGTGAGGTGGCTCACCCCTGGAATACCAGCATTTTGGAAGGCTGAAGTGAAAAGGCTGTTTGAGACCAAGAGTTCAAGACCAGCCCGGGCAACCTAGCAAGAAAAAATTAGTCAGGTGAGGTGGCCTGTGTCTCTAGTCCTATCTGCTTGAGAGGCTGAGGCAGGAGGATCACTTGAGCCTAGGAGTTCAAGATGGCAGTGCGCCATTCTGGTACCAATACACTCCAGGCTGAGTGACAGAGCAAGATCCTGCCTCTTTTTTTTTTTTTTTCTTTAAAAATTTACGTACTATGCTTTCTTAGATCCTGCCGGTTTAAAAAAGAAAAAAGAAAGAAAAAAAAAATAAAAACAGCATAAAATATTCTAGTTAGCCAAATTACAACAGGACAACAGAAACCTCACTCTACACAGAAGTCAGCCCCTGCTCCATGGTTTCTTTTCTGTTCACCCTCCAAATGTGGCCATCTCATAGAAGCTGTCCTCAGCCCTTACTCTTCCTTCTTGCTCCACCCAGAGAATTTATGGCTGTCACTAACATGTCTGTCTCTCAATCTGCCCCTTTCTGGGCCCACTTCTTCCAAGCAGCTCTATGTAGCCAACTTCTGGGTGTTCTCGATAGTATAGTAGAGATAGAATCAATGAATCTGACAGCAGATCAATAAAATTCACTCAATTTGAACAACAGTGAGAAAATAGAAAAAAATGAACACTGCTTCAGGGCTCTGTGGGAAAATAATAAAAGATCTAAATTCCTATCATAAAGGTTTCAGGAAGAGAGGAGGAAGGGAATAGAATTTAAAACTTCCCAAGTTTGGCAAAAGACAGAAACCTACAGTTTCAAGAAGCTGAGTAAGTCCCAAATAGGATAAACACAAAGAAACCCATGCCAAGATAAATTAGAATTAAACTTCTGAAAACAAAAGACAAAGAAAAAAATCTTGACAACAAGGGAAATTGCACATTACCTATAAGTAAATACTAATTTGAAAGACAGTGTTTTCCCATCTGAAACTATGAAGGCCAAAAGGAAGATGCATAATATTTTCAAATGCTGAAAGAAATATCAACCCTGAATCCTATATACAATGAAACAATCTTTCAGAAATAATGGGGAAGTAAAGGCATTGTCAGATAAAGGATTAAGAAAATTTGTTGGCCGGGCACGGTGGCTCAAGCCTGTAATCCCAGTACTTTGGGAGGCCGAGGCGGGTGGATCACGAGGTCAAGAGATCGAGTCCATCCTGGTCAACATGGTGAAACCCCGTCTCTACTAAAAATACAAAAAATTAGCTGGGCATGGTGGTGCGTGCCTGTAATCCCAGCTACTCAGGAGGCTGAGGCAGGAGAATTGCCTGAACCCAAGAGGCGGAGGTTGCGGTGAGCCGAGATCGCGCCATTGCACTCCAGCGTGGGTAACATGAGTGAAACTCCGTCTCAAAAAAAAAAAAAAGAAAAAGAAAAAAAAAGAAAATTTGTTGCTAGCACATCCACCTTTAAAGAATAGTTCAAGGAAGCTCTTGTTAACAAAAAGAAAATAATAACAGAAGAAGGTTAGGACATTCAGAAAGGAAAGAAGAAAAGAATGAGTAAAAATTGAAGTAATAATAATAGACTATTCTTCACCTTATGGGTTTAAAAATCTCATTTTATGGTTGAATCAAAAGTTATAACACTACCTAACGTGATATTCAATGTATTTAGAGGAAACATCTAAAACAAAATCTATTTCAGAAGTGAGGCAGGTAAAGCAATCTAAATGGAAGAGTTCTGCATTTCCTTTGAAGGGGTAAAATGTCAAAAACAGTAGGCTGTCATAAGTTACAAATGTATATGGTATTGCATGAAGGAACCACTAAAAAAACTGTAAAATGCAATATGCTTAAAAAAAAAAATCAAAATGAAAAGCAAGATAAAGAAACAGAAGAATGACAGAGAAACAAACACAAAAACAATATGGCTAACTTAAGCCCTAGCATAACATCATTATATTAAATATAAATGGCCTAAAAATGCCAATTTAAAAAAGAAAACCCAACTGAAATATAGAAGAAACTCTGTAAGAAATTCACTTCAAGCATAACAACATAGGTAGGTCAAAAGTGATAGGATAGAAAAAGATATATCAGGTAAACATTAATCCAAAAAAGCAGGAGTGGGTATATTACTATCAGATAAAGCAGACTAAGTGGACTTCTGCGCAAAGAAAAGTAAAAAGGACAAACGTTACTCTCTGTCAAGAAGATATAGCTATCCTAAATGTGTATGCACCAAACAAGAGCTTAAAAGTACATGAAGTAGAAACTCGTAAAGCTACAAGGAGAAACTGGCAATCCATAATTATAGTTGGTTACTTCAGGATCCTGCTTTCAGCAATTCACAGAACTAATTAACAGAAAATCAGCAGGAATCTAGAAAAACTGACCATCAACCAACAGATTAAATCAGCATTTAAAGAACATTCTACCCAACAACAGTAGAAAACATTCTTTTCAAGCACCCATTGAACATTCACCACAACTGACCCTGGGTGACAAAACAAATATTAACAAATCTAAAATAATTGAAATCAGAGAGAATATATTTTCTAGCCATAATGGAATGAAACTAGAAAGAAATCAATAACAGAAAATCTTCAAACACTTGGAAATTAAACAATAATGCATAATAATGCATGGATCAAAGAGTGTCAAAAATTTGAAAACACACAGAACTGAATGAAAGTTTGTGGATGCAGCTAAAGCAATGTGGAGAAGCGAATTTATAAAACTGCTGCATTAGAAAAAAGGAAAGATCTAAAAATAATTTTTAAAAAAGAGCAAAATAAACCCACAGCAAATGGAAGGAAATATTAAAGATTAGAACACAAATCACTGAAACTGAAAACTCTCAAAACTGTGTATTAAAAATCAAATAATAGAGCCAGGCACAGTGTCTCACGCCTATAATCCCGGCACTTTGGGAGGCCGAGGCGGGTGGATCACCTGAAGTCAGGAGTTTAAGACTAGTCTGACTAATATGATGAAACTCTTTCTGTACTAAAAATACAAAAATTAGTAGGGCTTGGGGGCAGGCATCTGTAATCCAAGCTACTCAAGAGGCTGAGACAGGAAAATTGATTGAACCAGGGAGGCAGAGGTTTCAGTGAGCCAAGATCATGTCACTGCATTCCAGCCTGGGTAACAGAGCAAGACTCCGTCTCAAAAAACAAAAATTAACCGGGCATGATGGTGTGTGCCTAATGTCCCAGCTACTCATGAGGCTGAGGCAGGAGAATCGCTTAAACCTGGGAGGTGGAGTTTGCAGTGAGCTGAGATCACACCACTGCACTCCGGCCTGGGCGACAGAGCGACTCTGTCTCAAAAACAAAATGAAAGAACAAACAAAAAAATAAAGTAATACAATTAGAACACAGGCAAAAGATATGCACAAACACTTCAAAGAGGATATACAGATGACACTTAAGCACATAAAAAATATTCAACAAAGTTAGCCACTAGAGAAATGTGAATTAAAACCATAATGTGGTATCACTACATCTGATTGGTAACACTACATGATGGTGAGGATGTGGAGACACTGAATCACTCATACACTGCTAGAAGAAATGTAAAATGGCACATTTCTCTGAGAAATAGTTTTAAGCTGAAAATGGACTTACCATATGACTCCACAATTGTACTGTCTTGGGTATAAAAAAACACTTTCATGCAGAAACTTGTACATGATGGCCCAGTGTGGTGGCTCACACCTGTAATCCTAGCACTTTGAGAGGGCAAGGGGGGAAGATCACTTGCCCCAGGAGGTCAAGGCTTCAGTGAGCTATGATGGTGCCACTGTACTCTAGCCTGGGTGACAGAGCAAGACTTCATCTCCATAAACAAAAAAAAAGAACATGAATGTTCATAACGGTTTTATTTGTAACAGCCAAATGGGGAAAATTGTCCAGATGTCTTTAGTAGTAAATGGTTAAACAAACTGTAGTATATTCATACCATGAAATTGTACTCAGCAGTGAAAAGGAACAAACTATTGATACATACAGTAGATTTGATGAATCTCAAAGAAATTACACTGAGTGAAAAAAAAAAAACTAATTTAAAAAAGATACAGCACTTTGGGAGGCCCAGGCGGGCAGATCACTTGAGGTCAGGAGTTTGAGATCAGCCTGGTCAATGTGGTGAAACCCCATCTCTATGAAAAATACAAAAATTAGCTGGGCATGGTGGTGGGCACCTGTAATCCCAGCTATTCAGGAGCTTGAGGCAGGAGAATTGCTTGAGCCTGCAAGACAGAGGTTGCGGTGAGTTGAGATCATGCCACTGCAAAAGGAGAACAGATGAGAGGTTTCCAGAGGCGAGGGATGAAGGGGCAAGGGAGAGGAAGCCACAGCTAGAGCTCTAAGGGAGTTGTGTGAGGGAGCCTTGGGGCGATGGTACATTTATGGATCTCACTCATGTGATGGTGGTTACACGTGGTGATGGCAGCTTCATACATGATAAAATCACCTAGAACTATACGCATACCCATGCACAGAAAAATTAATGCATGTATAACTGTTGTAGTCTCATCAACGTACCAAAATGTAATCGTCTCTTGTTGTCTGAGATAGAGGTTCTTTTACTCATATCTGGGAGAATTAAGGACGAAACACATTCCTTCTCCTTCCCAGTCCATAAAAACCCTAGACCCAACCTCATAGGGGACAACCCATTCAGGCTTCACTCTCCACTACAAAAAAACTTTCTTTCACTTATTAAACTTGCACTCTACCCTTGTGTCCACACTCCTTAATTATCTTAGATGTGAGACAAAGAACTCCAGATACTCTCTAAAACAACGGAAAACTATTACATCTTGATACATTGACAAGACTACAACATAACTGCTGAAATCTGAATAAACTATGAATTACACCAATGTCAATTTGCTGGTTTTGATACTGTACTGTGGTTAGATAAGATGTTAACATTGGGGAAAACTGAGTGACGGGTTCATGGGCCCTCAATATACAGGTTTTTGCAACTTCCTGTGACTCTATAATTATTTCACAATACAAAGTACACACACACACACACACACACACACACACACACACACACACGTAAGATTCTTCATGATTCCATCTCAATTTATTCCTTGATGGATTCACATCATTTAAGCATTATGGCCAAAATGTTTAAAGTCTCATTTTGCGGAGAAGAGAATAAAACTCTAATTGGTTGACACGGTCACCTCAACTGCTATGGATAGATTTTCTTGCTTATTTTTAGTTTTACTCCTTGACTTGTCATTAATCAAATTAGTTAGGTGCTACTATAATTAAAATAATCCTCTTTTTAAGATGTAATATTGAAAAGAGAAAAGAAAAAAAAGATGTAATATTGAATAAAAAGGTGAAAGTTTACTGAACAAACATATTTTTAATAGTCAAAGCAAACAATGGCCTTATACTTGGATAGCTTTCACAGTGACAAATCCTTTCCCAATAAAACCTACTACTCACTGCCTAATGAGGGAAATTTCCAGTGATTACACTGAATTTCTGTACAAGCTTGTTTCACTTCAACATGCACAGCCCTAGTTTCTCTGTATGGACTGAAGTTTCAGGAAAAAACCTAGATTGTTTTCATTACTTCAGATATGTTGACACCACTCTGTGCACAGGTCTATCTGAGAGTGTCTGCCCCATGGACAGGAAAGAGAGACTGAGTTATCTCACTGATTTGGTCTTCCAATGTGACTCCCAGCAAAAACTCATGAAAATTCAATAGCAGTAAGACTGACATGGTACCTGCCTTCCCAACATTCTCAATCTAGTGGGAGCCTCTTGATAGGTTTAGCACTTTAGAGTTTATGTCATTTCACTTCATCTTTAATCCAACTTAAGAAGTAAGTAGTAGAAGCCCCACCTTACAAGCAACAGAGGTAAGGCTTGGAAAGGTCAAATGACTTGTCCCAAGGTCATAAAATACCAGGACTTCCAACTCAAGTACAGTGCGTATGCTACCATACCATCGAATTCCATCTTGTGTTAATTTAACTTATATGAATTATTATTTTTTGGAGACAGGGTCTGGCTCCGTCACCCAGGCTGGAGTGCAGTGGTGCAATCTTGCTTCACTGCAACCTTTGCCTCACAGGCTCAAGTCATTCTCCCACCTCAGCTTCCCAAGCAGCTGGGACTACAGGTGCATGCCCCCACACCTGACTAATTTTTAAAAATTTTTTGTAAAGACAGGGGTCTCACTTTGTTTCCCAGGCTGGTCTCAAAATCCACTCACCTTGGCCTCCCAAAGTGCTGGGATTACAGGCATGAGCTACCATACCTAGCCTTAACTTACATGAGTTAAACTATGCCCACTCATAATAATGAAACAGAGACTAATAATTTAAATAGTACCATGAGACAACACTTTGCATGTCTATTTTATTATGG
This sequence comes from Sapajus apella, assembly GCF_009761245.1. Classification (NCBI taxonomy): domain Eukaryota; kingdom Metazoa; phylum Chordata; class Mammalia; order Primates; family Cebidae; genus Sapajus; species Sapajus apella. The sequence goes on along the minus strand of NW_022437098.1, from coordinate 590,206 downwards.
ACTATATTTTAATCTGCATTACACATTGATATTAAGCAACAGATTTATATAAACAAACTCATATACAGTACATATTGTGGGTACTTTAAAGGATTTTCAAGGTGATTGCAACTACTGGGACTTTTGACTTAGGAGCTTAACTTAAAATGTTGTACAACCCTTGTATAAAATGTGACTGCACTGTTCCACAACAATCCAATAATGCAAAGTAACAGAAAACAAACAAACTAGGAAATCAATCTAAACCCCTTTTCTAAGAAAATCTTGCATGATATCGTCTTTTTATTTTTCTTAATCTTAACTCAGAAAGCAATATGTTCATTGCAGAAAATTTGAAAAAAAAAAAATCATAGCCATTTCTATTCTGAATTTTAAAAATTATCACAAGTTTGCCTTCTGAAATACGTAACATAAACTAGTGGGATAATCTTCTTCAAGAACATTAATAAATGCTTAGGCTTATAAAACCACATGAATAAAAGGGAATTTTTAACCTTTTCTGTAGGCTTAATTATATAGGGATCTTTTCCAAAGCCTTAAAACTGGGTTTTTATAAATTCAGCTTATGGACATCTTAGGAATATTCACACACACAGCAAAGCACACCAGGCTCTACTGTCTTTGTATACTTTAAAAAGTACCTAGGAAATTTCACTGCCCACCACCTGACAGATGCACGTGGCTTCTGCTTCTCCTCTGGGCTAGCTTTTTCATCAGACAATTTTCCATTGCTTTGACCCCTGAGTTCCATATAGACCTCTCCATTGTCCACAGAGCTTTGTGGTTTTGATTTTTACGAACAATTTCTGTTGCACTCTACTCTCCTCAGATCACACTGATACTAAGCCTGGCCACTAAGCCAAGGGAGTGAATATGGATTTTATAATGACAGGTCAGTTGTTTCTTACTGAACTTCTCTCTGAGATCTTCTGGCACTGCCCTGATTCAACACAATTACATCCTTTTCAATAAAGGCAACTCTTTAAATATATAACCAAATTAATTTAATTTTTATTATTTTGTAATACTTTTCATACAGAAAGCTTTTGCAAATAAGAAAAAAATGTTCAGGTTACACGCTCCAATTCTGCTAGCAACAAAAGATTACTATACATGTATTTTACCCACTTGATGTCTCTATTCCAGTGGTTCTTAACCCAAAAATGCAAAATCACGTAGGGGCTTATGGATGGGTTTTGGCTCAACGAAGACTATTCAGCAAAATTCACACTCTCCTCTTGTTCCTGGTCTCAAAGTATTAGGCTACATTTCCTAGCTTCCGTTGCAATTAGCTGTGGCCATGTGAGTTCTAGCTGAAGAACGCACATAGAAGTGATACCAGCTACCACCAGGCCTGGCTGATAAAAACCTCCTGTGTTGGGTGGGGCAGGGGAGTGGTGTGGTTCACGCCCATAATCCCAGCACTTTGGAAGGCCAAGGTGAGTAGATCACCTGAGGTTAGGAGCTGGAGACCAGCCCAGCCAACATGGTGAAACCCCATCTCAACTAAAAATACAAAACATTAGCCAGGTGTGGTGGCAGATGCCCGTAATCCCAGCTATTCGGGAGCCTGAGGCAGGAGAATCGCTTGCACCCGGGAGGTGGAGGTTGCAGTGAGCCGAGATCTTGTCACTGCACTTCTGCCTAGGCAACAAGAGTGAAACTGCATTTCAAAACAACAACAACAGAAAACCAAAATGTCCTGTATGTACTCCTCCATGCTTTTTCCCTTTAATCGTCTGCAGGCAGTAAATAGCCAATATAGGATACATTTATATTTTTCAGTACAAAATAATAATGCTAGCACAATTTTTTTTTTTAAAGACAGGATCTTGCTCTGGCACCCACGCTGGAGTGCAGTTGTGTGATCTTGGCTCACCGTAGCCTCAATCTCCCAGGCTCAAGAGATCCTCCCACTTCCGCCTCCCAGGTAGCTGTGACTACACATACATGCCACCATGCCCAGCTAATTTTTGTATGTTTTGTAGAGATAGAGGTCCTCCATGTTGCCTAGGCTAGTCTAGAACTCCTGGGGTTCAAGTGATTCACCCTCCTCATCCTCTCCAAGTGCTGCGATTACAGGCATACGCCACTGCCCCCAGGAAGCATAAATGTTAATATAACACTTTGCACCAGTGCCTGATTTAAGAGCTATACCTGCATTCACTCACTTCATCTTAACAAACCTGTGTAATAGGTATGGTAGTAATATCTTCCCCATTTTTTGGATGAGGAAACTGAAGTTTGGGGAGGTTAACTAGTAGCAGGTCTGGGAGTTGGGGGAGCACCCTGCAGTCCTGCTCCAGGGTCTGTGCTCTGTGCTGTACGACCTCCTTATATTCCAAGACTTTCCAGGTGGTAGTGTTTCATGTTTACGATTATGCCAAGTTAGCCTTAATGTGTAATTAGTCAGAATACCCTTACTAGCTACAAGCATCTCATTTTCTTTCTTTTCTTTTTTTCTTTTTTTTTTTTTGAGACGGAGTTTCACTCTTGTTACCCAGGCTGGAGTGCAATGTCGCGATCTCGGCTCACCACAACCTCCGCCTCCTGGGTTCAGGCAATTCTCCTGCCTCAGCCTCCTGAGTAGCTGGGATTACAGGCACACACCACCATGCCCAGCTAATATTTTGTATTTTTAGTAGAGACGGGGTTTCACCATGTTGACCAGGATGGTCTCGATCTCTTGACCTCGTGATCCACCCGCCTCGGCCTCCCAAAGTGCTGGGATTACAGGCTTGAGCCACCGCGCCCGGCTCTTTTTTTTTTTTTAAGACGGGGTTTCACCATGTTGGTCAGGCTGGTCTTGAACTCCTGACCTCAGGTAATCTGCCCGCCTTGGCCTCCAAAGTGCCACCGCGCCTGGCCAAGCATCTCATTTTCAACTTCCCTAGTTTCACTGGGGTACCACAGGCCGATTCCATACAAACTCATTCTTTAGGTAGTAGGACAGCTACTTGGGTTTGAATTGCGAAGTCTCACTTAAGCATCCTTAATTGTTTTTTTGTTAACAGTTGTACCCACTGATATCTAGGAACAATGTAAGACAAAAAAAAAAGTTAACAGGGTTATTAGAAGGAATTTCATGGTTTCTCCTTCTCACCATCTGTCTCAGAACTAGGAGGGGAAAGGCTTCGGATTGGGGCTTCTTCGTGCTGATGAGGACGGAAGCCCACAGGGCAGGTCCAGGCAGCTCTCTGCATTCCAGTATGGGTGTGCACGAGGCAGGGATACCCCACGTGAAATGTCAAAGTGGAAGCAATCCATAAGGAAACTCAATCTTGGGGTCTAGTCCTGATGGATCAAGGGGTGGCCAGAAGTTTGCCCTGGGTCTCAGTTTTCAGGACACTGATTGGGTGGAGCCCCACAATATCCACCATTCTGTGTAGTCTCCTGGCTCATCCTGTTTACACAGTCTTCAGTGTGTTGGCTAGTATTTCTCAGATCTCTAGGTCAACCTCCTGTGTTGGGTGGGGCATTTGCCATTAACTAAAAATGTCTCATGAGAATAAGCTTATGCTAGATGAGAGAAATATATTTGTCTGATACTTAGAAGTACTTATTCTTAGAACTTTATTACTCTAATACATAATGATCTATACTTCTAAAATTTGTTCTGAGAAAGGCTTGGTATTAATACTTGCTTCCTTGAGTTCCTCAGTCTGAATTGTAACTTAGTGTACAACAAGCTGAAAACCTGAGGAGTACCTTCTGAGCCTCAGCCCATCACTCCAGCCACACTTCAGCCATTCACAGGCAGCCAACCGTTCAAACTCCCTTAACATACTGGTAAAGGCTGAGCTGGAACCATTCCAGCTGTTTATATACCTCATTTTTCTTTTCCCTTTTTCTTTTTTTTTTTTTGTCCATAAATCTTGTCTGTCCGTGTGATAGCCCCCGAGTTTCTCTAAATCTGTTTTGATTCTGAGGGCTGTTCGATTTGCAAATCATTTTTTTCCTTGCTCAATTAAACTCTGTTAAATGTGTTTAAAGTTCTTCTTTCATCAGATCTGGAGTAGAAGTAAGGATCGAAGTAAAATTCCAGTGTCTCCTTAGAACAGCAGGCAACCAAGCAAAGCACCTCCAGAGCCATTGTGCACGCTGCTCTGTTGATTTTAACTGGAGATTGCAGGTGAGTTTTCTCTCAAATTCTGAGCTCCACTGACTTGTGTTCTTGGATCCCCGAGTCAATGTGAGCAATGTTTATACTGCACTGGATATAGCATCAGGCTGAATTTACAAGCCCCAGACTTCAAATAAGTAACTTCTGGATAATGTACTCATATCAATCCAAAGAATCAGAGACTATTGAGATTCCAGCTAATTTTATACATTAAAATGATGGGCCCACAATGCGTGTATTTTTGGAAAAATGGATTAACCCTTCTGGAGACAACTTAGAATTAAGTTGACCACAATAGAGAAGTTTGTTTTATTTTTTGAGACGGAGTCTTGCAATGCCCAGGCTGGTGTGCAATGCCGTGATCTTGGCTCACTGCAACCTCTGCCTTCCAGGTTCAAGTGATTCTCCTGCCTCAGCCTCCCTAGCAGCTAGGATTACAGATGCCTGCCACCAGGCACCTGTTCTTTTTTTTTTTTTTTTTTTGGATTTTTAGTAGAGACAGGGTTTCACCATACTGGTCAGGCTGGTCTTGAACTCCTGATCTCAAGTGATCCACCCACCTAAGCCTCCCAAACTGCTGGGATTACAGGCATGAGCCACCACACCTGGCCAACTGGGTAAGTTTTAATTTGGATAAAATTGTTTAGTTGGGAGGCATATTAGAAAAAAGGGGAACACACCCCACAAAACAATGGGAGGTGTTCTTTAACTGGTATGCAAGGCATCTAAAAGAATAAACAAATTAAAAATAACCTCCTTAAAAGATTCTTTGCAAAAGGCAAGCAAAAATTTTAAACAGACTAAGAACATGACGAAAGAGGACTGTACTCTGAAATAACCCTGTTTCTTCCCTTTACCCATCCCTATCTAAATAATTTGCTCTACTAGTCTTCTGCTCAAATTACCCTTTCACTCTCTGAAGATGATGAAAAAAAAAGGGAAGTTGGACAGAGTAAGAGCTTGTGATCAGCCAGGCCTTCCTGCCATAACCACCTTCACTCCATGTTCTAAAGTTGAGCTTAGAGCCATTGTGAAGGACTCCCTAACCCATGGGGAAGTCCTCAAAAATTCACTCATAAGAGCTTACAGTCCAGGACTCCCTGACCTTTACCAATGTATTCACATAATACTGGGGTCTGCAGAAGCTCGAAAATGAACAACAGCTGCAGAATGACGCCAACCTGAGGAAGGTGTTAAAGACACTCAAAAACCTCCCAACAGGAATGGCTGAGAGAAGCTAGAAACATTGCCAAAAACCTTTTAGATTCAATTCCTAAGATTTTTCCATGCAAAAAAATTGACTGGTCCACCATACAGACAAAAGAAGTTTCAGACGACAGAACTCACTTAGAAACACTGTTTGTGAAGCATTTTGGGCTCAAAATAACAGAAAGGAACACTTCCTGCAGGAACTGCATCAACTACGCTATTTATAAATGGACTCCATCCCAAAGTTAGCAATTTAATTAAAAAAAACATAAACCTGGATGGGAAGATACAGACACGGCTGAATTGGTGGCTTTAGCTGAACATTTTGAGAGGACTCTGGAGCAAGAAAAAACCCAAAAGACTAACAAGCTTATGCCTCACTAATTACAACAGTTACAGGGGCTGAGACCAAAGGAACTTTCTGTTTTATTTTTAATCACAACCAAGAGATAGAACCTAGAACAAGAAATTCTTTTCCCTGAGATATCTGCCTTCATTGCAAATAAGCAGGGCACTGGAAAAAAGTTGTCTGCTTTTCTATCAGTCCACCAACAAGCCTCCTCCCATTAGGCCAGACTGTTTCACCACTAAAGGAAGTCCAAGACAGATCCTGTCTCCTAAAAAAAAGAAGAAAGAAAAAGCGGGGGACTCCACATTTGGATCCCCTTCCACAACACTCTCTCATGGAAGCCGTCTTTCTCTCTCCTGGATTTCCCCTCTGGAGTCCCCTTCCACACTCTCTCGTGGAAGCCTGTCTTCCCCTCCTAAACTCCATCTCTCTCTTTTCCCTTCCAGTCAGTGTGGAAGCTGCTTTCCTCTCCTGGATTCCATCTGTCTGAATTCTCTACATATTAAGTGTTAGCTGTTTCCTTCTCTCTCCTCCTGTTTCTGTCTCTCTTTAAATAAATTACTTTCTATAAAAAAAAAAAAAAAAAAAAAAAAAAAGGCCAGGGGCCATGGCTCACGCCTGTAATCCCAGCACTTTGGGAAGCTGAGGCAGGAGGATCACCTAAGGTCAGGAGTTCAAGACCAGCCTGACCAACATGAAGAATGCCCGCCTCTACTAAAAATACAAAAAACTTAGCCAGGTGTGGTGGTGCATGCCTGTAATCCCAGCTACTCAGGAGGCTGAGGCAGGAGAATCGCTTAAACCCAGGAGGTGAAGGTGGCGGTCAGCTGAGATCGCATCATTGCACTCCAGCCTGGGAAATAAGAGCAAAACTCCACCTCAAAACAAACAAACAAACAAACAAACAAACAAAAACAATAGCAGCAGCAGCCACCAAGTTGCTAGAAGTGTCATCGGAGCTAGTTTTAGGAAATGAACTTAATTTGCAAATTCCACTTGCTGTGAAAAGACTATTAAATTCCAACCAAGCTCAGCATTTTTCAGCAAGCAGACTAACATCTTATGATCTCATGAAATTCTCTCCTGCCTCTTTCTGATCTCCATCTAAAATGCTACTCCATCCAAAACCTATTTAACCCTTCTATTCCATTACTTCTGACTGACCATGGTAAAGCTCACAATTGTATGGGTGTAGTATCCAAACTAGTAGCCCCTTGTGTTGATTTACGAGATGCTCCATTGGATAATCCTGAGTTACTACTTTCTGTTGGTGGGTCCTATGCCAAAGTCTCAGAAGGAAAATTATCAGGCAGCGTATGGTGTTACCGCCCAAAATGAGTGAATAGAGAAGGGAACACTTACTCGATTTAAGTCAGCTCAGCTGGCAGAACTTTCTGCTCCCACCCAAGCTTATCATATAGTTAAGGACAAGTCAGTAAATATTTTATTTATTATTTATTTATTTTTAAAGATGGGGTTTCACCATGATGGCCAGGCTGGTCTTGAACTCCTGACCTCAGGTGATCCACCCACCTTGGCCTCCCGAAGTGCTAGGATTACTGGCGTGAGCCACCGCGCCCGGCATCAGTAAATATTTTAAAAGATAGCAGATATGTTTTTAGAGTAGTATACAATTTTGACATGTTATGCAAACAATGGGGCCAGATGCGATGGCTCACACCTGTAATCCCAGCACTTTGGGATGCCAAGACAGGTAGACTGCCTAAGCCCAGGAGTTCAAGACCAGTCTAAGCAACATGGTGAAACCCTGTCTCTACAAATTAGCGGGGCATGGTGACTCATGCCTGTAGTCCCAGCTACCCTGGGGGCTAAAGGTGGGAGGATGGCTTGGGCCTGGGAGGTCGAGGCTGCAATGAGCCATGATCAAGCCATGGCACTCCAGCATGGGCAACAGAGAGAGGCCCTGTCTCAAAAAAAGGCAAATATGTATAATAAAAATTACATAATTTTTCAAAGAAACAATATGGGTTTCTCACTTCTAGTGGGACTCCAACTAGATGAACTCCTTTTGGTTATCCTGTTATCATCACCGAGCATTATGATTAAGATTGAAGATGATACCTGTATAACTTAATCTGAATATCAAAGAAATGCCATAGACAATTTGTATGTTAGCTCAGCTAGTGCTGAAACTGTTAGAATATGAAATCTGAATGACCTCCATAAAACTGATCCAAATCAACTCCCCTATGGTGACCTATTTAATAAACAGTGCAATGCATTTAATTTGGAAAAACAAAGTTGGTATCTAAAGAAATGTAAATTCAGTGTTCAGCGTAGACTCACAAAGGGCCTGACAACCATCTGGTCCTTCCCAAGTCTTTGAAGCTTCCACTGTTAAAAGCCTTACATTACACTCTGTGATATTGTGCTAGCCTAGAGTCAGAACCGGAGCAAAACTATTTTATAAAATGCAAAACTGTTTTTAGATAAGTTGAAATGGCTGCCCCATTCTCCTTACAATAACTACTGTCCTTGGCCTCTGTAAATAGAACTGCTGTTTGTTCTTTAAAACTATGTAAAGCTGCTTACCTTTTCTTATCAGTAACTGCTCTCTGTGGCCCTAATGTGACAGGCAAGCAGTCCTAACCCATGCCAGCTTGGCTCCTGCGACTTGTAATAAGTAACTAAGGTCTGTGATTTCCACCTTAACCAGATAATGTGTAAACAAATGTTTATCTTGACTTCTGTAAACCACTTAAGTAACAAACGGAATGACAAAAGTCCCCTTGGCCCTTGGAATGTCCGGAGACCCCCACCCTCATCTCTGCCCAGGAGGTAATTTACAGAATCCACTAGCCCTCTGAATGTCTGAAGCCTTTTCATCCCCATCCCCGCCCCTCACCCCCACTCCCAAGGTGGTTTTTCGGGTATAAAAAATCGTGGCACCCTCCTGTTGCCACCACAGGTTGGAGAGACGTGAGTCCTCTGTGGTCGCCGGCATAATAAATGACCCTGCAAATCTGGCATACTTTTGTCTTGTGATAACTTTCTACACTCGGTCAAATACAACAACTCCACAACTCATCATAGACAAAAAGATCCAAATTATGAAAAAATATCGGTGAGGTACATGTTCCAAAATTGCTAAAATGGTTTATAACCAATGTTTGATTCGTCAAACTCATAATCCTAGGAAAACAATAAAAACTTCAGGTAGTGTATTTCCACCATCTGATGGACCATTAGAACATTTACAAATGGACTTCATTCACTTACCACCCTTGCTGAGGTATCAGTTTTTGTAATACTTTGTATGTTTTCTGGTCAAATAGAGTCTTCCCTTGCAGGAAAGCTGGTGCTGTGCCAGCAGCTAAGAAATTATTAGAAATGTATTTCCTTTATGGAGTATTCCTGGAGAAATATCCAGCTATAGATAGGGAAGCTCCCAACTCTATTTTGTTTCTAACTTCCAAGCTGTCCTTGTTTACTCCTGGGCATAGGCTGAACTAATTTGGGGAGTTACTTAGTTTATAGTTTAAAACAAAGATGCTAACAACCCGTTCCCAAAACAACCACCTGCTGGCCTGGTGACTAAACTGCCTTTTTAGGATTAACAAATTAGCCTCAGGATTAGAAATTATAGTTTAGCAATCATACAGCTAGAGGCTACAAGATTCCAACCCTCCCTAAACTGCTCCTAGGATCAGTGCTTGAGATATTTGCAGATCCTGCACTTGATGGATGGGCCGGCACCGCGCAGACTGATAAACGCTGATCTTGTGGCCCCCTCCCAGGAACTGACTCCAGCAAGAGGACAGCTTCAACTTTTCTATGATTTCATCTCTGACTTGACCAACCAGCACTCTCAACTCACTGGCCTCCTTTCACCCACCAAATTACCCTTAAAAACTCTTTTCCTTAGGCCGGGTGCGGTGGCTCATGCCTGTAATCCTAGCACTTTGGGAGGCTGGGGTGGGTGGATCACCTGAGGTCAGGAGTTCAAGAGCAGCCTGGCCATCATGGTGAAACCCCATCTTTAAAAAAAAATAAATAAATATAAAGAAGACTATGGGAAAGAAAGTAGGAGAAAGAAGAAGAATAAATAAATAAATATTAAAAAAAAAAACACAAAAAAAAACTCTCATCCTTGAAGGCTGAGGAGACTGATTTGAGTAACAATAAAACTCTCAAAGCTGGCTCTGCGTGAAACATTCTTTCGCTTATTGCAATTCCCCTGTCTTGATAAACTGGCTCTGTCTAGACAGTGGGCAAGGTGAACCCACTGGGCAGTTACAGAAAGGGTGAAAGAACAAATGGCATCTTAAAACTGAAATTGGCAAAGTTAGCTGAGCCAAGGAGGTTGTCTTGGCCAAAGGTACTGCTGTTGGCATTAAATGCCAAGCAGATCCACTCCCACTAGAAAACGTCAGTTGACCCCTTATGAAAGTCACTGGAAACAGATGCCCCTAATAGTAGAACCTATGTCCCACTCTCCCAAACTCCGACATGACTAAAGAAAGCAAGCTTTCTTTAGTACCCGTTGCTCGTTCGACAGGGTTTTGCTCTTTTTACCCAGGCTGGAGTGCAATGGCGCCATCTCGGCTCACCGCAACCTCCGTCTCCTGGGTTCAGGCAATTCTCCTGCCTCAGCCTCCTGAGTAGCTGGGATTACAGGCACGCACCACCATGCCCAGCTAATGTTTTGTATTTTTTTAGTAGAGACGGGGTTTCACCATGTTGACCAGGATGGTCTCGATCTCTTGACCTCGTGATCCACCCGCCTCGGCCTCCCAAAGTGCTGGGATTACAGGCTTGAGCCACCGCGCCCAGCCAAAGCAAGCTTTTAATACATTATACCAAAGTGTATTTTTTACCAGGTACAGAAAGCTTTTTGTGATCCACTGACTAAGGACAATCAAACCCTTCGTGGTCTAGAGCCTGAAAATTGGGTCTTCCGGAATAACATCAGAGGAAGACTGCCCTTGAACCCTGCTGGAAAGGACCACACCAGGTTCTTCGCACCACCCACACCTGTAACCTTGGGTCTGCATCTCACAACTCAAAAGGGCCCCTTCAAACTCTTGGAGCATCTGTGGGAAACTTTAGGGTAAAGCTGACCAGGAGCAGTTCTCCCTGAAAGTAGACGGCATCCTAGATGTGCAGCTTTCCCAGGATCACAGATCGAGACTTTTCCGCCATTATGAAAGCCTTGTGCTTTTTGCTTTTCTCCTCTAATCTTTTTTGTCCCAATCCTTTCCTTTTTCCTACAGGAAAATCCATGGGACCATCATCAGTAGATGGCTTTAGCTCTATCTGACATTCTAGCACAAAGCCAGAGTAACTGTTGGATTTGTGGGCAAATGCCAAAAAATCAGAAAGCAATTCCACTGATGCCAGTGCCTCTCCATGTTCCCAATGGCAGCGACTCAAGCTCCAAAGGAGTAAGGAGTGGAAAGCTATCCTTGATATTCTAAACATCACTGCTTCATTTGCTTTCCTGCACTCGCTAGAAACAACACTCTTGACTTTTCCAGTGAATAACCAGGTTGTTACTAAACACAAAAAACCTATTCAAGTGAGCCTGCAAAAGGTACATTGTGCTTCCACACGTCACACACTCGAGACCTGGGAATTAGCTATATGGATACAAGTGATTGCTTGTATAATGTTACCAGATTAAATCCAGTAGGAGGCGGGAATGGTGGCTCTCGCTTGTAATTCCAGTGCTTTGGGAGGCCAAGGTGGGCAGATCACTGGTCAGGAGTTTCAGACCAGTCTGGCAAAACAGTGAAACCCATCTCTACTAAAATTACAAAACTTCGCTGAGCGTGGTGGCACATAGCTGTAAAATCAACTACTTGGGAGGCTGAAGCAGGAGAATCATTTGAACCCGGGAGGTGGAGGTTGCAGTGAGCTAAGATCACACCATTGCACTCTAGCCTGGGCAACAGGGCGAGAGCCCATCTCAGGAGAATTAAAAGAAAGAAAGAAAGAAAAAAAGAAAGAAAGAAAACTTAACCAGGCGTGGTGGTGTGTGCCTTTCGTCCCAGGTACTTGGGAGGCTGAGGCAGAGAATCATTTGGGCCCGGGAGGCAGAGGTTGCAGTGAGCTGAGATGGCACCACAGCACTCCAGCCTGGGCAACACAGCAAGACTGTTTAAAAAAAAAAAAAAAAAAGAAAAGAAAAGAAAAATCCAGAGGCCAGGCACAGTGGCTCATGCCTGTAATCCCAGCACTTTGGGAGGCTGAGGTGGGGGGATCACGAGGTCAAGATTGAGACCATCCTGGCCAACATGGTAAAACCCTGTCTCTACTAAAAATACAAAAATCAGCTGGGTGTGATGGCAGGCACACGTTGTCCCAGCTACTCAGGAGGCTGAAGCAGGAGAACTGCTTTATCAAGGGAGGTGGAGGTTGTAGTGAGCTGAGATCGCACCCCTGCACTCTAGCCTGGCAATAGAGTGAGACTGTCTCCAAAAAAAAAAAAATCCAGTAAGGTCATTTTCTTTAACTAAATGTGGCTATACACACCTACCACATACTATAAAGGAGCTTTAAAAGGTACATTTCTCACTAAACCTTGTTCAGGAGCTATGCAGATTTACAGGCAAATAAATTTAACTGACCCTTGCACAAATGCAATTAGGTGACACTCTTTTCCAATCTCCAAGGGCTTCTATTGAGTCTGAGGAAAATCTGCTTCCTGTCTGGTTTGGATGTTACTATTTGGCCTGGCTCACTCTGCCATTCAAATAGCTTCTCCTAAAAATTCCCATAACAACTTTTGTGATCAGAGGACAAAATAATCAATAACTGAAATTACCTTCAATCTTGAAATAGATAAACTACTTTCAACTGAGAAAAGACTCCAGTGGGACTTCTGGGGGTTCACTCTTGGCAGTAGTGGGGTACCAGTTGTATGGAATTTAAAGATGATCTGTAAATCGGGAAAAATCTTGGATTTTGTAGATGGACCTCCCAGAGATTCAGACGGGTAGCTGTCACTCTCTGAAAAGTGGACGGCAATATACGCATTCAACCAAAACACTTAATGGGGCATAATGCAACTTTAGAGCTCCTTTTTGCTCTAATTGGGGGCTTATGTGTGGTACTGACCAAAACTGAGTATCTCTCCCCTGATTTTGTTACTATAGAATTTAAAAGGTGGCCTTAGACACAGCCACCAAACACATTAAGAAAATTAATCTTTTTTTTTTTTTTGAGACGGAGTCTCTTTCTGTCACCAGCCTGAAGTGCGGTGGCATGATATCAGATCACTGCAATCTCCAATGCCTGGGTTCAAGCAATTCTCCTGCCTCAGCCTCCTGAGTAGCTGGGATGCAGGCACGTGCTACCATGTCCAGCTAATTTTTGTATTTTTAGTAGAGATGAGGTTCTCCTGACCTCGTGATATATTGACCTTGTGATCTACCCGCCTCAGCCACCCAAAGTGCTGGGATTACAGGCATGAACCACCACAACTGGCCTAATCTCTTAAAAGAAAAAAACACAAAAACAAAACGTAAAAAAAGAAAAAGAAAAAAACACATGATATGTTTATGACGGCAACTAGGAGTTGGTCTGCAGGCATCCTCAATGGTGAATGGCAAGCTTGGGCTTTCCAAGGTTTTGTAATTTTTAAATATATTCTAGTATGTCTCCAGGTTATTATGACTTGCGTTACCAGGCTAACAATGAAAATGAATACCTCAGCCAGGCGTGGTGGCTCACACCTGTAATCCCAGCACTTTGGGAAGCCAAGGCGGGTGGATCACGTAAGGTCAGGAATCGGAGACCAGCCTGACCAACATGGAGAAATACCAAGTCTCTACTAAAAATACAAAATTAGCCAGGCGTGGTGGTGCATGCCTGTAATCCCAGCTACTCAGGAGGCTGTGGCAGGAGAATTGCTTGAACCCGGGAGGCTGAGGTTGTGATGAGCTGACGTCACACCACTGCACTCCAGCCTGGGCAACGAGAGCGAACTCTGTCTCAAAACAAAAACAAAATGAATACCTTTTTTTTTTTTTTTTTTTGAGACAAAGCTTCACTCTTGTCTCCCAGGCTGGAGTACGATGGCGCGCTATCAGCTCACCGCAACCTCTGCCTCCCTGGTCCAAGTGATTCTCCTGCCTCAGCCTCTCCAGTAGCTGGGATTACAGGCACCAGCCACCAGGCCTGGCCATGAATACCTCTTTCAATCAGGCTGTTATATATTATCCTCTTGGCAGTCATCATAATAGTAACACTGATGCCCCGTGTCTTCTCAAGTCTTAAATGGTTCTACCCAGCTATCTATTGAGTACTGAATGGTCTCACTTCAACTCAGTAAGCAAGAACGTAAAGAATTATTGAACTAGTTTCACACTGTCATCTGTGAATTCCATACTCAGACCAAAGGAGACATTTACAACTGTGGTAAGAGTGGCGGCCATGCCTAGAATTTAGGTTAATCTCTCAAAACTGAGAGACCAAGAGGGTGGAATTGTGAAATCAAACTAAAACTTGGCCTGAGAAAGCATACGTACTCACCTACTTCAGTTCTTAGAAATGAACTACAACCTTAGCACATAACAAATTGAAAACCTAACCGAGGAGTGTGCTTCTGTAACAATGGCTCAGCCAACCACTCCAGCCACACTTTAACCACTCACAGGTGGGCAACTGTTTAAACTGTCTTCAAATAAGGCAAAGGTTGAGCTATAACCAATCCAGCTGTTTCTCCACCTTACTTCTGTTTTCCGTATATCACTTTACTTTTTCTGGTCCATAAATTTTATCTGACCATGTGGCAGTCCAAGTCTCTGAATCTGTTTTGATTCTGGGAGCTATCTGATTTCACAATTCTTTTTTTTTCCGTTTTTTTTTTTTCTTTTTTCTTGTTCAATTAAACTCTGTTAAATTTAATTCGTCTAAAGTTTTTCTCTTAAGAAGACATACAAACAGTACTTTCACACCATTCTTTAACTGGAAGTGAAGTAATTAAAAACCATGTGGGTAAAAACCATGGACCCTGGGTTGAGTAATAACCCCTAACACAACTCTCTAACAACTCAAAAGAGCAGCAGAAGGCCAACGGTTTTACCTGTCAAAGAAAATCAAAAAGATAAGGCTAAATCTTGAGACTATTGATAAATAAAATCTTAATGCATACTTCATAAAACTTCCAATTATTGGCAGCCTATTTTCCCACCCTTGGCCTGGGAAATATTTCCAGAGGAATTCTTCAGCCAGGAATCCATCCTTGAGCCCCCTACACAGGTGAAAGGCATACATTCATGTTTGGCAGGATAGTATAAATAACACAGTTGCCTTTTTAAAAAATAAATAAGGAAATGCTGATTAAAATGTCAATTCAGCAAAACAAGTCTGCCTTCTGTATCTTGGAATAACTTAAGGTTCAAATCTCAATGCCCTTCTGGACTGTTCAAAATATGTAGAGATTTCTGTCTCTGGTTTTTAAGTTGTAGCATGTGTTACTGGGAATTGGGAGAGGTTTTCTGCGGCTCCTTCCTTCATCACACTAAGATTCTAGTGGACTGCAACCAAGCCATATTTTTTCTGGCCTTTAACAAGAAATAAGAAACAAAAAATTAAATTAAATTAAATTAAAATTAAAAAAAGAAAAAGGGAAGAGATAAAAAAATATTTTTTAAGAGTCCACATATCTTAAGACACAGTGAGTTCTTTGAAACCAAATGGAAGCAGAATTACTGCCCAATCTTCTAAGTGTGTCATGAATTGATGAGTCAACATTTCAAACGTGCTTGAAAGTTCTTAGATGAAAGACCACAGATCTGTATAAAGTATTATCATTATAAAAATAACTCGATTTTCCTGTGGCTTTCTTTGTTTAAAGGAGTGTTCTTTTAGATGCTGTTTGTAACCAACTTATCTTTAAAAAATAACAAAAACCTCCGAAAGTGGGATATTCTTGTAGAAAAATATTAAATCACCAGTACTTTTCCTGGATTAAAAAACAGAGTGGAGACTGAGCAATGCCTTTGAGAACGCTCATGGTGCTGCCTAGCATATAATATTGGAGAACTGTATAACGCTTTTTGAAAAATTTATAGTCATATCTAATGACTCATTAAATATGAAAATTTCCAATCACATCTTTCTTTTTTCAATTCAATATTAAAGGGAGCTCATATTTCTCCGTGATCACCAAATAAAACATAATTATTTCTCATGTGCTTTACATGTTTCCTATTATTCTTTCTTTTTTGTGTGTATATATCCAGGGTATATACAAGAAGGAATATACTCAATAAACTACTAATAGTTTATTCATCCTCCACTGAGCGAGGATGTATAATCTCATTTCACTGTGTGTAGTGGCTATAACTTGACTGAATTATGTCAGCAATATATATCAGTTACTGAAACTTCTATTTACCTGAAACTTTATATAGCATCTTGATGAAACAGAGAATAAGATATCATTGTATCAAATAAGTTGCTTGAAAAAATATTAAGCATTTTATCACTTTGTTCAATCAATATATTAAACACGTAAATATAATAAACCAAGGGAAGCTAAATTTGTTCTTTATGGTCTACAAATCACTGCTCAGATTCTTCAGGTTGATTCATTATTTCTCTTTTTATTTATTTATTTATTTATTTATTTTTAAGACGGGGTTTCACCATGTTGGTCAGGCTGGTCTTGAACTCCCGACCTCAGGTGATCCGCCCACCTTGGCCTCCAAAGTGCTTGGATTACAGGCGTGAGCCACCAAACCCGGCCGATTCATTATTTCTCATGAACAAACCAGATACAAAGGAAGGGAAAAGTGATGTGAAGCCAGCAGTTTCCCTCCTCCGTCTCTTCTTTCAATCTGAGCAAAGTCCCCAGCTCCTTCTCAGAGTCACCTCCTAACCACCCATGCAACTGTCATTTATCAAGTTATGCTCTGGCTCCAAAGACATCAGATGCTTCCCAAAGCGGTTAAGATAAGGACCACACCACATATTTAATTCCAAAGAATTCTGGAATCAGGACTTCACAATTATATTCTTGGTCAAAAGGTATAACACTGTCTTTCGTACTCTTTCAAATAAGAGAAATAAAAATAGAGGCTTGGGGAAAGCATTCAAATATTTCAGCAGGGAGGTTTCTCTTAAATTTCCTTTGGCCACTAATCCAAAGCATTTCTGACAGATAACTGGACTAGAAACAGTGCCCCTGGAAACCATCAGCCAGTATTCCCACCCATTAATTAGGTGATTCATCTTCAGTTTTTTCCTCCCTGTTTTTTTTCTCTCTCATATCCTTTTCCCACCCTTTTCTTCTTGCCTTCTCTTTGGATCATCAGCTCCTCTGCTATCTGCCTCAACCTATTTATTTGTGTTGTAATTCATTGCCCCTGGATATATTTCCTTTCCTTATTGCCTCTCCTGGACTCTGGGCTCCTTTCTGACAAATCTTTCTGCCTTGGTACTTAACCCTCCTGCAAGTGAGAAAGCCCTCTGGAGGCCTCCCATGACTGCCCTAACTTCCTCCGGTGATTTTTATTTTCCTTAAACTTTTAGGGACCAATGATTAGTACTACACACAATTAGCCCTTAACTGCTGTTTGCTCATCTTTCATATCTTTTCTTTTCTTTTCTTTTTTTTTTCTTTTTTAATTTTTTTTAAAGATGGGGTTTCACCATGTTGGTCAGGCTGGTCTTGAACTCCCGACCTCAGGGGATCCGCCTGCCTTGGCCTCCAAAGTGTTTGGATTACAAGCGTGAGCCACCACGCCCAGCCCTTTCATGTCTTTTCTTTCCAAAATGACTAGGCACCTACTTGAGAAGAGGGAATATTTTATGTAGCTTTTGGAAAATATGCCATCCATATAAACGTAATGAAGTATTCATGAACTGAGCAGGATGGTGTACATATCTCACCAAAATAAACTACTGCCTCATTTGGGGATAACAGGATTTATCCCCAAAGGTTAAATGAGTTTTAGATATTAAAATCTCTTACTTGAGAGTATAGGAGACATACTAGTACGAGAAACTCACTGATGGAACACAGAACTTTTGCCTTAAAGAGGCACGTCTACTGCTTTTTGAAGTAATGATCCAGTATCATACGGGAGTTAGGTTTTGAAATCCCTCCTAGGGGTTTCGAGTATATAAGCCCCGGGTTTGCGCCCATTTTTTGCCATGTAATTCTCTGAGTAGCCATGTAAGGCAGCCTTTCTTGGCCTGTTTCCGTCTCTGCAAAATGAGGGGTTAGACAGATGACCTTTAAAAACCAGCCAACCAAAATAAAAACATGACTAAAGAATGACTACTGGCCCCGCTTAGATCTTCGCCAGAGTGCGTGGTGGTTTGCCTTGCCATCAATCCGTTTTAAACACATGCCCCACTTGTGGAATCACTTATTCATACACCCAGACAAACATCAACTCAAAAAGACCCGGAGAAGAAAAGAAACATGGAAATTCCAGACAATACTTTTACTGACTCTAGAACCATTTGCTTCCTACAGATGTCTTAGTGAGCTGTAAAAAACCAAGGGGAAAATACATTTCTTTTTCTCACTCTTTTTTTTTTTTTTTTTTTTTTGAGACAGGGTCTCCTTCTGTTCCCCAGGCTGGAGGGCAGTGGCACAATCAGGACTCACTGCTGCCTGGACTTCCCCAAGCTCAGATGATCCTCCTACATCAGCCCCCTGAGTAGCTGGGACTATAGGCACCCACCAACATGCCTGGTTAATTTTAGTATTTTTTATAGAGATGGGGTTTTGCCATGTTGCCTAGGCTGGTTTCAAACTCCTAGGCTCAAGTGATCCAGCAGCCTCAGCCTCCCAAAGTGTTGCGATTACAGGCATGAGCCACCATGCCTGGCCCATATTTCTTATTACTTGATGTATGAGATGCAACATAGGAAAAAAACAATTAACCAAACTTCAGTACCAATAAATATCAGATAGGCAAAATACTTTTAAGTCTGTAACACTCAAGTTGATAAGAGGTTGCAGAAATTCAAGTGTGCTGGAATGCCAATCTGACACTCCAATGTTAGTAAAAACAGCACATGCCGAGCTACTTTCTTAAATCAGACAATCTCTGTGGTAAAGGAAACGGGATCAAAATATCAAGATGAGCATGCCATTGGCTTGAGGGATGTGTCAGATTTATTGCGGCCCAGAAGATTAAAATCAGCCACGATTATGAAGGGAGGTATGTGACGAAGTCTGACAATCATGTGATCAAACCAGAGAGGTTCCTGGGTAGATGATACATAAAGGACATGTTTAAAACAGAGTAGATAAAGTGATCACTTGAGTGGTGGCATTACCTGTGCCTGCGGTTAGGAGAGGAAAGCTAAAGATAGCAAGCTGAATCAAGGTCATGTGAAAGGATATAATAAGAGGGAGTAGAAAGGCTGCTGACTCAGGCTCAAAAGTATGGTGTCAGGGTGGGGCATCCGAATGCCCTCCAGGCTACAGACCTTTGCAGAAAAGGGAATTGGGAGTCGCACCCACACCCACATTAGGAATTGCTGAGGAGGAGGGCTGAAAGAGGAGTGGAGAGAAAGAGGAACAGCCCACATGTGCACTACTTTCCTGCTGAGGCAGCGGACAACGGCCTAGTCCAATCAGGGCAGAGAGAGGTGGGCAGCAGCCCCAACACCCTTCTGAAGGCCAGCCAGACACAGACAGACCTCAAGCAGGGCAGTGATCCTTTGAGGCCAAAGGCAGGTCTATAAAAAGCCAAAAGATAGTGACTTTAATTTTTCTGGCTCTTCCTTAGAAACCACATAACCACTAACATTTTGCTACTTTTCCCACTTGGCCGACCCACATCCAACTTATAGCTTCACTATCCACAAATGTCACAGCATACATCTAGTCATCGCCCCACACCAGGCACCAGGGGTGACTCCTGCCTGAGGCAACCCTGAAACTGTGGCATCAGCAAGCATGGTGGACTGGAATGTGGAATCCTGCCTCTGTGGCCTCTGGGTTCAAATACCAGCCTTCCCGTCACCAATTCTGGAACCTTGAAGAACTCTCTTCATGTCTAAACTTCTCATGTATAAAATGAGAAAACAAATACCTATCATTTGGGGTTGTTGTGAGACTGACTGGGACTTGAATGTATGTAAGCCACTTAGCATCTGCCAGACATGTGACTGGTAGTCTAGAAATGAGTGATTACTATTAATTCTTGACACTCTTCTTAAAAAACATTCATGGTTTTTCATCTTCCCTGCTTCCCTTTTTAAAAAATTCATGGCTTCAGCCAGGCACGGTAGCTCATGCCTGTAATCCCAACACTTTGGGAAGCGCGCAGATCACCTTAAGTCAGGGGTTCGAGACCAGCCTGGCTAACATGGTGAAACCCTGTTTCTACTAAAAATACAAAAATTTAGCCAGGCATAGTGGTGCCTGCCTGTAATCCCAGATACTCGGGAGGCTGAAGCAGGAGAATCTCTTGAACCCCAGGAGGCAGAGGTTGCAGTGAGCCAAGATTGCACCATTGCACTCCAGCTTGGGCAACAAGAGCAAAAGTCTGACACAAAAAAAGATAAATAAATTCATGGCTTCTATTCCTCTCTCCTGTCCAAGGACCAAGTGTCCAACCATGTTCTATCTTTCCTATTAGAGGAGAAATCCATTTGATAATGCCACTGATGTCAAAGGGTCACACTTAATATTACAAACTCTAAAAAGTAATGAATATAATGAGACTGGGCAATGATTACATAAAGGAATAATCTATGGAGAGAGATTCACAGCAGATATGCTGTCCTCAGATGACACTATACAGATAAGTAATCATTCATTCTGCTTCTGGGTAACACGAGCTGTATCTGGCTTTGATTCTATATTTCTACAGGCTTCCTTTTACACTAACTCAATTTAATTTGAAGGTAAGTGGTCTAACCCAAAAAACATCACCCACCCCATTCTATGTGGGCTGTGCCATCCCACAGCAAGTGATTGCCAAGAGACACTAGTAAACTTTTCCAGCCCACATTCTGCCCAGACAATGAGCTGAATGGAAACTCAATATAACAGATAAGGGCTGATGACTCAAGTCTCCAAACAAATTTTTGGTTAAATACAGCCTCAAAGGCTAATCACTAAATGCACTCCACCCAAGTTAGAAACCAGGCATTCACTAACAATCAACAACTCAAAGGAGCAAAAACTTGGAACTTCGGACACATAAAATTAAACACAAAGTCTACTGCCATAGTAACATGGACAAATTTTTAAAACATACAGCAAATGTTTTTATTTATTTATTTAACTTTATTTTTTGAGGTTTGCTCTGTCACCCATGCTTAAGTGCAGTGGCGGAATTGCAGCCCACCGCAGCCTCCGCCTCCCAGGTTCCAGGGATTCTCCTGCCTCAGCCTCCCAAGTAGCTGGGATGACAGGCACACACCACCACGCCCAGCTAATTTTTGTATTGTTAGTAGAGACGGGGTTTCACCATGTTGGCCAGGCTGGTCTCAAACTCTGGACCTTAGGTGATCTGCCCACCTCAGCCTCCCAAAGTGCTGGGATTACAGGTGGGAGCCACCATGCCTGGCCAAAAACACACAGTAAGTGTTTTGGGAATAAAAAACAAGCTGCAGGTTCCTAATGACCCTGTTCACGTTCAGTTTTAAAATATGGCAAGCAATACTAAATACACGTTTCGAATACACATGAAGTAAAATAATAATGATACACATGAGAATAAAAAATGATAGTGGTTGCTAGGAAAGGGCAGGGAAGGGAAATCAGGGAACGTAATATAGGGGCCTCCACTGCACTGACCTGTGTAGTCACAGGGCTCCACTCACCCCACACTTGCTTTACTGCTCTGCTGTCGTTGTCTTGAAACTCTTGTTAATGGCCGGGCACGGTGGCTCAAGCCTGTAATCCCAGCACTTTGGGAGGCCGAGGCGGGTGGATCACGAGGTCAAGAGATCGAGACCATCCTGGTCAACACGGTGAAACCCCGTCTCTACTAAAACTACAAAAAATCAGCTGGGCATGGTGGCGCGCGCCTGTAATCCCTGCTACTCAGGAGGCTGAGGCGGGAGAATTGCCTGAACCCAGGGGGCGGAGGTTGCGGTGAGCCGAGATCGCGCCATTGCACTCCAGCCTGGGTAACATGAGTGAAACTCCGTCTCAAAAAAAAAAAAAAAAAAAAAAAAGAAACTCTTGTTAATGTTATCCTTGGACCTGTGCTTTGTAAATGAAATCTGATGTGGCAATGGAGCATGCCTGGGAGCAAAGAAGCTCAGTGCAAAATGAAAATATGGAACACACAAATTACGTGTATCTGCCACCATTTCCCACCACCTCGTCCACACTAGCAGTCAAAATGCCCATGAACAAAGAATTCCAGTGGACCCTCAAATGCATGGGAATTTGGTGAGACTCAAAGTGAATACAAGGTAGCTGTATTACATCTAAAATTGAAGAAAATAGATTTACTCAAGTCAGCAAGCACAGTCCTTGAGATCAAGTGATTTGCAGGTATTCTTACTCCCAGCCAACTGCCTTCCCCACACTGGTGAACTTCACTACTTCTGGTACATCTCAGTCTGAAAAGAAGACTAAGTCACCTGTGGCCTCCGAGCTGCTTTACTAGGGAATGAGTGATACAGGCCTGCTGTGCCAGTTGTTAAGACCATTCATGCTAAAGTAGCCTAGGAATTCGCAATTTTGGTCGGTTGTTTTACTCAGCATTGGATTCATTCATTTGCAGCTTTGGAATTTTTCTTAGTCATCAACAAATCCTTAAATTGGTGGTCACTGTCCGTAGGCAAATCTCTAGAGTGTTCTGTCAGAATGTAAAACAGCCAGGGGAGCATGGGTTGAGAAAACAGGAAGGATTTATATTATAAACATGTTACTGTCCGGCCTCTCATTTTCCTGGCTGGTCTTAAGTTATAGCTTCATTTGATACTTTGACATGGTTGAAATGAAAGGCAACTGGCTTAAATTACCTAGTTACAGGGAAGTAACTGCACCAGTACATAAGAGGCCAGGTTTACTCACTAAGAAATGTTCCCTGATATTCTGAATCAGAACAGATCCTGTCAGGGCTGGGAAGACTCTCTGAAGAATGATAAGGGGTGCTGATCAAGTTTCATTCTTAACTTCAGGCCAAGGTGTTTGCAAAGGGAGCATTCAGCTATCCTGGCTAGAAAACCAGGTATCTTCCAGGGAGGAAAACAGTCTGACAGAATAAGAAATCAGACAGAAAAACAAATCTACTCTTCAGTGTATGATGTGAATGTTATCACTCTTTTAATGCACATTCAAAGAATACAAGCTACGGAAAGTAGGAAGAATGCCTCATATACAGTGTTTTCTTTCCCTCTGCAAATCGTGTGGAACAGGCAGACTTATGTGTGGACTGCAGAGGCTGACATTGAAGTGACCTCTGAAAGCAAACAGCCCAGGGAAACTGTTATGTAAACTGAAATGACTAGACATTCCAGGCCACCTCAGTGGAGAGTGGGCTGTGCTGACTACAGCCTGGTACCTGGAAGTAGCAAGTACTTCTAAACAGAAAGGGGATAGCTGCATGTCTTCTGTGATTTCACAGTAAGGGTTGGATAAAATTTTGTAAGTCATGAAAATCCAAAACACTTCAAAATTTTAGAGAAAGGCTTTTTAAACTTGATATGTAGTAACAGAAAGGCTTTGCTGATTCAAATCTGAATGGTAGGAAGTAAATTTAATCAAAATAGCAGGCAGCAGACTGAAAGTATATAATACAATACGGACTAATGTGTCATTAGCTCATCTTCACTGAAATGAGATTAACTTCCCACAGCATCATAATTAGATCTTGGAATTTTGCTGGGTTAGATTTATGTCCAAATGACATACAGCCAGAAATAAGTTTCATGCATTTCACACCAACATTTTGACTTACTTTAAAGAAGGCCACTATTAAAAAATCCTCACATTTTATAAACTGATTATGAGTCATCAAAATCTTCAAAATCCCTTAAGTAAACAGTCTAAAAAAATCCAATTTGAACACTGGTTACATTGATGCTGGTTATGTTTTCAGTCAACCAATGAACTTTATTTGTAAAACCAAAGATTTGGTTTGAAAAAGACTTACATTTGATGTAATTCACACCAAAAATTTCCATATTCAAGTAAGTTGTTTTCTAAACAAATCCTGAAATTCTACAAGTGACTGAGATCATCAATCTCTCTCTTTTTTTTTTCTTTGTGGCATATACCTTTGCAAATATGAAATCATCAATCTAATGCCTTTTCTTAATCTAAAATTTTTTTTGAAAGGTAGCTTCACTGATACTTGAAGCTATCTTCAGAGTTTAAATTTTATAAATAAAGCCTATTAGTTCATTAAAAACATTATTATGATTAGTTTTTAATGAAATAGCAGACTTATTTTGTAAAATTTAAAATTTGGTTTCTAAATGCCAGGAGGCCTGGGTAGAATCATCAGAGAGGAGTCCTGTATTTCCTTTGTGCATGAGAGTTAATAGGATTAGGGCTGGAAGAATTGAATAAACCCTGAGCTGGTTAAGATGGATGTATCACATTTCAGAGTTCCCATTTCATAACTGGCATGCCCCACATTTCACAAAATAAAACACACCCATGAGCTTATTTAACTGATTCTTCAGAAAAACACTGATTTCGGAAACTTGAAAAGGGCGTGCATGTCCGTTTCCCTCTCAAGCCACACGGTTCTTTGTGTGCTCGGTCCGCCTGGCTTCAGGCAGACTACTGAAGGAATCTTCACAGTCAGCGATTCCTTGCTATGGTCCGGTTATATGGAAAAAGAGAATCGAGACTTTTGTGTTTGGAGAACTTCTGTATGTAAATTAATAGTTTCTAATTTTCACAATGATGCCATTTGCTGCGGCCCTAATCTTCCGTAAATGTAGCAAATCTAAGCTAAAATCCCAAAGACCTGTTGTCTTCCTCCAGATCATGCAGGGGAAGGGAGGTCTACTGCTTTCTGCTATCAAGGTGGTTATTATCAAGTATAATTTGTGGTTGGAAATGTTTGGCATTCCTGTCTAGCAGTAGCCCAGATTGTTTAGAATAGATTTTTACATAAGAGTTCCAACATCTGTCTGTTTTAGGTCGGATTTCTGTGAGAACCTATGCATATAGTCCCTAAACATATGCAGCTGTCCAAGATTAAACAGGAATGGTTTCTGGCATTACAGTGACAACAAAGGGTCAAGTTTAAATTAAGAATATAAAAATAAGGCTAAGAATGGTAAGCAAAAGGCATTTCCACCCTACAAAATGCCAAATAATGTTACCAATTAAAAGTGGGCTTGAAAGCAGTTTAAGCGCTAGCCTAGCAAAAGACTCACTAATTACCAATTTATAACACCAATATGCCTATGGACTGAAATGCAGCATTTCAATTTCATTACAGATTCCTTGCATTTGTAATTCCTCTGTTACAGAAATCAGTTCATTTGAAGTGAAGAGTGGTTATTAAATAAAAGCTGTATATAAAACTGTGAAGCAACACAGATCAAATTTTGGAAAGGAAGTTAAAAAAAGAATTAAAACAAGCTGTGACAGTCTTAACAAAGACACACAAAACCTGTTACTAGGAAGAGTAGTTTGGTCAAATTTCCTGTTTTTCCCTAAGTCCTAGTTTGTTTTAAACATGTCATCAGCACAGAGTTTATTGCAGGTGATTAACATTTTTAAATGGAAAATCCAGAACCATTCTCTAGGACTTCTTATTTAAAGATATTCCAAACAATGCAGATTCTTTTTTTTCTCCAGATTCTGGTCTTCATCATAATTAGGAAATAATAAACCTTGGATTTAAATAGCTGAAAATTAGTGTTAGACACTAGAAAGTTACAAGTGTGTGCTAATGAAGATTGTATAAAATATCTCCTTAACCCTAAGCAATTTTAGTACAAGATTCCAGAAATCAACATGGAGTGTTATAAAGTACATCAAATCATCCTGGTCAACATGGTGAAACCCCGTCTCTACTAAAACTACAAAAAATTAGCTGGGCATGGTGGCACGTGCCTGTAATCCCAGCTACTCAGGAGGCTGAGGCAGGAGAATTGCCTGAACCCAGGAGGCGGAGGTTGCGGTGAGCCGAGATCGCACCATTGCACTCCAGCCTGGGTAACAAGAGCGAAACTCCATCTCAAAAAAATAAAATAAAATAAAATAAAGTACATCAAATCAAAGCCACACAAGTGTTGCTGATGGCTCTTTATTGCCTTTAAAAAAAAAATCTCTTCTGCAAAGACATATCTGGTTCTAACAGCAACCTATTATAAAATTAAAATAACTGAATTATATCATTGTGTATGAAATGTAGGGAAATAAAAATTCCTACCTTGGGAAAAAAGGATAAAACATTAATATTTTTCTAAGTATTTTATAAATTACATCGCTTTATTAAACACATAGCATTAGAAGTCTTCTATTACTGACAACACTTTTCTTAATGGTCTTTACATGTTTAAATAAATGGCTCCTGAAAATGTGCATTCATATTATATAAATAAAACCTTAATTAATATAAACATACTCAGATACAAAGTTTTTAGAAATGTCAGCGTAAAACTTTCCAGTCTAAATAAATCCTCTTATGAATGGTCCGGCAAAGCAATTTTTAACACATTTTACCCCTCTAAAAAGTTCACAGAGATTTACAGGCACAATTCAAAAGAGAAACCAAAATAACTTTGATGAAGACTGAATGTCTCATTCATGTAATAAGCAACTGGGAAGGCCGGGTGTGGTGGCTCACGCCTGTACTCCTAGCCCTTTGGGAGGCCAAGGTGGGTGGATCACCTGAGGTCAGGAGCTCAAGACCAGGCTGGCCATCATGGTGAAACCCCACCTTTGAAGAAAAAAAAAAAAAGCAACTCTGAGTGATATCCAATAAATGGAAAAGTTTTCAAACAAAGGCCATGTGACTTTTCTCTTATAGTACTTACTAGTATGTCATAATTATCTCGTTCATTTATTTGTTCTCCTGTGCATTCTTTGTCTCCCCCTGCTGAACTGTCATTTTTCGGAGAGTAAAGGCCATATCTGTCTTGTTCTCTGTTCTATCTCTAATAATTACCATAGAACATAGCAGATGCAAAAAAGTAGATCACTGAGGAATTCATGAATGGTCTGATAAGGCTATAAAGACAGTTACTTCAACATACCTTACTTCATCCAAATTGGCTCCCGTGTCAGAGTATCTAGCTATTTTCCCCCTTCTTCCTTAGTTCCCCCAAGTTTCCACTCAATACATGACTATCTAATAAAGTCTATTTTCTCCAGCCTCCCTTGCAGCTAAGTGTCACTAGGTTGGAACTGGTAAGAGGCAAGCAAAAGTATTCTGCAGTAGCTTCTGGGAAAGCTCCTTGAAGGACAGCTGGTGCTGGCCCTTCACTCTTTCCTCCTTTCTGCTGCCTAGAATGTGCATACACTTGCTGAAGCTTCAAAAGCCATCGTGTACCATGAGTTGACCTTGAGAATGAAAAATCATATGCTATGGCCAGGCGTGGTGGCTCACATCTGTAATCCCAGCACTTTGGGAGGCCGAGGCGAGTGGATCACCAGGAGTTCGAGCCCATCCTGGCCATCATGGAAAATCCCGTCTCTACTAAAAATACAAAAATTAGCTGGGTGTGGTGGTGCACACCTGGGAGGCCAAGGAGGGTAAATCACCTGAGGTCAGGAGTTTGATACCAGCATGGCCGACAAGGTAAAGCCCTGTCTCTACTAAAAATACAAAAATTAGCCAGGCATGGTGGCACAGGCCCGGAATCCCAGTAACTCAGGAGGCTGAGGCACAAGAATCACTTGAACTCAGGAAGCGGAGGCTGCAGTGAGCTGATATTGTGCCACTGCACTGCAGCCTGGGAGACAGAGTGAGATGAAAAGAAAGTAATAGAGAAAAAGGGGCGGCGGGTAAAAGAGAAGGAAGGAAGGAGAGAAAGAGGGAAGAAAATCATAGGCTAGGATGGTACAGCAGCACGAGAGAAGCAACCCACGTTCCCACTCCACCGTGGCCTCTCTATCTCTGCTCTTCGTTCACATGGGGAAAGAAAGAAACTTCTATCTTACTTCAGTCATTATTATTTCAAGTGTCCTGTCATGCGCAACCAAATTAAATCTTACCATTATGCTTTTGAAAACAATTTGGGCCGGGCGTGGTGGTTCACACCTATAATCCCAGCACTTTGGGAGGCTGAGGCAGGTGGATTACAAGGTCAGGAGTTCCAGACTAGTCTCGCCAACATAGTGAAACCCTGTCTCTACTAAAAATACAAAATTAGTCAGGTGTAGTGGTGTGTGCCTGTAGTCCCAGCTACTCAGGAGGCTGAGGCAGGAGAATCATGTGAACCCAGAAGGTAGAGGTTGCAGTGAGCTGAGATGAAGCCACCGTACTCCATCCTGGGCAATAAAAGCGAAACTCCATCTCAAAAGAAAAGAAGAAAAGAAAAGAAAAGAAAAGAGAAAAGAAAAGAAAAGAAAGAAAAGAAAAGAAAAGAAAAGAAAAGAAAAGAAAAGAAAAGAAAAGAAATAAAGAAAGAGAAAGAAAGAAAAAGAAAGAAGGAAGGAAGGAAGGAAGGAAGGGAGGGAGGGAG